>NC_077232.1:258602902-258949631 GCF_027887165.1 Monodelphis domestica | reverse complement strand
CTCTTCTTTCTTTCTTTCTTTCTTTCTTTCTTTCTTTCTTTCTTTCTTTTTCTCTTTGTCAACTGAATTGTTTCATGAAATACTATTTAAAAACTCGACTTGAATCTGGTTCAGGAGCTCATTCTGATTCTTACACTCCCATATATTTCACCAAGAGCCCCTTATTCTACATCTCCTTTCCCCTATTTAGTTAGCTAATCAAATCCAGCTACTCCTTCCTTTTCTCATGCACTAATTCACAATTATTCCCTTTGATTTCATAAAAGACAATTGGCAGTTAGTCCCTCAAAGTCCAGTCTATATTTTGCCATAAACAAACCCAGGATCTCTGCCATATCAAGCCAGGATAATCACTGTAAGAAGTATGTTTCATAGAGCTCTTATAGAACTCAAGGAGCAATGGATATTTAGGTTGTGAGCTCCTTTCTCCTTCCATATATAGCTGTCTGCTCTCCAGCCATCCTCAGGGTTAGATTCCAGGCATTTTAAGGATATAGCACCTCTGGGTTAGGAAGTGAAAATCTTATTATAACTCATTGTATAGGTGGGGAAACTGAGACTCAAGAATATAAAATGCTTTGCCTCTGATCATATGGCTACTAAGTACTGGAAGTAAGATTCAAACCTAGATCTCCTGTTTCTAATTCCAGAAGTCAAAGTCCTTCTTTTATCAAATCATTATTTTCTGTTTTAGTATCAATTCTAAGACAGTAGAATGACAAGGACTAGACAATGGAGGTTAAGTGCCTTGCCCAGGGTCACACAGTTAGGAAGTGTCTTGTGAAGATTGAATTTAGCTATCTCCTGATTGTAACAATGAAGGTACTTAGCTTTTCCTTTATTGGGAAGATTGAATTGTAATCCTCTGTCTATTTGTTGATTTAATCCCCAAAAAGCTGGTAACTCAGTATTTTAAGTAGATCTGACCATTTTAACTACAAAAAGATGTTAAGTAACTACAAAAGGTGAACTAACCAAAAAAGGTGTTAAGTAACCTAAAAGATATAATCTAACCAAAGAAGGTGTGAAGTAAAGAGTGTGGGCAGTCCTGGAGAAAAACATCTGTTGTGATTGGTAGATGTAAAATCTAGGGGAGGTGACACAAGAAAAAAAGATCTTTAAAAAGAGGATCAGAGGCCAGAAAAATATATTCAATTCGAGTTTTGAGTTGGATGGAGGCTCTGCCTCAGAGGAGAGACTGGAAGACAGACCCTTGAGTAACAACAGGAAGACAGACACTCAGACTTCTTTCCATTTAGAATGTCACCATTGATGAGTAAAAGGCTGACTTAGTGACCCTGCTTTTCTCAGACCCATCATCTTGAGACTCTCTTCCCCTGGCTGGGACTTAGAAATTCTAACTGATATCAGAAGAAGCCAGAGCTTTCTCTCTCTCTCTCTCTCTCTCTCTCTCTCTCTCTCTCTCTCTCTCTCTCTCTCTCTCTCTCTCTCTCTCTCATTCTTCCCTCTATTGTAAATAAAGTACCATAAATTCATTTCACTTTAGTAATTCATTTGGGATTTAGAAATTTAAATCCCTGGCAACCACCTATCAAATATTCAGTCTCAACAAAAATAAATTTAACAGTCTGAAGTGTTTTAAAAAATAAAAGAGAGGGAAGGGATGTACCCCACAGAGGGAGGAGGCTTGGACCCTGAGGAGGTCTGGGCTTTTGGTATGAGAGAGGGGAAAGAGAGGGAAAGAGAGGAGACCTCCCTACCCCAAAGTGAAGTTCAGGGGAGACAGCAGATGTAACGGGTTGACTCAGAGAAAGGAGAGGGGGTTTGAAGATTTCCCTCCTGCCTTTCCTCCTTAGCTAAAGCTGCTCTCCCCAATTCGCTCTTGTCCCTCTTATCCCCCCTCCACTACTCAAGACCCAAAGATCTTCCCTTGATCCATTCACTCACACTCAGCTTGGGGAACAGATAAATGTTAATGTTAACTCAGATAATACAAAAGGAAGAATGGGGAAAGTAAAGTGGGGAAAGGGGGTCCCTGTCTCTCTCTAAATCCTTTTCCTCCCTCCTGGAGTTTGGGGGGAACTCCAGCCTTGGCAGCCTGAGCCCCCTGAGAGAAAGTCAGGTTGACTCACCCCTGGGTAACAGGAGCTGAGGTTAAAAGTCCCTTCAATTGGGAAGTATTGGGGGAAAGATTTCGAGTCATGAGCTGGAAAAATGGGTAACTCTTAGAAAGTCTTTATCCACCTTCTCTCTTTGAAGTCTCAAGACCGAGAAACCCTCACTGTTTTCCCTCCAGTCTCCTCTCCTCCAGAAATTCACTCCTGGGGCCCCTCCCCTGTTGAGGTGATTAATTTCATATACTCTTCAGTCTGGCACTTTTTCTCTAGTGCCAGCCTCTATCACAGAAGCCAGGTTTTAACCCAGGACCTCCTTTCTCTGAGCTTAGTTCTTAATCCAGTGATCCACCTACTCACCCCACCTCAGTCAGTGTCCTTCTGAATTGGTAGCAGCAGCTTCATGTACCAAGGGTGGAGGGAACCTATAAAGAATAAAATTTCATGTGTAAATATATATTTTAAATAAGTTGTTGGTGGGCTAATAAAGTGAGCCAAGCATTTAGAAGTCAAATTTAAGCAGTATTAATAGATGTTATTAAGAACAGGGAACAATTAACTCCATTTCTTCTACTGCTTACCTCTCACAGTTAGCATTTCAGAACCAGCATACATATTAAATGACATCATATCTCTTGCCTCAGCAGCAGTGTTTTATAACTTGGTTACTAGTCTTATAAAAACAATACTGATTTACATTTTGGGAGGGTTGGAATCTTTTGTAAGTTGGATGGTCTGAAAATACATTTTTCATTAGTGTGTCTTATGAACATCATTGCCCTCCAATGAATCTGTAGGGACTGTCCCCAAAGATGCAAATCCTAACCCACCTATTCCTATCCATCCTGTTGGTACCCTCCTAGAAATCTGCCCCAGGAGGTCCACCCCACATGTTGGAAATCTTTCTTGAGGTCTCTGGACACTTCTTGGAGAATGATGGAGTACTCATTCTCTTCATTTTTACCCCTCACCTTGCTAGGAGATTGTCCCATTTTTTCTAATCATTTCTCATATATTGTTTCTCATCCATTGCTTTCCCTTTTTAGTTCTTTATATGTGGATAGAATATTGTGTATGGTTATGAAAACAAATATGAAACACGATGGTACTATCATAACATTAAAATAAAGTCAATAAATGTAGATTAATCAAATTAATCCCATCCCTTCACAATTTGGAAAGACTGGCTATTCAGAATATTAACTTGATCTACCACTTCCTTAGGTCAAAGTCATGACTTTTGCCTAATTGTCATGGTAGCCATTTAATTGACTTCCTTGCCTTGCATTGTTTCCCACTCCATCCATTTTTCACTCAGTTGACAAAACAAAATTCCTTAAATCTCTGAGAAATGCAGCTCCTTTTTTAGAATTCTTACTGTGGGAGGCAGTTCTGCAGACCATTGTTACAGCCACTGGAATAGCAGTACGTAGCATTTAGAGCAGATCTATGTAATTTTTTTTTTTATCAAATCACAGAAATGAGACTGGGAAAAACCCAGCCTCAATTCCCCCTTTTTTTCTGTTTAGCCTATGAATGTTTATTATCTTTACTTGTTCCCAAAGTAGCACATTTTGTTATGATTTCCCGAGATATTATACTTCTCCCATTTTTCTAATTAAGACAATTACACTGTGGGCTGGACAGAGGTTTCCGGTATGAATTTTATTTTCTTCACTGTTTACAATTTCCTAGATTAGATTAGACTAATTTAGGTTAGGGCTATATTTCTTATTCTTGAGTAGAGGGACAATGTCTCATCATTGACTCCTTTTATTTCTCTCCAAACCTTTTCCTCTTCCCAACTTTTCCATCACCATGGAGGGCATCATCATCCTCAAATTATTCAAGTACCTTTGGGATCTTTTTAAAATCCTTACTTTTCATCTCAGAACCAATATTAGTTCTAAGACAAAAGAACAGTAAAAACTAGGCAATGGAGGTTAAGCCACTTGCCCAGGGTCACACACCTCGGAAGTGTCTGAGGCCACATTTGAACCCAGAACCTTCTATCTTCTAGCTGCACACCCCCTGGGATTATTTTCTTCACACATCCTTTCCATTCCAAAGTCCTGTTGCTTATCCTTTCACAACATTTCTCTTCTACACTCTCTTCTCTCTACTTATATGGTTAAGGCACTCATCATTTCTGCCTTTGACCACAGCCAGAACCTTCTAATTAGTGAGAATAATGAATCCCCTGAAGTGGTCATGTGTGTGAACTCATGCTATTCACATTATAAATGTGTAAAATAAGGCAATGAGTTTCAGCCTAGTGGAAATATGTACTGCAAATTCTAATAGTAATTCATTATACACACTAATTGGAACCTACCTGCTTTGCAAAACCTTTCTAACTTATCTCTTTGGATCAAATCTCTGTTCTCCAAATGGTCCACTTAGCTGCCTGATGATTTTTCCTAAATTGCAGATCTGCCCATGTCATAGCCATACTCGAGGAGTTTCAGTGGCTCCCTCTGATTTCAAGATCAAATATAGACTCCATTTGAAATTTAAGATTCTTCATAGAATTTTCTGCATTTTATATTCCTGCTACTCTGGTCTATTGGCTATATTCTTGGAGCACAACACTACATTTTCTACTACTAAATCTTTGTCCTGGATGTCCTACATTTCTGGAATGCTCTTTTCCTTCATCTCCATCTCTTAACTTGCCCAATTTCCTTCAGGATTCAACTCAAATTTCACCTTCTACAGGAGGCTTTTCCTGGTCTACCTCCCTCATCTTCAGCCCCTCTCCCTCTTTCCCCCAATCCTAGTCTCCCTTTCTCCGAGATTGCTTGTAATCTAGTCTATATAGCTCTTGTATTACATTCATTGTTGTTGTGAGTTATTTCAGCCATGTCCAATTTTTTGTGACTCCATTTTGGGTTTTCTTGGCCAAGATGCTGGAGTGCTCTGCTGTTTCCTTCTCCAGCTCATTTTACAGATGAGGAAACTGAGGTAAACAGGATTAAGGAACTTGCCCAGGATCATAGCTAGTTAGGTGGCTTAGGCCAAATTTTAACTCAGGAAGAGGATCTTTCTAACTCTAGGTCCAATGTTCTAGTCATTGTGCCACCTTACTGTATAAACGCAGTTACTTACAAATTGTTTCTCTCATTAGAATATGAGTTCCACAAAGACAGAGACTATTCCTCTGTACCTTTTTTTTTTATTCCTAGTGCTTAGCACAATGTCTGACACTTGGTAAGCATGTAAAAAATGCTTGTTGACTGACTATCAAAGTTCTTAACTGACTAACTCACCCATACTCTTAAGATGGTCTAACTACTTACTTTAAGGAGAAAAGTCATCCATGGTGAGCTCAGTTATCTCCCTACTCCATAATTCAAAGTGCATTCCCCCCCCTCTCTGATTCTTTCCTCCTTTTGCACCAGTCTCTCAGAAGCATCCTTTCTCTGTGCCAGTTAATTGTGGACATCAGGATGTATGTATAGCCTTTATCTCATCCTATTCTTTCTTTTCTAGGAACTTACCCCTTCAGTCATTCAAGTCCTTTTATCCTTAATCTCTCCCCATTGACTATACACATTCTCAGGTCTCATCTATGCTTAAAAGCCTTCTTTTGACTCTGCCATCCCCTCAAGGTATAATATTGTATCTCTCATCTTTTTCACCACTGAATTCAATGAAAAAAAAATCTTTTCCCATCTCCATTTTCTCATTACCCTCTTATTTTTTAACTGCTTTCAATCAGACATCCAACTCCACTATGGTTGAATAAGATTTTTCAGATCTTTTAAGGGCTGAAACCATTTGTCCTTGTCCTATTCTTCCTAGAGCTTCTGACATCACTGCCTGTCCTCTTTCCTCTAGGAGAATATCCTCTTGGGCCCTCTCTCCTCCTTTGACTTTTGGGACACTATTCTCTATTAATCTTCTCTCTACTGGTTAGACTACTCCTCTGTCTCTTTTGCTGGCTTATCAAAAAGTGATGATTTGTTCTTTAAGCATGTGTGTACTTGTCTATCTTGGGCCATTTTCTTTTGTTCCTCTATACTCCCTGGTGGTCTGTTTCCTGGAGTACAACTATCATCCTTCCCACTTCAAAATTCTTATTCTATAGCACCAAGTCCCTACTGAACCTCTCTCTTGGAACACATTATTAGCATCTTAAATGCTTTATGTCTCAAATGTAACATTTCCTCTTTTTGCCCCAAACCCATCCTTCCTTCAAATTCCAACTTTTCTAAAAAGGGCACCAACATTTTCCTATTTGCTTACAACACCTGGAGTACTGATTAAATAAATAAATAAACAAATAAAAATTCATACTCTTTATCTAATTGGTTGCCAGTTTTAGCCAGTCTTGGTTTTTTTTGTTACATATTTAACTTTTTTCCATCTCAATGAGAGTCATCCTAGTTCACTGACTAATTACCTCTTAAATTTTAGAATATGATATTTTTGTTTTGTTTTTATGCCATATTTATTTCTAAATATGGTCCTCACCAACATAGCCTTATGACAAAAAAATTTTAAAGAGAGCAGTTCATTGAAACCAAAAATAGTAA
This sequence comes from Monodelphis domestica, assembly GCF_027887165.1. Classification (NCBI taxonomy): domain Eukaryota; kingdom Metazoa; phylum Chordata; class Mammalia; order Didelphimorphia; family Didelphidae; genus Monodelphis; species Monodelphis domestica. The sequence continues at coordinate 258,943,018 of NC_077232.1, read as the reverse complement.
CACATCAATCAAATCTGATAGTATATATAGTTTTCCAAGCCTATGGTCCCCTCACCGCAATAAAAAAGAGAGGAAAGCTAGAAATGCTTTTCCCTTTTCATTCCTACTTTACCAATATTTCTTTGTGATTCTGTGTTCTGTGACTTTAGGAAAGAGGGAAGGACTCTGGTCTTCTTACTTATTGGCTCAGAAATGTTCAATTATTTCATGTTTCCTCTAAAGCAAAATATGAACTTAGCCTGGCATTTAAGGAACTCTATAGTCCATCACCAATCAACCTTTCTAATTTAATTTCTATTTTCCCACTTTATGTAGTCTACATTTTAGCCCTCAAGGCTATTGTTCATCTCCTATCTTCATTCATTTGCAAAAGCCATCCCTTTGGTTTGGAATACCCTACCTCACAAAATGCAGATTTTCTTTCAAGGCTCATGATAGGTGAGTAGATAAGTAAAGATGCTACTTTCTCAGTAAAGTGTTTTCTGATCTGAATTTTGGTGATTTCTCCCTCCTCAAATCACCTTGTATTTATTTCCTAGGGACATGTGATAACCTCTCAGTGGAATATAAGCTCCCAAAATAAAGGGGCAGTTTATCCTTGTATGTCCCATAGTGTCCTGCCCATAGTTGGCAATAAAAGTCATTTATTGAAATACTGTACATTCTGATACACCTTCTAAGTCTTGAAAAGAAAACATTACACATTTCACTTTAAAAAATTCTTCTACAGTTGTTTCCTCCCTTCTGGCTTCTTAGCACTGTGAAACTCCAGCTCCATAAATGATTTGTTTTATCTTTCTTTTCTGGAAAGCTTAGAAGTTCTTTTGATGGGATAACTTTAGTAAAATAACCAGGGTCCTGGGGCTGAAGCAGCTGAAGCATGTGAAGACAAAATTAGATTCATTATTTCATCAGTGATAAAAACCTTGCTGTTTACATTTATCTGATCTTCCCTTGACCTTTTTGCCTTTCAACTTCTAGTATCTGAATATGTTAGATATTGTTTCACATATTACTTGTCAATTTTAGTACATCTGTATTATTCAAACCACCACCACAAAACAAATCAGACCTCTGCCACTTGATAACTGGGAATTTGTCACTGAAACTATGCAATGTGTAAATTAATTTTGTTATGGTCTATTTTGTAGCAAGGAATTTGATTTATTCCATCCCAGGGAAAAGTGTCCAAAAGCAGCCACTTGCTAGAGGGGCCATGAAGGGAAGTATGCAGTTATTATTTCAGACATTTTACAGGGTTATGAATGACCTTAAACTACATACAACATAAAAAGTCCATCCAGCATCTATAGGAAGCCTTTCCTAATCTCCTCTTATTTCTAGTGCCTTCCCCTTATTGATTATTTCCTACTTATCCTCTATATATCTTATTTGTACATACATGTTTGCTTGTTGTCTCCCACAGTGGATTGTAAACTCCTCAAGGACAGGGACTGCCTTTAGCTTTTTTTTTTTGTACCCCCCATCCCATAGCTCAGTATACTGCTGGCACATCCTATATGCCTAATAAATGTTTAATGACCAACAAAATATTTATTGACTTATTTTGACACCAGAATTTTCTCAGAGATTCTTTCTGGTCATTAATTATAGGACAATAACATCTCAGAAGAATTAGAAATTCAAATTATCCAAAGGGCAACAGAAATATTTTGATAAGAGATATCTAGGTTAGTAATGAGAGTGAGTTGTCACAAAATATATTAATGAAGATATTTATAATGAAATGGGAGGGTAGTGCTAAAAAGATATCAGATAAGTGGGTGAGATACTAAATTGGTACCACCTAAATTTTAAAGAACAAAAAGAAGGCCTCTAGAATCAATAGACTTCTATTCAACTGAATTCTTTTATATTCTACTCAACAGTTTAGATCATTTTAGTACAATTTAATCTAAACATTTATCACCAACAAAAGGAATTTATTAAATTGTTATTGTGTTAGTAAATAAACATTTATTAATCATCTACTATGTTCTTGACATTGTGCCAAATATTAGGAATACAAAGAAAGGCAAAAGATAGCCACTGCCCTCAGGAAACTTCCAGTCTAATGGGGGTAAGTCAACAGATGGAAGGTAATACTATTAAGGGGAATGTAGAAGAGTTCTGAGAGAAAGTGGGATTTCTGCTGGGAAATGAAGCCAGAGAGTACAGGAAATGGAGATAAGGAGAATGAGAGCTTCAGATCTGAGAGACAGCAAATGAGAATGCCCAAAGTTGGGAGGTGAAGTTTCTGGTCCATGCAATGACCTCAGCTTCAAGGCAATGGAAGACGTATAGATAAACACAAAATAGCCTTCAAGGAATCTACATTCTAGGTGAATGTTAGAAGAGAAACATCTTCTCTTTGAGTTCATATAGTAAGTTAGTGATGCCAAAATAAATCTACTGTAACATAGAAATTATAAAACTAAGAACCCAAGATAACTGATGCTTAAACAAAGGTTCAGGATTAAGCAAAATGACCCTAAACTAAGATTAAGATTCTACAAAGGCTTTTTATAGACAAAATTATGTAAAAGAGACAGAGATAATTTACTTTGCATGTTGCAATCTTGTACATTATTTTAAATTTTTAGTTAAAAATTTAAATTTAGAGTTAAAAGATTCATAATTTCACTTTAATCTCATAGAAATTGAATAAACTTAAGTAGAATCACAATCTCATACATTTCCCCAATGAAACAAACCTATTTAATAGATGATAGGTAAATTATATCAGGTTACAGTTAAAACTACATTTTAAGAGAGGACATTTATATGCCTACAGAGTTGGTGACATCAGGTGAATCTTTCCACTAATAGCTAAGTCATTTTGAGAAGTTCATACTTGCTTTTGGCTTCTTATCTGAGGAATGTCAAAATATCCTCTCTTGGTTCTGTCATTCCGTGAATTAGATTTTAGCTAAATGAGATTGATATTAATAGGACACAACAAAATTTATGATAAATGGCATAATAAGATATAGCAAAAGGAAAATAAAGATATAGAATATACATATATACAAAAGGAAAAGAAATATATAAATTATGCATTCATTTATAAAATTCCAAAAGGAATCAGGAAGACAACAAAATGTGCATCATTTTGTTAACCCAGGCATGGATAACCCTTGTTACCTTTGAACAATGGTTTATGACATCAAAGAAGATCTCACCTTTTCCCTTTCATAACTAGACAAATCTAACAAAAATTAGCAAGAAAGAAGTCAAGTTGGTGAATAGAACATTAGAGAAATTAGATATTATAGATCTCTGGAAGAAACTGAATGGGAATAGAATGGAATTTACTTTTTTCCTTCAAGTGGTACATGACACACAAAAATCTACCATGCATTAGGGCATAAAAACCTTACAACCAAATGCAGAAAAGCAGAAATATTACATGTATTCTTTTCAGATCATAATGTAATAAGAATTACATTTAATAAAGGGCTGTTAAAAAGATTAAAAATAAATTGGAAACTAAACAATCTAATTTTAAAGAATGTGTCAAAGAATAAATCATAAAAATAGGCAATCATTTCATTAAAAAGAATGTCTAGACAGCAGACTACAATTTATGGGATAAAACCAATGTAGGACTTTGCTAATCATTTTGTATCTATAAACACAATAATAAAATGGAAAAAGAGGTTATGAATGAATTCAGCTGGGCATACAATAAAAAAAAAACCTGAAAAAAAGAATAAATTTAAAATTCCCAATTGAATACCAAATGGAAATCCTGAAAATCAAAGGAGAGATTAATAAAGTGGAAAATAAGGAAATCATTGAATTAATAAGACAAAGAGATGGTTTATGACCCCTCCTAATAGATAAATTCTTGGTTAATTTACTTTAAAAAATAAAAAGAAGAAAACCATACTCCCAGTCTAAAAAATGAAAGCGGTGAATTTGCCACCAATGAAAAGAAAATTAAAGCATTTATTAGGACCCATTTTGCCCAACTATATGCCAATAAATCTGAAAATCTGAGTGAAATGGATGAATATTAACAAAAGTATAAATTACAGATTAACAGGAGGGGAAATAGGATACTTAACCCCATTTTAGAAAGGAAATGAAACAAGCCATCAATGAAATATTTATAAGACTCTAGGGCCAGATGGGTTGACAAGTGAATTCTATCAAACATTTAAAGAACAATTAGTCTCAATATTATATAAACTAGTTAGAAAAAACAGATGAAGAAAGAGTCCACCAAATTTCTTTTAGGACACAAATATAGTGCTAATATCTGAACTAGGAAGATTGGAAACAGAGAAAGAAAACTGTAGACCAATTTCCCTAATGAATATTTATATAAATTTTTAAATATAATACCAACAAGGAGATTACAGCAACATATCACAAAGATTATGCACTGTGACCAGGTGATATTTATACCAGGAATGCAGGGCTGGTTGAAATTTTGGAAAACTATCAGTATAATAGACCATATTAATAAAAAAACCAACAAAAATATCATCTCAATGGCAGAAAAAGTCTTTGATAAAATATAACCATTTCTATAAAACACTAGAAATTAAAAGAATAAATAGAACTTTTAAAAAAATGATAAGTATTATCTATTTAAAAACAATAGCAAGCAAAATTGTCACACTAATACACTTCCGGTAGAATTGTGAATTGGTTTAACCATTCTGGAAGGCAATTTGGATTTATGCCCAAAGGGTTTTAAAAGACTGGCTGCCCTTTGATCCAGCCATACCACTGCTGGGTTTGTACCCCAAAGAGATAATGAAAAATGGTAGTGGCAAAAGTTGGAAAATGAGGGGGTGTTCCTTGATTTGGGAATAGCTGAACAAATTGTGTTATATGAGGGTGATGGAATAATATTACATAATAAAGAATAATAAACTGCTTGACTTCCATATTATCTGGAAAGACCTCAATGAACTGATGTGAAGTGAAATAAGCAGAACAGGAGAACATTGTACACAGAGACTGAAACATTGTGGGATGATCATATGTCATCAGTTTTGCTAATGATAATGCAATGATCCAGAATAATCTGGAGGGACTTATGGGAAGGAATGCTATCTATATCAAAAGAAAGAACTGTGGAAATAGAAATGTAGAAGGAAAACATTTGATTTTTCACTTGTTTACATGGGTATTGGTGTGGGGTTTTGGTTTTTAAAAATTTATTACAAAAATGAATAATGTGGAAATAGATATTGAGTGATAACGCATGTATAAACCAAGTGGAATTACTTGTTGGCTGGGGATTGGGGGGAAGGAAAAGGGGGGAGGGAAAGAATATGAATCATGTAACCATGGAAAAATATTAAAAAATAGCAAGCATTATTTGTGATGATGATAAATTAGAAGCCTTCCCAATAAGACCAAGGATGAAACAGGATGCCCTTTATCATTACTATTTTTCAATATTGTCCTAGGAATGTTAGCCTAGAAATAAGAGAAGAAAAACGAAAAGAATTAAAATAAGCAATGAAGAACTAGAACTATCACTCTTTGCAGGGGATGCATGACAGAGAGTAGGTATAGACCAATGTTTCACCTTATATACCAAGATAAAGTGAAAAAAGGTACATAATTTAAAAATAGTGATACCATAAGCAAATTAGTTAAGCATGAAATGGTTTATCTGGCAGATATGTGGATGATAGAAGAATTTATAACCAGACAAGTAATAGAGATTATTAATTAATTAATTATTTATTATTATATATATAATTAATTAAAAAGGGGGGGATTGAGGACAAAGTATTTGTACAAAAAATTTCTAAAGCAACCCTTTTGGTGATGGCAAAGAATTGAAAAATGAAAAGATGCCTATTAATTAAGAATGACTAAACAAGTTGTGTTATATGACATTATTAGAATACTATTATGCTACAGAAATGTTGAGGATATAAAAAAAATTCTGGAAAGACCCATATGAACTGATGCAGAGGGAAGTAAGCAGAACCAGACTGTTATGTACAGTAACAGCAATATTTTAGGATGAACAATTGTGAATGATAGCTATTCTCAGCAACACTAGTATCTAATAGTCCCAAAGGACTCAATGAAAAATGTCATCTACCTCCAGATAAAGAACTGATGAAATCTGATTGCAGTCTAACTTTTTTCTTTATATTTTTGTTTTCTTCCAGAAAATAACTATGATATATGGAAATATGTTTTACATGATTGCACATGTATAACCTATATCCTCCAAGGAAGTGATGGGTCTTCCAGAGGCCAAGTCACTCTAACATCTGACAGTGTTATGGGGGGCTTGAGATGAACCCCTGGGGCTCAGGAAGGGTACCTTTTGCAAGGATACAAGACTGAAACTTAGCTTAAAAATAAAAAGAGAAATTTATTCATTTATAAGGTAATGTTAAATCTGGCCAGGAAGACTGTATCCTAGGGGGAACAACATGGATGGAAAGCTGTTCTCCCAGATGACATGATTTCTGGGGTCTTTATACTCTTTATGACAGTGAAGACATGACTTTGTGCCATGGTGAAGATGTGACTTTAGGGTGGTATGCACTGAGGTATGGACAGAGGGGGTTTGGTCATATGACCAGGGTCTGCCTGAAGACATAGTGAGTGACCTTCATAGTTTAGGGGACATGACAGGTATATGTCTTAGATACAACCTGATGGTATCAAGATATAGTTGGAGGTGTATATCTCTCTGTCCATCTAAAGGACAATCCTAGGAGGAAAATCCTCCCAGTGTCTTATAGGAGGAATCAGATATTTTGGGTTAGGAGTCACAAGGATAGAAGGAGCAAAGGAATTTCCCTGCTTATAGTTTTCCTGAAACACTCCTATGGTTTGGGGGCGTATAATGCCCATGCCAACAGGACTTCCAACATGATGTCTGCTTAGTTTCATCACCCTCTAGAGTTCTTGTTTACAGATAAACAAGGAGCTGGTCTCCATCCTGACAATTTTCACATTTAGGCAAAAAAAAAAAAGGAGGATTCAACATATCTGGGTGGGAGGGGGTCTGAGCTTCAGCCTTAAAATAAAATGGTTTTTTGAGGGCCAAAAATGGGTACAAATTAATATTAACTTTTCATAAAAGTAAGAATGTTATAAATTTTTTTGAAAAAAACCAAAATATTATTTTCAAAAAGAAAATTCTCCCTCATGATTTATGTAATGCTTCATTCCCAGAGTTGAGAAGTTTTGTAATGATAATGGCATTTCTTTCAACATTATATTTATTTTGGATAATGCCCCAGGATTACCCTTCCCATCTGGTTTTAATGAAAATGTAAAAGTTTTCTATATTTTTGTATCAGATAGACTGTATCAAGTTCTAGTCTGTCTGTCCCTGGTACATCTGAAGCAGAATGTCTAGATCTCTCCCTCTGTAACTCTTAGGGGGTGTTTGTCTTGGGTTAATGACTTGAGGCAGTACACCCACGTCTCTCTCTTTCTCTCTCAATAAAGCATTATATCTTAAGTGATGGTTTTCCTTGGTTATTATCTTTAATACTGGTTGAAGAGGTTATACCTTGATATTTTCAAGTTCTTCTCAATTTCCACCCCATACAATAATAATGTTATGATGTATTAATATCTATATGGTAAATATAAAAATATTACATATAAACTAAAGTTCTTTTGGATCTTCAATAATAAAAAAAAAACCCTTACTTTCTACTCTTGATTCTAAGGCAGAAAGGCAGTAAGGGCTAGCAATGGGGATTAAATGACTTGCTCAGGGTCACAGAGATAGGAAGTGTCTGAGGCCAGATTGAATCTAACACCTCCTATCTCTAGCCTGGCTCCCCAGCCACTGATTCATCTGTCACTGTTCTCAGTCACTTTTAAGAATGTAAAGGTATCCTGAGACCAAAAAGTTTAAGAACTGTTGTTCTAAAGCTTTTATTTTGCATTTCACAGGATTCCTTTAGGGGAAAATTCATCTTGAATCATAACAAAATGGAGTCACAGTACAAAACAGCAGGTAGAAGGCAGTTTTTCTGAACAGAATTAACAAGATGGCCTGAAGGATTTTTTTTGACCTTATCTAAGGTAAGAAGAAAAGTTGAAGGATCTTGTAGAGAGAATATATTAGAAGAGGGAACTCAAAATCATCAGAGAAAACTTAGGGAATTTGAGAAGACTGATTAGATGGAGGCTTATAAAACAAAATAATAATGAATAGGAGAGAAACACAAGTTTTAAGAAGTTGGAAACAGTAGTATATTTACACCTGCTCCTTTCCCATAGGATGCAAAGTCATCATTCTTAATTGCCAAATAATAGCCATCTATAGGACAAATAATCCAACCTAGGTAGAGCATCAAGGGACCCTGAGAGAGACAAGAGGTGACATCTTCCAGGCAAGTTAAATCACTGCCCCTTCCTTGACCACCATCCTCAGACTGAGATGAAGTAATTCTAGCCCTACAGCTATCATCTGAGGAAGCATCACCTGTGGAGATCTGGTAATTGTCTGGTACCTGTGATCATAACAACTGAAGATCTAGAAAATATACTTTTCACCACCACAATCCTTACCATTATTTTGTAGTTTTGCATCAGAAATGGATATGATCATATAAAGGGAAATGCCAGTTGTAAGGGTTAAAATAGGGGTTTTGACAAAATAACAGAGCAGCTTTTAATAATTTAAATTTTAATGAGAATACATTAGAGTTGTAAATTAATATTATCCCTTTAAGCCAGAGAAAAGAAAACTTCTAGCAGCTTTTCACAATTAACAATTTAGTTTAATTAAAATAGAGATAGTTACTTCTAGGCTAAGATGGCCACAGAGTAGTAGCAAGGGGCTCTTTCTCCTTACCACCAACTGATGTGAAAAACCTCAAAAAGACAAGGAGCAGAATCATATGATCAAATGGGGCTCTACTGTGGGGCAATGACTAAAAGGTAGGCAGGGTTTGGGCATTTCCATGTTATAAGGGGATAAAAATACTCATACCAAAGCACAAACTGATCACCCCTCCCTCACTATACCTACTAAACCAGAGTCAGAGTGAGGCAGGGCAAACCTATCCCTGAGAGCAGTGAGACTTGGGACCTCAGAAGGATGAGAAATGTGGATCTTGGGCACAGAGAAGGGCTGCCCACAACAGATGCTGTGGAGACTCAAAAATAGCCTCAGGGCAAACCTGCGGAAGCTCCATATACAGAGAGCTGCCTACCCTCCTCACACAGACATCTGGCTGGGAAGGGAAGAGAAAACTGACATAGCAATGATCAGCAATGCCCAAGAAGTACAATCTATAATGAAAAAAAAAATAAGAAAAAGCCTTTCACTGAATAATTTCTACTGAGAGAAACTACAGAGGAGATAGCAGAAGATGACAAACAAGAAAACACATCCAAACTTTCAAGAAAAAGGAAATTGGTCAGAAAATCTCCAAGAAATCTGGTTGGAATTTGAGAACCAAGTTAAAAAGATAAGAGGAAGGGCAATAAAAGTGGGAAATAGTTCAAAAAGGAAATAACAGTTTAAAAGACAGAATCTCCCACTTGGAAATAGAAATAAAATGAAATGATAAGCAAATTGAAGACCAGAAATGACCTTCTGGAAGCCATGAATAGCAGGATACACCAAACCAAAAAAGAAAACAAAGATTATAGCAGAAAACCAGGCTTTAAAGACTGAAACTGGGCAAGTAGAAGCTAATGGTATCACAAGACAGCAAGAATTAATAAAGCAAAGTCAAAAGACTGACAAAATAGAAGGAAACATGAAATATCTCACTGAGAAAATGACCAATCTTGAAAACTGATTTAGAAGAGACAGTTTGAGAATCATAGGCCTACCTCAAAACCTGGAAACAAACAGAAACTTTGACATCATACAACAAGAAATTACTCAAGAAAACTGCCCTGATGTTCTTGAACAAGGGGGCAAAATAGACATTGAAAGAGCCCATAGAACACCATCTACACCAGTGGTTTTCAACCTCTCAATTTGTAGCAATGAGAATACATAATGCATATTAGGTATTTACATTCTGAATCATAACTGTAGCAAATTTACAGTTTTGAAGTAGTCACCAAAATAATTTTTTAGTTTGGGGTCACTGCAACATGAGGAACTGTATTGTGGGGTCATGGCATTAGAAAGGTTGAGAACCACTGATCTACACTAAATCATCAAAAGACAACGCCCAGGAATTTAATTGCCAAATTCAAGAGCTCCCACGCTAAGGAGAAAATAGTGCAAGAAGTCAGAGACAATTCAGATATCCAGAAACACTAATTATGATTACAGAGGATCTGGCAGGCTCCACACTAAAGGACTGCAAGGCCTGGAATATGATATTCAGAAAGGCAAGAGAACTGGGTTTAAAATGAAGGATCACCTACCCATCAAAACTGACTTTATACATCCAGGGAAAGTATGGGCATTCAACAAAATAGAAGATTTCCAAATATTTGTAAAGAAAAGACCAAAACTAAATGGAAAATTTGATGTCCAAATACAAAACCCAAGCAAAACATGAAAAGGTAAATAAGTAAGAGGGGGAAAATTTTTTTAAGGAATTCAGTAAGGTAAATTTTTTTGTATTCCTATATGGAAAAATGACATTTGTAACTCTTAAAAACTGTAATCACTGTCATAGTAGTTAGAAAATTATCCATTGGTAGAGGTTGGGATACTAAGTGATTTAAGATGATATGTAAAAAAAAGGGGGGTGGAATAGAAGATGACACCAAGAGGAACTAGAAGGAATAAGAAAAATAAGATAATTTATACCACATAAAGAGGCACATGGGAAGGGGGAGGGGAAGAATACAATTATAAGAAGGAGAGGAAGAGAGTGCTAATAGATAATACTTAAACCTTACTCTCAGTGAATTAGTTCTGAAAGGGAAGAGCACCTAGATTCATTGGGGAATTGAATTCTATCTTAACCCTACAGGGAAGTTGAGAGGGAAAAAACAAGGGGATGAGTGGGATGGGGAATACCAAAAGGTAGGGAAAGAAAGGAGGGAGGGAATTTAATAGACCATAAAGGAAAATAAGAGAGTAATAAGAAGGGAGGGGGTGGGAAGAGAAGTAAAATAAGCATGGGGATTAGGGGGATTGAGTAAAAGCAAAACACTGGTGTAGAAGGAAATAGTGAAAGAAGGAAGGGCAAGACAAGGAGAAGAAATAAAAATGATGGGGAATACACAGGTGGTAATTGTAACTCTAAATGTGAATGGGATGAACTCACCCATAAAAGCAAATAGCAGAGAGGAATAGAAACTAAAAATATATAAGTACTCAACATGTATGCACCAAATGGTATAGAATTCAAAATTTTAAAGAAGAAACTATTGGATTTTAAGGAGGAAATAGATAGTAAACTATACTACTGGGAGACCTGAACCTACCTCTAGTCAGATCTAGATAAATCAAACCAAAAAATAAACAATAAAGAGGTGAGAGATGTGAATGAAACTTTAGAAAAATTAGAGTTAATAGATATATGGAAAAAATAAATAAGGAAAAAAAGAAATAAACCTTATTTTCAGCAGCACATGGTACATTCACAAAGACTGACCATGTACTAAGGCATAAAAACATGGCAAACAAATGCAAAAAAGAAGAAATAATAAATGCAATCTTTTCAGATCATAATACAATAAAAATAATAATTAGCAAGGGTACATGGAGAGGCAAACCAAAAATTATTTTGAAATTTAATAATATAATCCTCCAAAATTGGTTAGTTAAAGAACAAATCATAGGAACAATGAATAATTTCATTGAAGAGAATGACAATGATGAGATATCCTTTCAAAATCTATGGGATGCAGCCAAAGCAGTACTCAGGGGGAAATTTATATCCTTGAGTGCATATATTAACAAATTATGGAGGGCAGAGGTCAGTGATTGGGCATGGGAATTAAAAATCTAGAAAGAGAACAAATTAAAAATCCCCAGATTAAAACTAAATTAGAAAACCTAAAAATTAAAGGAGAAATTAATAAAATTGAAAGTAAAAGAACTATTGAATTAATAAATAAGACCAGAAGCTGGTACTTAGGAAAAAATAGATAAAGTACTGGTTAATCTAATTTAAAAAAAGGAAAGAAGAAAACCAAATTAATAATATCAAAGATTAAAGGAATGGGGACCTCACATCTAATGAAGAGGAAATTAATGAAATCATTAAAAACTATTATGCCCATTATATAGCAATAAATACGGCAATCTAGGTGATATGGATGAATATTTACACAAATATAAATTGCTTAGATTAAAAGAAGAAGAAATAGAATGCTTAAATAATCCCATCTCAGAAAAAAATTGAATAAGCCATCAAAGAACTCCCTAAGAAAAAAATCCCTAGGGCCTGATGGATTCACAAGTTAATTCTATCAAACATTCAAAAACAATGAATCCCAATATTATACAAACTATTTGACATAACAAGCAAAGAAGAAGTTCTATGAAATTCCTTTTATGACACAAATATGATATTGATTCCAAAGCCAGGCAGGTCAAAAATGGAGAAGGAAAACTATAGACCAATCTCTTCAATGAACATAGATGCAAAAATCTTAAATAGAAAACTAGTAAAAAAGACTCCAGCAAGTGATCACAAGGGTTATTCATTATGATCAGATGGGATTTATACCAGTATAATGGACTTGGGATAAGTGACCTCAGCAAGGCAGTCTATGATAAACCCAAAGATCCCAGATTTTGGGCCAAAAACCTTTTATTTCACAAAAACTGCTGGGAAAATTGGAAAACAGTAAGGAAGAGATTTGCTTTAGGTCAACATCTCACACCCTACACCAAGATAAACTCAGAATGGGTGAATGACTTGAATATAAAGAAGGAAACTCTAAGTAAATTAGGTGAATACAGAATAGTATACTTATCAGACCTTTGGGAAAGGAAAAATTTTAAGAACAAGCAAGAGTTAGAAAAAATTACAAAATATAAAATAAATAATTGTGATTATAATAAATTAAAAAGGTTTTGTACAAACAAAACTAATGCAACCAAAATTAGAAGTGAAGCAACAAATTGGTAAAAAACCTCAATAACAATAAACTTTGGGGGCAGCTGGGTAGCTCAGTGGATTGAGAACCAGCCCTAGAGACGGGAGGTCCTAAGTTCAAATCTGGCCTCAGACACTTCCCAGCTGTGTGACCCTGGGCAAGTCACTTGACCCCCATTGCCTAGCCCTTACCACTCTACTGCCTTGGAGCCAATACACAGTATTGACTCCAAGACGGAAGGTAAGGGTTTAAAAAAAACCCACAATAAACTTTATATAAAAAACTCTGGCAAAGGTCTAATTACTCCAATATATAGGGGCTAAATCAATTGTACAAGAAATCAAGCCACTCCCCAAATGATAAATGGGTAAGGGACATGAATAGGCAATTTTCAGATAAAAAAATCAAAACTATCAATAAGCAAATGAAAAAGTATTCTAAATCTTTTATAATTAGAGAAATGTAAATCAAAACAACTCTGAGATACCACCTCACACTTAGCAGATTGGCTTAAATGACAGCAAAAGAAAGTAATAAATGTTGGAAGGAATGTGGCAAAATTGGGACATTAATGCATTGCTGGCAGAGTTGTGAATTGATCCAACTATTCTGGATGGCAATTTAGAACTATGCCCAAAGAGTGCTAAAAGACTGCCTGTTCTTTGATCCATACTACTTCTGGGTTTACACCACAAAGAGATTATAAGGAAAAAGACTTGTACAAAAATATTTATAGCCACACTCTTTGTGGTTCACAAAAAATTGGAAAATGAGGGGATGTCCTTCAATTGGGGAATGGCTGAACAAATTGTGGTATCTGTTGGTGATGAAATACTAGTGCTCAAAGGAATAATGAACTGGAGAAATTCCATGGGAACTGGAATGACCTCCAGGAATTGATGGAGAGTGAAAGGAGCAGAACCAGGAGAACATTGTACACTGTGGTACAATTGAACATAATGGACTTCTCTAGTAGCAGCAATGCAGTGATCCAGGACTATTCTCAGGGACTCATGAGAAAGAACACTATCCAAATTCAGAGGAAGAATTCTGGGAGTAGAAACACAGAAGAAAAAGAAACGCTTGATTACATGGTTGTTGGGGATATGATTGGGGAAATAGACTCTAAATGATCACCCTAATGCAAATATCAATAATATAATATGGAAATAGGTCTTGATCAATAACACATGTAAAACCCAGTGGAATTGCGCATTGGCTATAGGAGGGGGGTGGGAGTAGTGAAGGGAAAGAACATGAATCTTGTAACCACAGTAAAATATTCTAAATTAATTAAATAAAAATTTCTAAATTTGGAAAAAAATAGAGATAGTAAAAGAATTCAGTAAAGGAGGGAAAGATAGAAAAGAGAAAAGAGAGATTACTAATCTTATACCCTATAAATATATCTAAAATTCCCAATACCTACCTCTAATTGTCTTCTGAGGACAGCTTCTTCTTGCCTGGCAAACACCAGGCCTGTCTAACCTACTCTATAAATTATTCACTAACTACCTAACTCCCTAAAATAATAGACAGTTACCACTCACTCACTCCTTCAATCAATTTTCTATAGCAGCCCAACTGTCAGTAGCCAACTGACAGCAGATTCTTGCCTATGAGATAGATTTCCTGTTCTCCAGAGATCCTAGAGGCAAAAAACCCTTTAATGGCTAATGCCCAAAGCCCTCTCATTAAGGTCAGGCCTACCTTTATATTCCAGCAACTAAATGCAAACCCACACTACCAGCAACCAATTCCCAATGACCAACTTAACGCCCAGCAGCCAACTCCCTGCAACTGTCAGTCTTATCTGTTGGCAACTCACCCAGCAACTCTAACTGTCAGCAACTGTCAGCAACTGCCAGCCTGCAACTGATGCTGACTCAGTATGGGGCTCCTCAATTCCTACTTCCTGTCACTGTGATCTGGTTAATCCCTACACATATCTATGTTAAGAGGACCTCCAGGTACCCCATTAAATTAAAGAAATTAAAGAATTCCTTTTTATACAGTACAGAACACCAGAAGGTCCATGGGACCTTTCCATCTAACTTGTGTCTTAAACTCTCCATATGTGTTGTTTCCTCTCTTTAAAAAAATTAATTAAATTTATTCACCCCAATTTACATATTATTTACATGTAAAAGCTTTCCAACATTTTTCAAAGAATATCAAGTCTCAAATTCTTTCCCTCCTTTCCTGCCACCCCACAAATGAGAAGCAATCTCACATAGATTTTACATGTGTAATCATATAAAACATTTTTCCATGAACATTTTCCTTTTGTGGAAGGAAATTTAAATAGAAAAAAAAAGAAAGTGAAAGTTAAGGAAGTGAAAAAAAGCTTATTTTGGTCTGGATTTAGACTCAGTTCTTTTTATCTGGAAGTAGATGGAATTTTTAAATATGAGATTTGGGATAATTTTGGATCATTGTATTGCTGATAATAGCTGTTATTCACAGTTCATTGTAAAGTATTCCTGTCACTGTACTATGCTCTCCCAGTTCTGCTTATTTTTTCCAGGTGTTGCTGAGCTGCTGCTTGTCATTTCTTATATTACAATTGTATTCCGTTATAATCATATACAACAACTTACTTAGCTATTTCCCATTTGATTGGTATCACTATTTATCACTTAGGGAATGACTTGTATTATTACATATTCAATTCATTTCTCTATGTATTTGAGAAATGAGACTTTTATCAGAGAGATAAATTTTTTTCTTTTTTTTTTTGCATTATGGTTATTGTGTATTGCCTTCCACCCTATTTACATTTGTTTATTTTCTGCCCCCCCCCTACCATTTGATATCTTTTCTATCAGCTGCACTCCCCTTCTCTTATCCCTTTCCCTTCTGATGTTCCTGAAGTTTAAGATAGCTTTCCATGCCCAAATGCTTATATACGTTTTCCCCTTTTTGAACCAATTCTAGTAAGAGTAAGGTTCAAATGCTTTCCTCCTGACCTCCTACATCTTCCCCTACACTGTGAATACTCTTATGCCTCTTTTTTGTACAATTATTTATCCCATTCTGTTTTTTCCTTTCCCCTCCTCCCAATGCATTCCTCTTTTTCATACCTTAATTTAATTTATTTTTTAATATCACCCCATTATATTCAACTCACACACTAACCCTCTATGTATACCCACTCTAATTGCCCTAATAATGACAAAGTTCTTTGATGTTACAAGAATCATTTCCCCATGTAGGGATGTATAAAACTTAACTGCATTGAATGTCTTTTGATTTCTCTTTCTTGTTTACCTTTTTATGATTCTCTTTAATCTTGTACTGGAGAATCAGAATTTTCATTCAGCTGTGGTCTTTTCATCAGGGATGTTTGAAAGTTCTCTATTTCATTGAATATATATTCTTTTTTATTCTGAAAGATTATGTTCAGTTTTGCTGAGTGATTCTTAGTTGAAGTCCTAGCTCCTTTGTCCTCTGGAATTTCATATTCCAGGATTCTGATTCTTTAATGTAGAATATGTTAACTCTTGTATTATTCTGATTGTGGCTCCACAATATTTGAATTTCCTCTTTTTGGTTGCTTGAAGTATTTTCTCTTTGACCTGGGATTTTTGGACTTTCATTATAATGTTCCTGGGAGTTATCCTTTTTGGATCTCTTTCAGGAATTGGCCTGTGGATTCTCTCAATTTCTATTTTGTCCTGGGGTTCTAGAATATCAGGGCAGTTTTCCTTGATGATTTCTTAAAGATAATGTCTAAGCATTTTTCCTTTATTATGGTTTTTAGGCATTCAAAAAATTCTTAGATTATCTCTTTTGGACTATTTTCCATGTCAGTTGTTTTTCCAAATTATTTATTTCGCATTTTTTTCTATTTTTTCATTCTTTTGACTTTGTTTGATTGTATCTTGATGTCTCATGGCACCATTAGCTTCCACTTGCCCAGTTCTACTTTTTAAGACATGATTTTCTTGGCTTAGTTTTTGTACCTTCTTTTTTTATTTGGAGAATTCTATTTTGTAAAAAGTTTTCTTCCTCAGTGCATTTTTGTACCTGTTTTTAAAAAAAGGCCAATTTTGTCTTTCAAGAAGTTTTTCTCCTCAGTGTATTTTTTGTCTATCTTTTCCCATTTGGCTAAGTCTGCATTTTAAAAAGCTCTTCTCTCCTTTGGATTTTTGTGCCTCTTTTACCAATTGGCCTAGTCTGTTTTTTAAGCTATTAATTTCTTCAGTATTTTCGGGGGCCTTGTTTACCAAGCTGTTGACTTTTTTTTTTCATGATTTTCCTATATTACTCTAATTTATTTTCCCAATTTTTCTTCCACCTCTCTTATTTCATTTTTTAAAACATTTTATTTGATCATTTCCAAACATTATTCATTAGAGACAAAGATCATTTTCTTTTCCTCCCTCCCCCTACCTCTCCCATAGCCAACGTGCGATTCCACTGGGTATCACATGTGATCTTGATTTGAACCCATTTCCATGTTGTTGGTATTTGCATTAGAGTGTTCATTTAGAGTCTCTCCTCAGTCATATCCCCTCAACCCCTGTAGTCAAGTAGTTGCTTTTCCTTGGTGTTTTTACTCCCACAGTTTGTCCACTGCTTGTGGATAGTGTTTTTCTCCTAGATCCCTGCAGATTGTTCAGGGACATTGCATTGCCATTAATGGAGAAGTCCATTACATTTAATTGTACCACAGTGTATCAGTCTCTGTGTACAATGTTTTCCTGGTTCTGCTCCTCTCACTCTGCATCACTTCCTGGAGGTTGTTCCAGTCTCCATGGAATTCCTCCACTTTATTATTCCTTTTAACACAATAGTATTCCATCACCAACATATACCACAATTTGTTCAGCCATTCTCCAATTGAAGGGCATCCCCTCATTTTCCAATTTTTTGGCTACCACAAAGAGCGCTGCTATGAATATTCTTTTACAAGTATTTTTCCTTATTTTCTCTTTGGGGTACAAACTCAACAGTGCTATGGCTGGATCAAAGGGCAGACAGTCTTTTATCACCCTTTGGGCATTGTTCCAAATTGCCCTCCAGAATGGTTGGATCAATTCACAACCCCACCAGCAATGAATTAGTGTCCCTACTTTGCCACATCCCCTCCAGCATTCATTACTTTCCTTTGCTGTCATGTTAGCCAATCTGCTACGTGTGAGGTGATACCTCAGAGTTGTTTTGATTTGTATCTCTCTGATTATAAGAGATTTAGAATAGTTTTTCATGTGCTTATTAATAGTTTTGATTTCTTTATCTGAAAACTGCCTATTCATGTTCCTTGCCCATTCATCAATTGGAGAATGGCTTGATTTTTTGTACAATTGATTTAGGTCTTTGTAAATTTGAGTAATTAAACCTTTGTCAGAGGTTTTTATGAAGATTGTTTCCCAATTTTTTGCTTCCCTTCTGATTTTAGTTACATTGGTTTTGTTTGTACAAAAGCTTTATTATTTGATGTAGTCAAAATTATTTATTTTACATTTTGTGACTCTTTCTAAGTCTTGCTTGGTTTTAAAGTCTTTCCCTTCCCAAAGGTCTGACATGTATACTATTCTGTGTTCACCTAATTTACTTATAGTTTCCTTCTTTATGTTCAAGTCATTCACCCATTCTGAATTTATCTTGGTGTAGGGTGTGAGATGTTGATCCAAACCTAATCTCTCCCACACTGTCTTCCAATTTTCCCAGCAGTTTTTATCAAACGGTGGATTTTTGTCCCAAAAGCTGATATCTTTGTGTTTATCATATACTGTCTTGCTGAGGTCACTTGCCCCAAGTCTATTCCACTGATCCTCCTTTCTGTCTCTCAGCCAGTACAAAATTGTTTTGATGACTGCTGCTTTGTAATATAGTTTGAGGTCTGGGACTGCAAGGCCACCTTCCTTTGTATTTTTTTTCTCATTCTTTCCCTGGATATCCTTGATCCTTTGTTCTTCCAAATGAACTTTGTTATGGTTTTTTCTAAATCAGTAAAGAAATTTTTTGGAAGTTCAATGGGTATGTCACTAAATAGATAAATAAGTTTGGGGAGGATGGTCATTTTTATTATATTGGCTCGTCCTACTCAAGAGCAGTTAATGTTTTTCCAATTGCTCAAGTCTAGTTTTAGTTGTGTGGAGAGTGTTTTGTAGTTGTGTTCATATAGTTCCTGTGTTTGTCTCGGGAGGTAGATTCCTAGGTATTTTATTTTGTCTAAGGTGATTTTGAATAGGATTTCTCTTTCTAGTTTTTGCTGCTGAGCTGTGTTGGCGATATATAGAAAAGCTGATGACTTATGTGGGTTTATTTTGTATCCTGCAACTTTGCTAAAGTTGTTGATTATTTCAATTAGCTTTTTGGTTGAATCTCTAGGATTCTTTAAGTAGACCATCATGTCATCCGCAAAGAGTGATAACTTGGTCTCCTCCTTGCCTATTTCTTAATATCATTTTAAAAATCTTTTTGAACTCCTTCATGAATACTTTTTGGACTTGAGACCAATTCATATTTTTCTTGGAAGCTTAGGATGTTGCAGTACTGACTTTGTTATGGTCTTGAGTTTGAGTCTACACTTTGATCAAAATAACTTTCCATGTTGAGTTTCTTTTTTTCTTGTTTTCTCATTTTCCTGCTTTCCCCCTCTTTTCTTTTAGTTTAAAAAAGTTAAAGTTAGGCTCTGTAATTGAACTGAAGGGCACACTATACAAAGTTTTGGATTCTTTTTGTAGCTGGCTTCAGACCTGGTACTGGTGATCTATTTGCTTTCAGTTCTTCTAAGTTGGCATGATGTATAATGAGATATGTGTTTAATACTCTCCAGGCCTTTGGTCTAGCCTATGAGTAACCCCAAGCACTCTTTTACTCCTTAGAACTGTTCCCTACCCCCTGTAGCTACAAGTATTGTGACTGCACTCCACAACTGTGACTTGGTTCTGAGAAAGGGCAATGTGAGAAGAGTCTTCTCAAAGCCAACAAAGGGACCCCTCCAATCTCCTTATGAGTAGTTGTCTGATCTTTCTTACCATTTGTGGCTTAGAATTCTGGAAGCCTCAACTGTTGATTCTGTAGTGTCCAAGGTCTGTTGCCTTGGTGGTGACTGCTCTGGTGCATTGTACTCTACTTCCACCCTACTATACTACAACCCTCTTGCCAGCCTTATAAGTCTGTTTCAGAATTCATTTTGAGGCTTTATATTATTGTTTTTTGGAGGGTAACTGGCAGAAATCGGATGGATCCCTCTACCTTCTCTGCCATCTTGGTTCTATTCCCCTTGTCCTCTCTTTAAATGTGAGCTCCTGGAGAGCAGGGACTTTTATATTTCTATTTGTATCCACTTAACAAGACTAATTTGTACAGAGCTAAATAAATGCCTTTACATTTATTCATTCATTCATTGTTTATTTACCACACTGTGTATGTGTGTGTACTTAATGAATGTAATTGAATAGCTTTGGCCAGAACCAAGAACAGTGCTTGTTTTATAAGATATACCTTTTCTTCTGACATATTATTTTTCCTGAATTTATTAGTCCTGAATTTGCATTTAATTGTATTTGAAAATGTGTTCTAATTATTTTTTTTGTGCATTGGTGGATGATTCCCTTATTCTATGACTCAATAGTTATCTATATATGATAAGTTTTTGCATGTCAATTAAAATTCATTAAGCAGCATGACAAAGAAAAAATACAGATAGTAGATAGTTTTGTTCTTTAATAGAAGCAACCACTGCCTAGCTAATGTTCTCTTGATTTGTGTAAAGTAAAAGCTTCCTCTAATAGCAATTTGATTGCAGAAGCAATTAAAAAAAATTCAAGAATACTATTTTACATCCCATTGAATGTGGGATATTCTCACAAAACAAAACTAAAAGTAAAAAACAAAGCCATCAAATAAACAAGGACTTTTCCTATTTCTAAATCTGGGCATCTATTGCTCTAAGGAATATAAGACATTGCATTAGCAATAAGGACATTCATAGCTTTACTGTCATTTTAGCATAATCCTCTACTACCTTTAAACTTCATGTGTTCAAAGAATGTGCGCTCTCTCTCTGTCTCTCTGACTCTGTCTCTGTCTGTCTCTGTCTGTCTGTCTGTCTGTCTGTCTCTCTCATGGTGGACATGGGTGGACAAAGTCAGTATAATTAAATTGACAATTCTACCTAAACTAATCTTAGTCAAAGACATACCTTTTAAATTACCTAATGATTATTTTATTGAACTAGAAAAAATAATAAAAGGAAAAACAAAAGGTCAAGAACATCAGTGGAAATAAAGAAAGAAATGTAAAGGAAGTACCAGATTTCAAATTATGTTATAAAGAAGTACTTATTAAAAGTATTTGGTATTGGCTAAGAAATAGAAAAGTATATCAGTTGAGAAGAACATACACACAACAAACAGTTACAAAATATTATAGTAACCTTGTGTTTGATAAAGGTAAAGTTTCAAGTTTTTAGAATAAAACTTTATTATTTGGTAAAAATGATTGGGGAAATTTAAATCAGTTTGGCAGAAATGAAATATAGACAAATATCTTACACCATTTATGAAGATAAAATCAAAATGGATATATGTACTATATATAAAGGGAATATTATAAACAAACTAAAAGAACAGAGAATATATTAACCTATCACATTTATGGATAGAGGGATTCATGAATATGCAAGAGATAGAAAGTAATGTGAAATATAAAATGGATACATTTGAATACATTAAATTGAAATTTTTTATACAAATAAAACTAATGGAGCCAAGGTTAGAAGGAAAGCATTGTTAGGAAAAAAACCTTTTATAAAGTTTATTGGTTAAAGATGTTAAATGTATAATATATAAAATAATTAATCAAATGCACAAAAAATGAGCCATTCTCCAAATAATAAATGGTCAAAAATATGAACAGAAATTTTTTGGATACAGAAATCAAAGCTATAATATATACACTTATAGAAGAAACTTCTCTAAACTATTATTGAAATGCAAATCAAAATAACTCTGAGATATCACCTAATCCTTATCTGATTGTCCAAAATGATAAAAGGGCAAAATGACAAATGTTGGAGATGTGAAAAAATGGGTCCACTAATACATTGTTGGTGGAAATGTGAATTTGTCTACCCATTTTGGAGAGCAATCTGAAATTATACTCAGTCTTAAAAATATGTGTTCCTTTTGACCCAGTAATACCACTATTAGGTTTATTTCCTAAGATGATCAAGGAAAAATAAAAAGAAACTATGTATTCCAAAATAGTTATAACAGTACTCTTTGTGATTGCAAAGAACTGGAAATTGAAGGGATGTTCATCAATTGTGGAATCACAGAAGAAATTGTGGTATATGCTTTTAATGAAATACTATTGCAATATAAAAATGATGAACAAACCAGGAGAACATTTTACATAATAACAACAATAATGTATGATCATCAACTATAAATGACTTTATTATCAAGAAGGCAAAGATCAAGGACAACTTCAAGGGGATTCAACTGCCATAGAAGGAACAGACAGAGTCTGAATGTGGATTGAAACTTATCATTCTTTTTTTTTTGATAAACATTTTTTACTTTATTTCCTCTAATGAATTTTTCTTTAGTATAAGCACTATATATGTTGTTTCACATGACAAACAGAGAAATATGTATTATATGATAATATATGTACAAACTCTATTATATTACCTTCCTTTTAGGGGAGGAGAGAGGGAAAGAAAGAAGGGGGAAAAAGAATGAGATGTAGATTTTTGAATATAGCTAATAGAATTTTTTTCTCTTTGACAAGCATATTTATTATCATTTATCACATTTATAAAAATCATTTGTATTATATTATCATTATGCTATAGGTTACATAAAAATAAATGCAAGCAAAAATAAATAAAGGGAAAGTTGCATGAAGTGATGGAATGAAGAAAGTGGAACCACATGAATAATATGTGCATTGATAACTAGTAAAACTTTTAATGATGATAGCAACAAATTCAATAAAAATACAAAGAAAAATAGGTTAGAATTAATAGAACATAGAAGTAATTAGTACATCCCATCATTATTTTTTAAAAATAATTTAGAATGGAAAGAATTTGGAGGTTTAAGGGATCCTTTATCTCCTCTTATTCTGCAGAGAAGGAAACTGAGGCAAAGAAGTAAAGTGATTTGCCCATAATAACACAAATTCAAATACAAGTATTATATATGGTTTTATGAGTGATGTTTTAATTTTGTTTATTTGCATATGTTTTGTTGATGGTCACTGTTTTAAATAAAACAAATTAAATTAAAAAGAAAAGAAAAGGAGACAGAAGAAACAATAAAAACCCAAGAGAACTTATGTGTTACCAAAAGAGATAGAGGAGGCAGTATCATAGGTAGAGAAGAGATCCTGGATAAAAAATTATTATGAACACTGAGTCTCTGCCCCATAGTTTAATTAGGAAGATGAATAGAGAGAGATTTTCTGTTTAAAGTATTTAGTTTTTCAAAGAAAATATTCTTGTTTCCAAGGAGACCAAGGTTAGATATAGTTATAGGACACCATTCTTTTACTATTCTGCTGGGCTGCTGCTTTTTCCATTCTTAAAAAAAAAAGAGTAGTTTCATGAGAAATGATACATTTTAAGAACTAAAGGGGACCTTCTTAGAGATTATTTACTCCAACTCACTCAAATTGAATAGCAACAAGAGGTCTTTTACATGGTCACAGAGTTGGGGTCATAAGATCATAGTCATAGAATTGGAGTGAGAAGGGACCCTAGAGATCATCAGGGTCAACTCTTTCATTCTATAGATGAAGCAACTGAGGCTCAGAATGGCCAAATGACTTTCTTACCAAGAGTTACATAGTAAATCTTTGAAGTGGGATTTTAACCCACATTTTCCTCATTTTGTGTCCATGTGTCCTTGCTCATAGGACTGTGCTCTTTATTTTTATTTTTTTTAATTATTCTTTTCTTAATGAATAGAATTTATCCACAAGTGTCCTAGCCCCTACTTGATCTTTCCTGCATTATGGAAGGCATCATCTGGGAGACAGACATATACATACAAATTATCTTTCATGTTTCTACCTTTTAGTTTACACTCATAATTTATTCTTCCATCTGCATATTCATAGCCCCACTCTTTGAGGTGGCAAAATATTGGAAAATGAGATTGTGATATATGTTTGTGATGGAATACTATTGTGCTGTAAGTATTAATGATCTGAAGACTTTCCATATGAACTGGGAGAACTTCAGTGAACTGATGCAGAGTGAAATGAGCAGAACCAGAAGAACATTGTTTATATAAAGGGAAACATTGTGGAATAATCCAATATAATGGACTTTGTAGTAATGTAACAAGCCAGGACACTCCTGAAGGACTTATGGGAAAGAATGCTATACACATTGAGAGAAATAATTATGGGAGTAGACATGCAAAAGCAAAATATATGACATCCCTTATCTCATGTAAAAATGGGTATGTGACTTGGGGTTTAAGTCTTAAAAATTACTCTAAAGCAAAAATGAATAATATGGAAATAGGTATCAAGTGGCAACATTTGTGCAACCCAGTGGAATTGCTTGTCGGCTCTGGGTAGTGAGGGAATGGGGAGGGAAAGAAAATAAGTTGTACAAACATGAAAAAAATATTAAAAAAGAAATAAAAAGAAAAAATAATTAAATCTGCAATTGTGTATGATATTCTTTTGGTTTTACTCATTTTACTGTTAATTATCCCATGTAATTCTTTCCAAGTTTTAAAAAAAGTTAGCTTGTTCATAATTTCTTATGGTAATGGTATACCATCTCAAGTATATACTATAATTTGTTTAGTCATCCCAGCTGATGGGTATCCCCTCGGTTTCCAGTTCTTTGACAACACAGAGAGTTGCTATAACTGGAACATACATGTCCTTTTTCGTTTTTCCTGATCTTCTTAGGAAACAAACCCAGCAATGATATTGCTGGATGAGGGGTATACACAGTTTTATCACACTCTGTGTGTAATTCCAAATTGCTCTCCAAAATGGTTGGATTAGTACACAGCTGTATTAGTAGCCCCATTTTCCCACATCCTCTCTGGAATTTGTCATTTGGCCCTTTTGTCATTTTAGCCACTCTGATGATATCCCAGAATTGTTTCAGTTTGCGTTTCTCTATTCAGTAATTATTTAGAGCATTTTTCATATACCTACATATTCATTCTTGAATAGTTCAATACTTGACTCAGTATTTCTCCCTTTTCTTTCTCTAACACTCCTACTTGGGGACTTCAATATGCACACTGGTGTCCTTTAAGTACTCTGGATTCCCAATTAATCAGGCTCCCTAACTTCCATGATTTCCATTTTAATGCCAACTCAATCATATCACTGGCCAAAATATCTCCCAATATTGTTTATCTCTGATCCAGAACTCCAAATTTCTCTATTTTTATTTTCTTCCGATTTACTCTTATGAGAACTAATGTTTGTTTTCATAGGGAAGCACTCTTTGAATATCTTTATCTTCTATTCTAGAAGGAAGGAGCACAGATAACAGTGACTTGGCTGTGGCAAAAAGATAAACATCATTGAATATATGCAGGGTATTATAAAATTCTCCCTTTTCTCCATACTTTTTGGAATAATCTGAATCTTTTGATATGTCTATTAGTAGTATTTGTGGCTAACATCCCTGGAGACCATCTTGAATATTGCAACAAATCAAAAGATTATATGAGCTTTTTATTTTTTAGTCAGTAAAAAAACAAGGTGCAGTTAAAGAAAGATTTTATTTCTTACAGTGTATTTTGATAGTTCAAAGTCACTGCTGATGAGTGAATGTAAATAGGACAATTGAATAGGAACTTTGAATAGAAAGCTCTGTGCTCCATGCACTGGAATATGTTTTGGGTATTAAAGATATCATCCTTATTTGCATTGCCCTCTTTCCACTAATCAGAAAATATCACCTTAGTTAAGTAGTTAATATCATCGAGTTAAGTTTTTTCTTTTAGTTATCATTTCTCCCATCTAGCCCCTTCTTTTTCTCTTGTTCTTTCACCATTCTCACCAAATCTTGCTTTTTCCTACTCTAATCAATTATCTACACAGATGTCAAAGTGATTTTCCAAAGAGGCTGGTCTGGCTATGTCATATTCCTACTCAGTGAACCCTACTGGGTCCCTATTACACTTAGGAGCAAATAGAAACTCCTCTATTTGGCATTTAAAGTGCTACATAATCTGTCCCCAATTCCAATTTCCCATCTCTGGGATTTTGCACTGGATGTCTCCTATGCCTGGAACATATAATTTCCTCACTTCTGCCTCTTAGAATCTCTAGTTTCTGTTGAGACTCCAATGTTACCTTCTATAAGAAGTCTACTCTATCTGCCAAATAGGAGAAGTTGGCATATGGACAGGATTCAGGGAAGGATGGTCCCTCCCTGACATCTCATGGAAGTACTACTTGCCACACAAAAAATTAAAGGAAGAAAATAGACAGGAATAAAGTAACTGCCCTTTTGAAGGCATATTGAATTATTAGCTCTTCTTGTTAGTGGCATCCATTTTTTTTAATCCTTTCTTTCTGTCTTAGAATTGGTACTAAGTATGTGTTCCAAGGCTGAAGAATGGTAGGGCTAGGCAATGGGGGTTAAGTGACTTGTCTAGGGGATATCTGAAGTCAGATTTGAACCTAGGACCTTCTATCTCCATACTTGGCTTTCGATCTACTGAGCCACCTCGCTGCTCTGTACCCAAGTCTTAAGACACTGATTCAGACATGGGTAGCCAGAAGCAATTGGAGGCACCAGTGTCCATAACATATCCAAGCACCTTACTAGCACATGGGGTCAGCTTGAAGCAGGCAGAGGAGTTCTCTGCATGTCTTATTACAAATATCATTGTTTTTTCTTCTGTGTTTCTACTTCTACAGTTTTTCTTCTGAATGTGGATAGTGGTTTTTCTTGTAGATCACTCCAAGTTGTTTGGATCACTGCATTGCCACTAATGTAGACTTCTATTACATTTGATTGCACCACAATGTATCAGTCTCTGTGTACAATGTTCTCCTGGTTCTGCTCCTCTCACTCTGCATCACTTCCTGGAGGTCATTTCATTTCCCATGGAATTCCTCCAGTTCATTGTTCCTATGAGCACGATAGTATTCCATCACCAACATATACCACAATTTGTTCAGCCATTCCCCAATTGAAGGGCATCCCCTCATTTTCCAGTTTTTTTGCCACCACAAAGAGTGCAGCTATGAATATTCTTGTACAAGTCTTTTTCCTTATTATCTCTTTGGGGTACAAACCCAGCAGTGCTATGGCTGGATCAAAGGGTAGGCAATCTTTTAGTGCCCTTTGGGCATAGCTCCAAATTGCCCTCCAGAATGGTTGGATCAATTCACAACTCCACCAACAATGCATTAATGTCCCAACTTTGCCACATCCCCTCCAGCATTCATTACTTTCCTTTGCTGTCATGTTAGCCAATCTGTTAGATGAGAGGTGATACCTCAGAGTTGTTTTGATTTGCATCTCTCTGATTATAAGAGATTTAGAGCACTTTTTCATGTGCTTATTAATAGTTTTGATTTCTTTATCTGAAAATTGCCTATTCATGTCCCTTGCCCATTTATCAATTGGAGAATGGCTTGATTTTTTGTACAATTGGTTTAGCTCTTTATAAATTTGAATAATTAGACCTTTCTCAGAGTTTTTGTTATGAAGATTGTTTCCCAATTTGTTGCTTCCCTTCTAATTTTGTTTGCATTGGTTTTGTTTGTACAAAAACTTTTAAATTTGATGTAATCAAAATTATTGACTTTACATTTTGTGATTTCTTTCCTAGCTCTTGCTTGGTTTTAAAGTCTTTCCCTTCCCACAGGTCTGACATGTATACTATTTTGTGTTCACGTAATTTACTTATAGTTTCCTTCTTTATGTTCAAGTCATTCACCCATTCTGGGTTTATCTTGGTGTAACGTGTGAGATGTTCATCCAAGCCTACTCTCTCCCATACTGTCTTCCAATTTTCCCAGCAGTTTTTATCAAATAGTGGATTTTGGTCCCGAAAGCTGGGATCTTTGGACTTATCATAGACTGTCTTGCTGAGGTCACTTACCCCAAGTCTATTCCACTGATCCTCCTTTCTGTCTCTTAGCCAGTACCAAATTGTTTTGATGACCACTGCTTTATAGTATAGTCTGAGATCTCATACTGCAAGGCCACCTTCCTTCACATTTTTTTTCATGATTTCCCTGGATATCTATGATCTTTTGTTCTTCCAAATGAATTTTGTTGTGTTTTTTTCTAATTCAGTAAAAATGTTTTTTGGAAGTTCGATGGGTATGGCACTAAATAAGTAAATAAGTTTGGGGAGGATGGTCATTTTTATTATGTTGCTCGTCCTACCCCTGAGCAGATAATGTTTTTCCTATTGTTTAGTTCTAGTTTTAATTGTGTGGAAAGTGTTTTGTAGTTGTGTTCATAAAGTTCCTGTGTTTGTCTCAGGAGATAGATTCCCAAGTATTTTATATTGTCTAGGGTGATTTTGAATGGAATTTCTCTTTCTAATTCCTGCTTCTGAGATGTGTTGGAGATTTATAGAAATGCTGATGACTTATGTGGGTTTATTTTGTATCCTGCAACTGCTAAAGTTGTTGATTATTTTTATTAGCTTTTTAGTTGATTCTCTAGGATTCTTTAAGTAGACCATCATGTCATCTGCAAAGAGTGATAGCTTGGTCTCCTCATTGCCTATTTTAATACCTTCAATTTCTTTTTCTTCTCTAATTGCATCTGCTAGTGTTTCTAGTCCAATGTTAAATATTAGCGGTGATAATGGGCCTCCTTGTTTCACTCCTGATCTTATTGGGAATGTTTCTAGTTTATTTCCATTGAAGATGATGTTGGCTGATGGTTTTATATATATATACTCTTTATTAATTTTCGGAAAGACCCTTTTATTCCTATACTTTCTAGTGTTTTCAATAGGAATGAGTGTTGTACTTTGTCAAAGGCTTTTTCTGCGTCTATTGAGATAATCATGTGATTTTTGTTGGTTTGCTTATTGGTATGGTCAATTATGTGGATGGTTTTCCTAATATTGAACCATCCTTACATTTCTGTTATAAATCCCATTTGATCATAGTGAATAACCCTTGTGATGACTTGCTGGAGTCTTTTTGCTACTATCCTATTTAAGATTTTTGCATCTATATTCATTAAGGAGATTGGTCTGTAGTTTTCTTTCTCTGTTTTTGACCTGCCTGGCTTTGGAATCAGTACCATATTTGTGTAGTAAAAGGAATTTGGTAGAACTTCCTCTTTGCTTCTTATGTCAAATAGTTTGAATAGTACTGGGATTAGCTGTTCTTTGAATGTTTGATAGAATTCACTTGTAAATCCATTTGGACCTGGGGATTTTTTCTTAGGGAGTTCTTTGATGGCTTATTCAATTTCTTTTTCTGATATGGGATCATTTAAGAATTGTAAGAAATAATAAAATTTAGGTTTGCAATGCAGATACTCTATTGCTATTGTTATTTTTCATGGTCAAAGAGAATAGTGCCAATGGTGATTACTTATGTTGTATTTGCTCTGAACTCCATTGGAATCTTGAGACTCTGCTTTGGTTACTTGAATGCTACAAAAATATTGTGGTTTCACATATTGAAATTGCTTTCTGAAGCACAACATTAATGTATATTAAAAGTAACCATAAAAATAATTATTTATCTAGGCCAAGAAAAAAAAACCCTCCAAGTTTTCTTCTATTGGCTAATAGAAAGGGGTTGGGTTGATAGTTTATGGAGCTTTTTGCAACAGGTATGGCTTATAGACAAAAATTTAAAGACTTCTTTAGACGAGCTTGTAAGATGAATTTAAATAAATATTTTTCCCAGCCACTTGAAAGTTTATGTTTGAATTTCAAAAACACTTATCCATAGAACCATTCTCATTGCCATTGTCATAATTTGCATTAATATGCCATTATCTCTTTGTGTAGCACTTTTTTCAATTGTTTTTTTTCCACCCACATTTGTCTTTAAAAAAGATAAATGAAAGGAAGTTTGGTACCCTGAAGGGAGCTTGGACTTTTGGTATGGAGAGGGGGAAAGAGAAGAGAACCCTCTTCTCAAAGTGGGGTTCGTGGGAGACAGCAGATGTAATGGATTGTCTCAGAGAGAGTAGAGGGGGTTTGAAGATTTTTCCCCCTTCTTCCTTTCCTCCTTAGCTAAACCTGCTCTCCCCAATTCACTCTTATTCCTCTTGTCCCCCCTCCACTACTTGAGACCAAAGGGTCTCCCCTTGATTCGTTCACTCACACTCAGCTTGGGGAACAGATAACTTTTAATGTTAACTCAATCAGGCAAAACAAAAGAATGATGGGCAGGGAAGAATGGGAAAAGGAAAGTGGAGAGAAGGGGTCCCTGTCTCTATCTAAACCATTTTCCTCCCCCCTTGAGTTTGGGGGGGAAGTCAGGCCTTGGCAGCCTGAACCCCCGGAGAGAAAGTCAGGTTGACTCACCCCTGGACAACAGGAGCTGAAGTAAATCTGCTCAGGTTTCTCTTCAGAAGTCCCTTCAATTGGGAAGTGTTGGGGGGAAAGATTTCCAGTCACCAGCAGGAAAAATGGGTAACCCTCAGGACAAACTCTCCCTACTGAGAGCCTCACTGCTCTCACTCTAGCTAGAGTCTTCTCCTCCTTCCGGATTCCCCTCCTCCCTTGAGGTCATCAATTTTGCATACTCTTCAGCGTGGCACTTTTTCCTAGTGTCAGCCTCTGTCACACATTCATGCTTCCATTTTATCTCCACCACAATCCACTGAGTTAGGCAGTGCTTTTCATATTATCTTCAATTTACAGATGACAAAATTGAGTCTTAAAATAATAAAGTGACTTGCCAAAGGCCATACATTAAGTTAATAACAGAAATGGGTCTTAAGTTTCTCAACTTCCACTCTAGCATTCTACATAATTAGAAAAGATGCAAATAAATGCTATGAAAATAATTGTATGATTTTCACATGGAATGATGTAATGATCACAACACAAAGCATGCATAGTATGAAAATGCTCATTCTTAGATTCTTCAAGGCATGTTATGATACATTTTAAAATTAATTTTAATACTTAATTAGTTAAGTTCTTAATCTTTTCTGATTGGGGTGGGGGATGGTGTTATGGATCCCTCTGGCAGTTTGGTGAAGTCCTTGGGTCTCTTCTCAGAATAATGTTAAATTCATAAATCAAAATACTTAACATTAGAAAGGAACTCATTTATGTTGAGACAGTCATCAAAATATAAACAAAAACACCCCTAAGGTCACAGATATCAGGTTAGGAACACTTGCATGAAGCTGAATATTATATATGCAATGTTAATTTTATAATCATATAGAATGACATGCAAAAAGTTGAAATATTTATTGAGAAACATTAACATATATACAGTGTCTCTTCAGAAAAATTGAAGAATAGTTTAATCAATTATCCATTAAGTATTATGGTAGGATACCAACGAAGACAAATCAGGCAATACCAGCAGACTATTTTATTTCCCTTAGTGTTGGATAGTTTTTGGCCTGAATTGTTCCATTAATTGCTTCAGTTTTCCTTCTAGTGTTGTCCTTTATCCCTGAAAGGCAGGAGACTAAATAAATTTTGTCCTGTTTTTTTCTGAGTTTGTGAACTTTTGTTAAGACTTTGGTACCTTATCGCAAAAGGCAAAGGGAATTTGAAAACATAAAGATGCAAATATGCAGGAAAAAGCTGCACAAAACTGGCTTTTGTTCCAGAAGGTGGCTTACTAAGGGAAGTGCTAATGGTGATGGGGGAACTTTATTCAGCTCTGCGAGATGTGAGCTCCTAAGCCACTATGTCCTTTGAAAGGTTGTTATTTGTTTTTAGATAAACAATTAGAAAGCAGCCCAGGCTGCTGGAACTCTCTGAAAAGATTCACTTATCCCTCTGGCTCCCAGTTGGCTTGTTTATATATGTACAGGCAGACTCTACTGGCTTGATGTCTATGGAGCTGATGATGATAAAGGAAATTGTGATAATTAAATGAGAGAAACAAATTACCAATGACTCCCATAGTCAGCTTCTGTCAGGTTGAAATGTCTGAGGAATCAGGAAGGAACCCTATGAAAACCTTCTAAAGTATATAATCCCTTGCACAAAAATAATGGACCATGGAAAGGAGCATCGACATTATGTGGGGGGCATGCTTTTAGGCACAGCCAAACACAAAAGCAAAATCAAAGCTCTTGTCTTGATGGATACCGTTATCCATACTGGCCCCATTGGCCCATTGATTTATCATTTAGACAATTGTGGGGAGGAAGAAATAACAAGGAGAGGATTTATACCTGTTCCTTTTTCTGAGTTGACTTGGGTATTGAATACTTAGAGAAAAGGTTGATCTTGGAGGACCTGGGTCCTCCCCTTTTATTTTCTGAACAAGGACTAATTTTAGAAGGATTCTAAAAACAGGAAGCACTCTACACAATGCTGTCAGATTTCCTTGGGACTCTAAGGACCAAGAAAGGACATCACAGTTAGTTATTCAGAAGGCTTCAGGGCTACTTCAGAGTCATCTTATTAAATTCTGTCTCTATCAACAAATCAAAGTATGGTACAGGAGAACCATGAACTTTTGAGTCAGGCCATGGAACTATTTTGACCAGAAAATGGTTTCTTAAGGTAAACAGCAAGATATTATGTCTTAACAATTTTGATGGGAAGAGAAATGAAGGAAAGAAATAGATTCATCAATGAAGGTCAAATTGACTTAAAAATAAGAGATCAATTCCATCCATGGGGAAAAGGGGGTAGGGGAAAACATGGGGAAGTTTCTCATTTTGTCAGAAAAATAAGTCAGGAAATTTTTTTATTGTATTTCATTTTTTTGTTGGAATAAAATGATTTGTGGTAATGGACAGGCCACACACACAAACACACACATTATTATAATCTATGGCTAGAAAACAATTTCTGTCTGGCCAGCATTTGTTTATGTGTGAAGCAGATTTCCTTTTTATTTGCTCACTCTGACATTTTGACCTGAAAACAGAGGCTTTGATATTATTGCACTCTCATATCTCGGTATGAAAATGCTTCTGGACTGAAAAGATACTGAATAAGAGAAGCAAAATATAGGGGGAAACAGTCCAAGAATTCATTTGTCTACTTCACAGGGCTGATATATGGAATATTCTTTGTAAAAAATTGGAGCTATAAAAACTGAACTATTAATATTATTCTCTAAAGGCAACTATAATTTTTACATCACTTTGCTCCACTAAAATTGAACAGAATTGTTCTTCTGGATTATTATTATTATTTCCTATAAAATTAGGCCCATCTAATGCTTTCTTTCTGTTTCCCTTGTGAATGGGAGTAGTCTGACTTTTGAATTCATTTATCCATCATTGGGTAGGTCTTAAGCTCATTTCATATCCTGAATAATGAGGACTTTAAAAAGCAAACGAAACTCAAGAATTAATTTACAAATGATCATTTGCAAGATAGCTTTCATTTCCAACTAGTTAACCTTTCTGGAAATCCATCTTGTACCTCTTTTTGGAGTATCACTGTGACAACATGGAATCTAGAAACCCCAAACTTGTAGCCTAGTAAGATCAGATGAACCCCAAGTTTTAGGACTAGCTTGTAAGTAGGAGACCCCAAAGCTTGTACTTGTTCCTTGTTCCTGTGAGAATCAACTCTGAAGGGAATCTCAGGCTAGCAGTTTCAGACTGAATAATTGACTCTAAGGTAAATAACAATTCTAGTTAGGTGGGACTAAGCATAAGCCAAGTGACTCTTTAGTGCAGTAGGCAGCAAGTCAGCCTCGAAAGCTGAAGGTCCTGAGTTCTATCCCCGAAAGGGGGGTGTGGTACAATAGGGAAGCTTCTAAAGCAAAAAGAGTCACTTGTAGAGTAGTTCTTTAAAATTCGACCACCCCGTCTGGTGTATATTCATGCCTAGATGGTGAAATATGGAAAATGGTCCAGAAAAGAAAAAAAAACAGAAGGAAACCAGTTGTATATATGGGAAAACCAGGGGAGATCATCCATGAAAAGTGAGGAAAGAGAATATTTGTAGGGTATGGTCACTGGAGCTATATGCTTTAAAGAGATCTAGAAAGATGAGCACCAAAGAGAGGTGACCATGGTTGGTAATTAAGAGATCTTGACTAATCTTGGAAAGATCAGTTTCATCTATATGATATCAGAAGAATAAAAAACAATTTTGCTGAAGAGAAAAAGATATATGTTAAATAAAGAAAAGCAAGCACAAGGAATTTGGTAACTGGGGATGGGAGGGAGCAGTTCCTAGCTTAGTAACTAAAATACAAATACACTAAAAATGAATTTCAGAAATTGAGAATACAATCCTTAAAATCCTAAAGATACTTAAAATTAGCTCTAAACCAGACTCTGCCATTCCTTGCTGAAAATTGTACTGGAATCCAGTATCCAAGATTTTGATCCTCATACCTTGATTCAACCCTGCCTTGAAATTAATGAAATGAAATAATTTGAAACCTCATGCACATAGTGGTTTGTGGGGGCCTCAGTTCTGAGGACCACATTTTAGGAACATCATTGATAAGACCATGCAAAGCAAAAGAAAGAAAGTTTAAAAGACCTTAAAAGTATGCATTATAAAGATTGGTTGAAGGAAGTGGGGATGATTTATCTGAATATGAGAAGATATGGGAGGGGAAGTAAGTGTTTGAAGTACTATGTGGAAAAAAGAATTTGTCTTGTTTTGAATGACTCCAGAAGGCAGAACATAGAGAAATTGTAGGAACATGCAAAGAAGAAAAATTAGGTTTTATGTCAAAGGAAACTTCCTAATGATCAGGACATCCATCAAATGGAGAAGACTGCCTTGGGAAGTAGTAGGTTCTCCCCTACTGGAGTGATTGTTGGTTTTTTTGTAAAGGGGATTCTTTTTCAGATATAGGTTAGAAGAGACAGCCTCTGAGCCTTCTTGAAACTTGAAATTTTGAGAATCAGAGAAACAATGTAGATATTCATAAACTCTCTTGAATAAGGGGAAGCCAGAGAGCTCTGAATGCTTAGATTTAAGCTGAATCATAGCATAGTTTATATTTCTGAACCAAGCAATTATAATAACTTATGGAAACTTGAAACTGATTTAAACCATAGAAACTTTTTTCTTTAAAATTCAAGAAGTTCAGGAGACTTCTCATTAATTTAATGAGAATTAAGTATTCCAATTTTCAAAGTTCCAAGTGTTAAGAATTGACTCCCATTCACTAGACTTCACATGTTCTTCATATTTTCCATTACTGTTTGGGATCAGTGTTGATTGGGTGAAGAAGATCCTTCTCCAGCTTCCATTAGAGTTCACAGAATCTTAAATTTGAAGCTACACAGTATTTTAGAGTTCATCTATTCCAATACTTATTTTGCATGTGAAGGAATAGAGGCACATAGAGGCAAATTTATTTGCCTAAGATTGCAGGTAATAAGTAGACGAACCAGTTCAAATCCAGAACTCCTGACTTCAAATCCTGTATTCTTTCCACTGTACCACTTAAATAGTTATGACCATCATGATTAGTAGATTCAACCTCTCAGTATAATGGGTAAAGAACTGGTATAACAGTTGGTCTTGGGGATGTTTGTCTTTTGAATGTTTATGGATCAAATGAACTTGGTTGGGTATGCTTCCTTTTGTGATTTGCCTCACTAAACAAGACCATAGGAATTTAGTTTTATATTTATATTTATTTGTGTCTCTAAAAATGCAAAAATTAACCATTAAAATCTGTAAACACCAAAATAAAAAAAGAAATATAGATCTTAAAAACTTCTGAGATATCATCGTATACCTATCAGATTGGCTATCATAACAAAAGGGCAAAATGACAACTGTTGGAGGGGATACAGAAAAATGGGGACACTAATACACTGTTGGTGGAACTGTGAAATGATCCAACCATTTTGGAGAACAATCTAGAATTGTACTCAGAGAGTTACAGAACTGTGTATATACCCTTAGACCCAGCAATGCCAATATTGGGTCTGTTTCCTATGGAGATCAAGGAAAAAGGAAGAGAAGCTACATGTTCTAAAGTACTCTTAGCAGCTCTCTTTGTGGTTGCAAAGAACAGGAAATTGAGGGAATTTCCCTCAGTTGGGGAATGGCTGAACAAGTTATGGCATATGACTGTGAAGGACTACTCTTGTGCTGTAAGAAATGAGCAGGTAAATTTTTTAAAAAACATGGGAAAACACGTGAAATTATGAGGAGTGAAACAAAAGAAACCAAGGTAACATTTTATACAGCTATAGAACTAGTATTTGAAGTAAGTGTCTACCTTCTGAGAAAGAACTGATAAATAGAAACACTAAAGACATATTATATATTTCTATATCTTATTATGCTACATATTATATTATTAATTATTTAAACTAAAATTCATTATATATAGTAAGTGATGCCTTTCCTGGTGCAGGGAGTGGAGTAAGGGAATTTTGATGTAACCGACAAATAAATTAAACCGCACACACGCACACATATACACACATAAAGAAAAGTAAAAAGAAACCTATAGATCCAAAGTTTTCTACAGTGGGACAGACTATTTTTTAGGAGTAGAAAAGCCACTGTGCTTAGATATTTCTAAGCATAGGCTGTTTGACTCATTGTCAGTTTTGTAGAAGGCACTGAGACTCCACAATGGACAGCTCCATCATGGTCAGATCCACTGAAGAAGTGGACAGTGGAAAGAAGTAGCTTGGGACTCCATATCAGTGCCTACTAACCTCAATGGAGCACTTGCTGGTGCTGACAATGTTCTTAGAAATACAACTGTGAAAGTTATGCATGGGAAAGATATACCAAAAAGGTGGATACATCAGATCCAGCAGTTCACAAGATGTGGTCAGTGGACCCCAAGGGGTGCCTACAATTTTTTATGAGGTCTTTAACATCACAACTACTTTTATAATAATTTGAAGATGTTATTTTCTTATTGAAATGCTCATCATTGTCCACCTACAAATCTGCAGTACAAGATTTTCTTCACATACTTAAAACAAAGCAATATATTACAACAGTCTGAATGCAAAGGCAGATATGAGAATACAATTGTCTTGTATTGACAGACATTAAAGAGATTTGCAAAAAATATGTTCCACAATGCCACTCTTCTCACTAATTTTTTTGCTTTGGAAAATATAATTATTATTCACAAAAATATTATTTACATAAGCATTTAATGGGATTTTTGTTTAAAATGTTATCGGTTTAAATTTCTAATATGATAAATTCCTATAGGAATAATTCACATAAACAAAAAGTCTTTGAGTTTCTCAATAATTTTTTAAGAACATAAAGAGCTACAGAAATTCATAAATTTGAGAAATGCTGCAATAAATGAGACTCAGT
This sequence comes from Monodelphis domestica, assembly GCF_027887165.1. Lineage (NCBI taxonomy): Eukaryota > Metazoa > Chordata > Mammalia > Didelphimorphia > Didelphidae > Monodelphis > Monodelphis domestica. The sequence goes on along the minus strand of NC_077232.1, from coordinate 258,905,648 downwards.
ATCTCAGTTCTATGAGGCCATAGAATAAAATCTGATGGGCCTATCTGAGCCAGTTGGATTCAAATGGAATCTATCTTTTCTGTGAAATCTAGTTGGCATGCCCTCTGTTTATCTCTTACAGATGACCTACTTTCTTTGTTTCTTTCTTGGTGGTTTCTTGGTTTCATGGTTTCGTGGTTTCGTGGTTTCGTGGTTTTATGGTTTCGTGCTTTCTTTCTTTCTTTCTTTCTTTCTTTCTTTCTTTCTTTCTTTCTTTCTTTCTTTCTTTCTTTCTTTCTTTCTTTCTTTCTTTCTTTCTTTCCTTCTTTCTTTCTTTCCTTCTTTCTTTCTTTCCTTCTTTCCTTCTTTCCTTCTTTCCTTCTTTCTTTCTTTCTTTCTTTCTTTCTTTCTTTCTTTCTTTCTTTCTTTCTTTCTTTCTTTCTTTCTTTCTTTCTTTCTTTCTTTCTTTCTTTCTTTCTTTCTTTCTTTCTTTCTTTCTTTCTTTCTTTCTTTCTTTCTTTCTTTCTTTCTTTCCTTTTCCTTATCTTACCTTCCTCTTACAACCAATATTGTATATTGGTTCTAGGAGTGGTAAGGTCTAGGTAATAGGTGTTAGGTCACACAGCTAGGAAGTGTATGAGGTCAAATTTGAACTCAGGACCTCTTGTTTCCAGTTCTGATGCTCAATTGATCGAGCCACCTAGTTGTTTCTCTAGTCTTTTCTATATGAAATTCATGTATACAAATCTCATTCCTCTAACTTTAAACTGAATTTTCAGGGGTCCTTATCAAAGGCCGTTGTTAAATTCTTAATTTCCAATTGTCTTAATAATGGATAAACATTTAAAAACAGCCAACTCTTCTCTAATGGGCTGGAAGAAGTTGTCTGAAGTTGAAACACCTAGAAAAAGTCATTTCTAGTGAATGGTTTCAACCTTCTCCCTCATATTGATTGTCACTAGACAATTAACAGAAAATTAGTTGACTGTTCATTTACCTTTTCCTCTCTGACAATACCATTCTCTGGTGAATGTGGTAAGAAGCAAAGAAATGTCTACAAGCTAGGAAAAGGAACATGGCACAGGGGTCTGGTTAATTTTAATGAGATCAGAGTCTCATAGGATTTGGGACTAAAAGGAATCTTAGAAACCATTTAGTCCATCTCCCTCATTATACAGATGACAAAACTTCATCCTAAAGAGGTTAAATGACTTAACTGAAGTCACACAGCTAGGCAGTAAGCTGAGATAACCCCTAGGTCTCCTGACACCCAGGCTGGGGCTCTTTTTACTAGACTAAATTTATTTAAAATGGATAATGTATAAATAGAGATCTTGACCTTTTTAAAAATTTTTTATTTTTTATTTGATTTTGAATATTCCCCAGAAGTCCTTAGTATTTCCCACAATTCCCTATAATCTCTCCTGCATCTCCATATGGCAAGATCATGCTATTGGTATTTAACTGGTGGTAACACCTCCCATGCACTTTTTGGCATGATGTAGCAATCAGCAGTGACAGTGGTAAGGTGGGGAATTTGAAAATGGGTAACCAGCCATGGGCACATGGTTTTTATCTTGTATACTCTTTATTTTTTTATTTGTAATGATATTTTAATAAACCTCCTTAAAGTATAATATTTTTATTATTTGAGATTAAATTTTAATTTTTATATTAGTCAATTCTAGAGTAGTTGGAAGTGAGTTATACATGGAGTTTGTATTCCATAATATAAAATTGGAATGGTATGCAATATGTGCAGGTAATAAATTCCATGAATTGATTATTTTCTTGTTTACATTTGGTTCTTCTGCAAAGATAGGAAAAATGAATTTCAACCAATGAGAATAACTGGCAACATGATTTTCAAAATGCCACAGATAGTGTTAACATTTATTGAAAAATTTTATCAATAAAATGTTTCATTTGCAATGATAAACAGATTTGACAGCCTACTTTCTTGATGCAAAGTGATTCAAAGATTTTGTTGCTTTAAAATAAAGGAATAGATGTTGATTCCCAATTAGGGACATGAAAATGCCAAAAAGAATACCCCCTTCCCTACCTTAGGTACTGTATTTTGTGGTAACCAAGTGAAATAGCACAGACTATTAAATGAGGTTTAAAAACCTTACTGCTCAGCATAGTTTGCTTTGTTTTTATGTACTATGTAGGTCTCTATATATATTCACAACATATTTAGGAAGGAAAAAAATATTCAATGCCTATTTTGTTCTAATCACAGTACTAAGTACTTTAAAATTATTATCTCATGGGGGCAACTGGGTGGCTCAGTGGATAAAAATCCAGGTCTAGAGATGGGAGGTTCTAGTTCAAGTCTGGCCTCAGACATTTCCTAACTGTCTGACCCTGGGCCAATCATTTAACCCTTATTGCCTAGCCTTTACTGCTGTTCTGCCTTGGAACCAATACACAGTATTGATTCTAAGACAGAAGGTAAGAGTTTAAAAAAAGTTATCAACTCATTTGATAATCGCCATATTTCAAGAGCAATTAGTTTAAAATAATGGAAATCTTTAAATAACTACTATACATGTATATTATATATTATATGTTTATACATGTATATATATATTTAAAACTTAAATTTTTTATTTGTTTCACTAAAATACCCTGGTAATTTCTACTGTCTTTCCTTCCCTTCCTCCCATTAGAGAAGGCATCTATCTTTTGACCAAAAAAAACCAAACAAACCATGTATACACACACACACACACACACACACACACACAATATTATGTCTTAATTCTATTTATCAGTTCTTTCCTGGGAGGTAGACATATACAAGTCATTCTTTAAGCAATGTTTCTATTGCTATATATAATGTTCTCTTGGTTCTACTTGATTCACTCTTCATAATTTCATGTAGATCTTTCCATATTACAGGATAGCAATCTGAGAGAAACTAGTTAAAGACCAATATCTTACACCATTTACCAAGAAAAAATTAAAATAAACACTGACCAAGCCTTAAAGGGAGATGTCATAAGCAAGTTAGAACAGGGAACATATTACTTATAAGATTTATTAATAGGAGAAAAATTTATGAATAAATGATAAATAGAAAGCATTATCCTGTTTTCTCAATAATGTTTACAAAATAGTGAATTCTCATCCCCCCAACTTGTAATTTTATTTTTGTCAAACTCAAGGCCACTATACTCTTTTATAACTGTTTGTTGTATGTGTGTTCTGTTCCATTGATCTACTTTTTTATTTCTTAGCCAGTATTAGATAGTTTTGATAATTACTGCTTTATAATACAGTTTAATATCTGGTACAACTAGATCTCTTTCCTTTATATTTTTCATTAATTCCTTTGACTTTATTAATCTTTTGCTTTTCCAACTCTTCTAATTAGCCACCCTCTATGAACTCTAATGATGTGGTTCAGATGGGATATATGTATCATTACACATTTAAAATGTTAACAGTTTATTCTCATTTAGTCCTTTATTATTATTGATTACTCTTTACCTTTTTACATTTATTTCAATTCTTATGATTGGAATAGGGAAAGGAATAAGTATTTAGACATCTGCTATATGCCAGGCAGTGTGCAAAGAACTTTGCAAATGTTATTTCATTTTATCCTCACACAATCCTGCAAAGTAGATGCTGTTAGTATCTCCATTTTTGGGTTGAGGGAACTGAGACAAATAGAAGGTAAATGACTTCTCTAGGGTTACAAAGGAATGAGGATCTGAGGTCAAATTTGAACTCAGATCTTCCTGATTTCAGGTCTAGCACTCTATTCATTATACCATGTAGTTGCTAAATGGTTGAACTTCAATGTGTCTACACAGCTCTCTTATTTTCATCAAGAATGCTTGAAATTACTCTTTTTCATTAAAGGTAAATTCCCCTGTCTTTTGTCTTCAGGAATATTGTATTCTAAATCCTCTGTTCCTTGATTGTATAAACTCTTTAATCATATGTGATTCTGACTGTGGTTCCTTGGTACTTCATTTTTTTCTTTCTGGGTCTTTGAAGATTTTTTTCTTTGACCTAGAAACAGAATTTTGGTTATAATTTTTGAGGTGTTTTCATTTTGGAGTTTTAGGAAGTGATTGGTGGGTTCTATTTCTACTTTGCCCACTACTTCTAAGAAATCTGGATAATTTTGTTTTAATATTTCTTTAAATATGATATCTAAACTCTTTTTCTTCGTCATGGCATTCAGATTGTCCAATGGTTCTTTCCATTTCCTCCCTTGCTGCAGTCAGGGTCCAGTCTCACTCGTGACTCCAGGGGTTCCCAACTGGTGGTGAACGATTAGTCAACAAAAATAACAAATGGAAGACAATTTAATCATTACAGCCATGGGATTACTTTGCATCTCAGAGCTGCTCCGCCATTCCCAGGCTTGACATTTATTCTTATACCCCTTTTCTTGGCATTCATATGCACATGTTCAAAGAGAGATAATTGGAAAAGTGATATATTAACTTTTAACAAATCACTCGATTAAACATTCTATATTTTTGTATTGTGATTACAGACAGAATACAAGATAAATGATTTCATCACAGGTGGCTTATTAGGGAGTTTCTGAGTTACTGATTTGTGTAATTGAAACACTGAGGCATACTGAAGCTTGATGTACTTGTACTTATTGTATGAGCCTCTATGATTGATTTGTGTGCTGGCTTCATGAGAATAGGCTTTTGTGAGTGGGAAAGTTCTTGGGCTTGGCCTTTTGCTAAGAATTATGTACCTAAGTAAAAGTTAACCCATGATGGTCTTTTTGGGATTGGGTTTAAGGGTCTGATCTTTTGGTGATGTTTTAGAGAATTAGGGTACAGATGTTTTTGCTCTTGCATTATTTCTTTTGAGACTAGGGGGAATAATAATCATGCCAATTCATAGGTAAGGGGCATTGATGAAAGAGGTCATGTAAAAGGGGGACTGAGTGGGCAGTCACATCTCACCAAGGACCACTCTTTGGTCTCCCCAGCTACCATACCTGACTCTGTCAGGGGAAGTTTAAAGACCTCCACCACAAGGTCTTTGAAGAAGATTAGAGGCTTTCCTAAGAGGATAGTGTTTGAAAGGTAAAGGAGAAAAGAATCAGCCTAAACTCCAAGAGAGCTCAGTGAAGATGCCTCACCTGAACTAGGCTTCTAAGCTTCTCCCAGTATAGTATCAAGGAAAACTCACCGGCAAACTTGGACAATAGTTTCCACCATGCTAAGATGCCTGAAACGCTCAGCAAGCTGCCTCCAGAGCCACCTCTCTGTGGAAAGAGGCCAGAGAGAGGAAGTGATGTGAAATATATAGATGGTTTTTACATCACTTTCCTGCATCTCACATGGACCAATGGTAGCTTAAGCTTGACTTAGGATAGCCCAGGAGTCTGTAAGTTGTTTCTGATTTGTCATTTGCTAGCACATGTCTGTCATAGGCCATCCTCTTAAATACTTAATCCTTAAGTATGGGTGCAGACATTCCTGTTTTTGTTAGATTAAGCAGGGTGGAGTAATCTAAAGTTCACACCTATTGCTTCCCAAAGGGCAGATGAATTCCTTTTCTACTTGAAGAGAGCTATAGTGTCTCTCTGTCTCCTCTCTTCCAAATCTTATGTTATGAGATGTAACCATTCCTTTAACAGATCCTTGCATTTCTTGGTTTCAAGATTTTTCATCATTCTGGCCTTTAAAAACTTTCAAGTTTCTCAATGTTCTTAAAATATGCATCTGTTATTGAATATAACAGCCCAGATGTGATATGAACAAAGAATTTTGAAGCCTCTAGTTCAGGCAATGTTTTCCAATTTTGTCTATGTAGCCCCATCATCTTGTATATACGTCAGCAATCAGTAAAGCAAGAATCTGTGATTTGTTCAGTGTGAGAATCCCTCTACCAAGACAGAGAACCATCTCTAATTTATTGGTTGAGAAATTAGTCAGTGATTGTGATAGAACTTGTTAAGAATCAGAGGAGTCCTAACTCAGAAATTCCTCTCCCTTCTGAAAGATATCTTCTGAACCTGGAAGGCACTTAATAAATGCTTGTGGAAATAAATTGATGATCACCTCTCTCACTGTGTAAATTTATGGCCACCCACAATACTGTGCTTCTTGTTATTGTTATGGCTACTGCTATGTGCTCATATTAAGCTTGGAACCCACTAGTCTCTAGAGCATTTTTAGTAGAAGATAATTCCTGGTCACATCTCTGGAACTTAAGAAGGAAGATGTTAGGGGAATATAACAACAGTGACCTCCCCTTGAATCTCCACTTGGTGGAATTTTTATGGGAAATTGCTGTGTCCTATCTCACCATTAATCTGATCCACTTTAAGTAACTTCTTCCCATATTTTTTTCCAAAAGGTGCTTGTCAGAAAGGATTGCCTTGTGTAGGAGTATATAAACTTGCTTTTAAATGTTACTGCTGTATACTGGAATATAAAGATTACATATTAAATGAGTATGAAACAAATTTGCCAAAAGAGTGATAAAGTATTGCTGGGCCAGCAGTGAAAACTTTTTCAGAATGGAATTAGAACATATAACAGTCTAGATTCATAACACTGGAAAAGAATTTCAAGAAATAATAATATTTGGTAACTGTCAGGCTTTTAGATAATTTTGAACTCATTCAACATTCTTTTCCCATGGTCCAGATTCCTAGGCTCTAAAGAAGTAATGGAGGAAAAGACTAGATATGATTATGGAGAATAAATTTAAAATGCCAGCAATTATTAATTAATTAAATTAATGAAAAAAATAAAATTAATTAAAATTAATTAATTAAAATGGCAATTAATTCACCCACCCCCTCCCATCCCACCTCCAAGAAGAAGCTCTTTAGAGCTGACATGTAAAGCTGCTGGGTCAGGCTATTGTCTTTTTTTAGGTAGAACTTTCTTGAAAGTAATTAGAAGAGGGGAGTGAGGTGGCTTAGTGGATAGAAAGCCAGGCCAAGAGATGGGATGTCCTAGGTTCAAATTTGATGTTAGACACTTCCTAGCTGTGTGACCCTGGGGAAGTCACAACCCCAATTCCCTAACTCACTTGTCTGCCTTGGATACAAGGATTGATTCTGAAATAGAAGGTAAATATTTCCACCTCATACCCATCAGATTGGTCAATATGACAGTAGAGGAAAGTGATACATTTTGAAGGGGATATGGCAAAATTGGGACATTAATGCATTTTTGGTGGAGTTGTGAAATGATCCAATCATTCTGGAGGGTAATTTGGAACTATGCCCAAAAGGCTATAAAACTAATCCTGTAATACAACTACTATGTCTGTATACCAAAGAGATCGTCAAAAAGGGGAAAGGACCCATTGGTACAAAATTACTTATAGTAGCTCTTTTTTTGTGGTGGCAAAGAATTACAAATTAAGGGGATGTCCATCATTTGGGGAATGGCTGAACAAATTGTGGTGTATGTTGGTGAAGGAATACTATTGTGCTATAAGAAACAAGCAGGATTATTTCAGAAAAACCTGTAATGGTCTACATAACCTGTTAGCGATAAGCAGAACCAGGAGAATATGGTACATATACAGCAATATTGAATGATGATCAACAGTGAAAGACTTAGCTACGCTCAGAAAATACAATGATCGAGGACCATCTATTATTATTCCCCTATACAAATGATCATTATGAAAGTATATTTTGCCTGATAATAATTGTATGACCCAGATCAAACTTCATACCATCAACAAGAGGTATGTGTGTGTGTGTGGGAAGAGTGAGGGATTTGGATCTTATAAATTGTTATTACATGTAATTGGGAAAATAAAATATCTGAATAAAGGAAAAACAAAGAAACAATAAAATGGAAGCTAAAAGTTTTAAAAAAATAAAGTAATTGGAAATGTAATATCATGAAAGTGCTTTGTAAGCAGTAAGCACAATAAAAATGATAATCATGATGATAGTGGTTATAGTGCATACCACCATTCCATTCCATCCTTAAATATCTTCAAGAAAAGGAATCCAACCTCATAATTCAGTGTTTCATATTCCTTCTATCAGAAAGTTACTTTCTACCTCCCTTATGTAAATATAGATCCAAAATGCCTGAAATGAGAAAAGTTCAGTTCTCTATACTTTCCTAAAAAGAAGGAAAGAAAATTCTTCTATAATGTTCTCCTCTCAAAGGTCTTTTATGATTATTAAATCTATTTTTCTGAAGATCAGAGAAATTTCCACCTCTATCCATTCATGTAGCAGATCTCAGGATTTCTTGACCTTTGCTAAGATCAGTTAATTTAAGTGATAATTCTGAATGTTCAGTAGGTAATTTGATTACCTAAAAATGAGGAAGCCAAAACATCTGAGTCATTCATATTTTGCTTTTAAGAGTTGGAAAGGATTAGCGTGATTAAAACTAGAAAGACAGCATCTGTGTTTGACTTCATTTAATTCTTCTTGCACATTGGTTCACTTCAAAGCCACTAAAAAAATAATCTCCATTTCTGATAATTATTCTGCACTGGTTAATCATTTAAGTTCTTTCCCCAATTTTCTTCAACCTCTCTTAATATTTTTTTAAATTGTGTTTTGAGTTCTTCCAGAGCCCAAGTCCAATTCACTGGAGTTCCCAAGTTTTTGCTTGATGTTCCTTGGTCCTCCTCTTTTTTTTTGTTCTTTGTTCATTGCCTGAAAAGAAGTTATCAATTGTAATTTTTTTTCTTTTTCTGTTGTTTACTCATATTTTCCCTCTTCTTTTCCCCTCCTTATTGGCAGCATTTTTGCTTCTGTTTATTTGCTGCATCCCTGTTGGGCTTTTCTGTCCAGAAGAGGCTACTTCTCTCCTGTGCTGATTAATTGGATTAGGTTGAAGGAGTTGACCTGTTGTATCAATATGCCCTGAGGCAAGATCTTCCCCAGTTTGTAACATTTAAAATGGTTGGAGCCATAAACTGTAATAATTAAAATGGTTGAGGTTATAACCTATAGTGAGATATAAGAGTGGGTGAGTAAATTGTGACTGAAGGAAATATGTTTTCACTACAGTGTTTTGTTTAAAATCAAATATAAGGTGGTCGCCAGGGAAATATTCCCAATTATGAATATACCCAAGTCAACTGGGTTTTATAGAGACTTTAATTAATAATACAATGAGGAATTAAAGAAAGAGAGAAAGAGTAATAAAGGAATAAGTATGAAGGGCCTTAAGCCAACATGGCCTAGACATGAGTCTTAAGAGAGAGAGATCAGTCAATCAGTCTTTTATCACTCACCACAAGGTCTGTCTAAGCAAGGATTCTAGTGATACCAGGCCAGCTCCATCTCAGCTGACTTCACCAGAGAGAGTTCCAGCCAGAGTCCTCCTCAAAGAGAGATCCAGCCAGAGACTATTTCAAAGGGCCTCTCTCCAGAGCCTCCAGAGGGACAGAGTCCCCTCAGAGGAGCTCCAGCGAGACCTCCTTAGAGATTGTCCTCCAAGAGCTTCCCTTCTCCAGAGCCTCTCTCAAGAGATTCTTCCCAAGAGATCCTCATAAGCCATCTCTTCTCAAGTGAATCTGTTTTTTATATAGGGGGTTTTCTCCTATGTCACCTCCCCTAAGTTCTTCCATCTACCAATCACAGTAGATGTTTTCCAAAGGACAACCCATTCTAAAAACACTGCTGGGTCGACTAATCCCTTTAGGAGAAAACCTCTGATTAAGTCTGAACCAGAGAAAACACAGCTGAGTCGACTAATCCCCTCAGTAAGTCTGAACCAGAGAAAACACAGCTGAGTCGACTAATCCCCTCAAGAGAAAACCTCTGAATAAGTTTTCACTTCTTTGCTCCTGGCAAGTTTACAAGTTGCCCGACCTTTATAGGTACCTAGCATCCCATTGTATCAATTCTAAAAACAGGCATGGCTCAAAGAACTCCTTGCCTCATTATAAGTATGGGTCTAAATACTTTCATTGTTTAGCAAGGAGTTTTCCCCCCTAAAGCAGTCTTAAGTACGGGTGGAGTAGAGGTCCTCCCATTTCTGATCCAAGTAGAGTTCTCACAGTCAAAAATGGGCAATGTTCCCAGTAGGGAATTGTTCCAATTGAGAATTCCCCAATGTGGAAATTTTTAACATTTACAAGTCTGAGAAATTTCAAGATTCACAAGTTGCCAGCTGAGGCTGAAGGTGAAGGTGTGGAGGCTGAAGGTAGTTACCCTCCCTCCTCTCTACTCCTTTCTTCCAGCTACCCATTTAGAGTCCTGAGCTCCCTGGGGTGATACTGAGGTATTCCATAGTGTTTTCAGCCTTTACCCTGGGATCCAAATCAGCTGTATTTCTACCAGGGGTTTTCGTGCAGTAAGTTGGCAGTTGGATCTTTCCCTTATACCTGAGAATTCAACTTTATCTGCATACTTTTCAGGTTGGATCCAGCAGGAGAGACCTTTGGCTCTGTCTTGTTGTTGAGTTTGGCTTTCTGTCTATTTTGTACACTTGCTCTTCTGTTTTTTTGCTAGCTCTGTGAGATTGATCTTTTCTGCCCTCTGGAGGCTTCATCTCTGCACTATTGATAAATTGGATTAAGCCCCTTGAGGTGATCTGCAGAGCTGAATGTGCCCTGAGGTCAAAACTTCCAGAGGCAGAGACCCAAGATGGAGGTGCGTTAGCTGAAGGCTGTGACAAGCCTGCCCTCCTCTGCTTCTCTCCTCCAGTTTCCTCCCAGTCAGCTGTGGTTAGAGCCCTATGACTTGAGTAGTTGTGGTTCTAGGCACTTTGTCTCAGTTGGAGACCCTGCCTTGAGATCCCAGGCTAGCATAGTAGATGGGGGAAGGACTCTGGGACCTTACTTCTTTCTTTTCCTTAAACAGGAGAATTCAACCTTCTTTGTGTACCTGTTAGGTTGAATAGAGCAGGAGAGTCCCAAGGCTCTGTCTTGTTGGATTTAGTTTTCTGTCTCCCTTGAGCACTTTGTTTTTGATTGGTGTGGAAGGGTTTTCACACAGGAATTGACTTTTGCTGTTTCTGAGCCACCATCTTGATTCTGCTTCCCTTAGTACATAGACCAATGGACTGGTTTATCATTTAAACATCACTTGGTACTATGAATTTCTCTGGCACAGTCATCTTCCCTCATTGAATACTAAGAAATTGTCTATACATATGTCTCATTTACCATTTTCTGGAGGGCTGTATTTTCATCTTAGGGAGATGAAAAGAGTAAAGGTATATAAACTGGAAAGTCACATGATGATTTCCAGATTTTCTGAATTACTCTCAATTAGTTGACTTTGTAAACTTCATATTGTTTTTGGTCAGCCATTTTCAGTTGTGTCTGACTGTTTGGGGTCCCCATGGATGATTTGCATGGTTAACTGTTGTTGTTATTGAGAGAGAAACAGAGATAGAGACAGAGACAAAAGAGAGACAGAGAGAGAGGGACAGAGAAAGAGGACAGAGAGGAGAAGAAGAGAAGAGAGGGAGAGAGGGAGAAAGGGAGGGAGAGGAAAAAAGAGAGGGAGAGAGAGCAGACAAGGCAAAATTTTCTGTATGTATGGCTTCTGCTTCTACAATCAAAATGTAGAAAAACAACCCTAATCCTAAGAATTCTTGTTTAACTGGAGTTTCAGTTTTTCATTGGGGTTTATAGTAAACCCTGCTCAGGTTGAAGATTATCTACTGAAGCGACTCCCATTTGCTCCTGGTTCTTTCATTCTTTGGGCTCACAATAGTTTGCTCAGTTATGATCTCTTGTTCACTCATCTATCACCTCAGTGTCAAGATAATCCCCATCTCCAGTTCCAGACTGGATATGATGACTACATACAAATGTTTCTTAACTTAAACATAACCATCAATTGAAATACTCAAATAAACAGAATACAAGGAATAGAATCTTAGCAGTTTTCTAGCCTATAAGAAGGCAGAGTTAGTTAAATGACTGCCCAGACTACTGAAAATTCTGGAGATGCTTGGAACCTATTCCTGGAAGGCAGGAAAATGACTAAATGCATGGAATTTCTGTGTTGGTTTGCCACGCTTCACTGGCTATGTAACAAAACTATCTTGGTCTTAAATTTACCTGACTAAAGCAGAACTGGTTGAAGTTAGGTGGCACAGTGGATAGAGTGCTGGGTCTAAAGTCAGGAAGACTCACATTCCTGAATTCAAATCTTGCCTCAGACTGGGACTCTGAGCAAGTCACTTGACTCTGTCTCAATTTTCTCATCTGTAAAATGAGCTGGAGAAGGAAATATCAAACCATTTCAGTGTCTTTGCCAAGAAAACCTAAATGGAATCATGAAGAATTAGCACAACTCAAAATGACTGAACAATAACAAAAAAACAGAGTTTCTCTCTTTTAGGAAAGAGACTTTCTGAAGTCTTTTAAAATCTCTTTTTATGAGGAGATTTAATACGTCATTTACTCCTAAAATTATCGAGGCTTTTGTTCTTTCTGAGATACTGCATAAATAGTCAACTGCTCAGCAATTTCCTCAAAGCAAGTGATACCATGTAGTACCCGGGGGAATCTTCTGGGGACCCCCTGGCACACTTAGGTCATGGTGCCTTGAGAAATGGGTTTAGGGTTTTGGTTTGTTTGTACTTTTCATTTCTAGGTATAGAGAAGAAAGGCTTGGATCTTTGTGCTCTTGCCATGGGGATCTTGGAGCCCAGGATTCCAGGATGTATGTTGTAGCCAGTCTATCAGAGGAACCTTGAGAACCTAGGATCCCAGGACACATGAGACCATTATGGTAGGACTAATGTTGGCTAAGAATTGAGTTAAATTGTAAACCTAATCTCTCTTCCCTCATTACAGGTGGTGAGATGATGCTCCTAAATTGAGGGAGAAATGTTTCTTCTTGTTATACCTTTGAAGTAAATATTCCTTTGTAAAAGTTAATTGAAAGTCACTAGGTCCCTTAAAATCAGAGGAACACCCCTGAGGGGTCCTAACCAATGGGACAAAAGAGAAAACCCGAGTGCTGAAGGTCCAGTTGCCTCAGTTGTGTTCAATCCTTCATGACCTCATTTGGGGTTTTCTTGGCAAAGATACTGGAGTGGTTTGCCATTTTCTTCTCCACCTCATTTTACAGATTAGGAAATTGGGAGGATTATGTGACTTGTCTAGTCATGCTACTAATAAGGCCAGGCTTGAACTCAGAAAATGAGTTTTCTTGACTTTAGGCCAGCATTCTACCTAGCTGCTCCTAGAGAAACCCATAAACAAAGAAAATTTTTTTCTTTATCTTTTCCATCCTTAACAGTATGGCCATGATATGGGCTCCATTTTTCCAGCAGAATGGGGGTGATGGATTCCCTCTAATCTACACTCTTGCCCAATCCCTCTTGTGACCAACAATACAAATTTGTGAGAAAGATGGCTAGATTACAGGTGCAGGCAGTGGCCATGGAGCTGGATATAGTTAATTAGATTCATTAGCATCAGGGACTAATCAGCTGAACTAACCACCCATAGACATTCTGTACTTAGTACCCTGTGGGTGTTCTGAAAACATTAACTGATTATGAGTTTTTTAATAGCACATCTAAAATACACATAGCTTTATTTCTCTTGGGCATGAAGACTGAACTAAAGAGAAGATGCCCCTTCATGTTTAGACATGACTTTAGACATTCTTTCTTTATGACAGAGATTAAAATCCTTGTTATTTTGGAATTTGGAATGACTGTGATATTTGGAAATGTCAGAGGTAATTGTGACTGTGGCAATGCTGTCCAAAACATCATACCTTTGTTAGATACTATTTATTGAAGGTCTGGGTGCTTATAGCTCTGTTCTAGGCAGCTGTTTTGTTTAATCCATCCTATATAAATCTCTGACACAGAAGCAACCCAACATTAATAATATAATTATTATCTGAAAATGTCCCAGCATAAATCTTTAGGATAAAAGAGTCAGGGTATTTGGTTGCCTGATTCAGGACGTCACGATCTCATCCTAAAATCAGAGTGGGGTGCTAGAAATTTGTCTTGTTTCCCTTTCTTGTAGAAGTAGTTTAAATAATTGTGAGACAGAGGAACGGGCCCCCAAATATGTTTATTTGACAATAATATTTACAAGATTCCTGAGACCCTTTGATGATTTCTTAGCAATACTATGTAGTTTATTTACATTCTTTTCAATTCAAGGGGGCAGCTATATGACTCAGTGGATCGAGAGCCAGGTCCAAAGATGGGAAGTCTTGAGTTCAAACATGGCTGCAGACATTTCCTAGCCATGTGACCCTGGGAAAGTCACTTAACTGCCATTTCCTAGCCCTTACTACTCTTCTGTCTTGGAACCAATACAAAGCCTTAATTCTAAAATTCTAAGATGAGATTGATTCCAAGAGAGATTAAAGATTTTCCTCAAAAATTCTATTGAATTCAACTAATATTTAAGTGCCTACTATGGGGAGAGTGTTTAGCCAGAAGCTGGCTAGCCAGAAGAAAAGCCCACCATAGACTTAAAAGGATGAATACTAAATGAAACATAACAATAGTGTATCTTGCTTAATATATTTCATGTATCCCTGGCTAATTACGCATAAATTGAATCATAATTTCAAGCGAAAAGCCAGCCAACAGTATGTACCATGTGGTAAGTACTTAATGACCGTTGGTTGACTAATTGATAATGGTACCCATATATTTATTGATGCCAGGTGCCACAGTAGGCACATCACTAGACAGAATCAGAAATACATGAATTCAAATTATGCCTCAGATACTTCTTACTTTGTACAGCTCTGGACAAGTCACTTAACCTTTGTCTGCCTCAGTTTCCTCATCTTAAAATGCAGGTAATAATAATTGGGGATCAAATGAAAATGTATTTTCATGAGCCCGATAGATAGAGTGCTGGACCTTGAGTCAGGAGGATATGAATTAAAAACTATATTTGTGACTCTGGTCAGGCCACTTAAGTTTCCCTCAGTTCTTTCATATGTAAAATGGAGATAAAAGCAGCACTTATCTCCCAGTGTTGTGAGGATCAAATGAGATGATATTTATAAAGCCTTGCCAAACTTCAAAACATTACCTAAATGCTATCATCATCATCATCACCATCATCACCATCACCATCATCATCATCACCATCATCACCTTGTCTCCTCTGTTAGAATGCAACTTCAATGAGAGCAGGAGCTATTTTTAAATGTTGTGCTTGTCAGATTCTTAGCACCCTGAAGAGTGCTTTGTACATAAAGGAAATTGAATAAATGCTTGGTGTGCTGGATCTCAATCAATGACTAGGAAGATGAGTTTCAAATCCCAGTGAAATCACAGATAAGATTCTCTTATGGAGTCAGATAAAGTTCATTAGAAGCTACAAGAAGATCCAAAAGACCACTGGCATTTGAATCCAAACATAAATCTCTCTTACAGCATCCTCACCTTTATTCAGCTTCCACCTGAAGATTTACAGAGCTAGGAAACTCACCAGCTCCCACAGCAGCCCATTCTATGGCTCTAATTGTCAGCAAGTTTTTCTTGTATTGAACTGAAACTTTCATCCATCATTCCTTATAATATCCTTTGGGTCCTAGCAGGCTACATATAATCCTTCTTTCACATGAAAGCCCTTCTGACACCTGAATACACTGAAAATGTCAATTCAATTCAACAACACATTTATCAAGTACCTACTATGGGCAAGGCATTGGGCTAGGCGCTGAGGATATAAAGATGGATAGGACAATGATTCTGATCTCAAAGAACTTACATAGCATAGTATGATGGAAGCTGTGTATTTAAGTCATTGTAATAAAAAGAAGGGTTTGATGGTTGCACAGCAAGTATTTGAAGTCAGGAAAATCTGATGTCAAATTCTGCTTTGGAGACTCACTCATTGTACAATCCTGTGTAAGTCACTTAAACTCATTCAGCCTCAGTTTCTTCATATGTAATATGGGAATAATAATAGTACCTAATTCACAGGGTATTATGAAAGCCAGTTGAGATACATATGTAAAACACTTTGAAAGCCTGAAAGTGCTATCTATCTTTCTATTCTTTTTTCTTAATCTACCTATCTATCTGTCTATGTGTCTATCTATGTATCTCTGTCTCTGCTTCTCTCTGTCTGTCTCTGTCTCTGTCTCTCTTTTTCTCTCTCCTAGCTATTATTATCTCCATCCCCACCCCAAGTTGGTTCATGGGATCATAGATTTAGAGCAAGAAGGGTATTTAGGGAATGCTTAATCCAACCTTTTATGAAGTGAAATGACTTGGCTGAAGGAGGCATTTAATAAGTATCTCTTATGTGCCAGGCATTGTGCTAAGTGTTGGGGATACAAAAAAAAGGCAAACAAATAAACAAAAATGTTCCCTGATCTCTAGGAGATCAGGGTCTAATAAAGGCTCCTTGTAAACATAATGTATAAACAAATCATATCAAGCATAAGTTGGAGGTAGTATCAGAGGGAAAGCACTTGAGATTTGGGAAGGTTTTTCGCAATAGGTGGGATTTTACCTGAGATTTGAAATATACCATGGGAGGCAGAGATGAAGAGGGAGAGGAAACATGGGGAACAGATAGAGAAAATGCCCAGAGTTGGAAGATAAAGTATTTTGTGGAAGAAATGAGTTGCTAGAATGTAGAATACTTGGAGAGGAATAAGGAATAAGAAAACTGGAAAGATAGGTTTCAAAGCCAAGCAGGACTTTATATGTCAAGAGTGTGCAGTTCATTTAGGTCATGTTTTCCCAGTAGATCTGTCCAAGTTGTGGCCCACAGGAAGGCTTGAAAAGATGTTTCAGGATTGTCTTCCACCTATCTTTCATCAAGGAAGATTTGGGTTTCTTCAAAGGAGAATATGATCACAAGGTTAACTGCTCTGTTCTCCACAAAGAGGGGACACAAAACTAGTGATATGTCTGTTAACATAAATATTATTATTATGGGAAAAATATTCTTAACCTGAATTCCTGTTTTCTTTCCCTTTAATGAGGAAGGAATTTTCCAAGCTGTATTTGAAGGCTTCACTCTTTTCCCCTGAAATGCCAGTTGTACAAAGACTATCGTGATAGTGAATAGTAAATAAACCCATTTCCCCAAACCTATAGCAAAGAGAAATCTGACAAGTTCTACAGAGGAGTATACTAGATAAGAATATGAAGTAGATGAGCTCTCTCACTGGGAGCAAGATGCCTCAGCTGGATCAAGGAAGAGCCCTTTATCTCATTAAAGGGGAAATCCGCTGAAGTCTTCATTGTGATAAACTGGGAATACAGATATGCTGGCCTCTCTGTATGTCAGCTTCTTCCCAGAATCTTCCTTTTGCTCAGTCCTTCTTCAGGGATCTCTTTTTTTCAAGAGGGCCTGGAATCACATATGTCTTCTTTAAAACGCTAGAAGCCAGAAGATGGAAAATCTCTCCTTTCTCAAGTTTTCCCTTGTTTCATTTCTCACTCAGGCCCAGATCTTTGAGTAAATCATCAATGAGGAGAATTGCAAGTAGTCATGGAGGCTATTGGGAATCACTGGGCTTTAATAAATGGGAGGGGGTGACATGGAGAGGCTTGTATTTTAGGCATATCACTTTGACAGCTGAGTGGAAGGTGGACTAGAGTAGGGAGATACTTGAGACAGGGAGACTCACCAGAGGGCTACTGCCATAATCCAGGCATGAGGGAATCCAAGGGCCTGCACCAAAATGGCAGCAGTATCATGATATAATGCTTCTTTTACTTCAAAGCCTGGCAGATACGGCAATACCAGGAGACTAGAATTCCTTCCTTTCCTTCCTTGGAATTAGGGCTAAAGATGCTGGTTTTGGAGGTTGCATTATGAAGAGCCACTTCCACAAGGGGATATAGATGTGGTTGTTAGGAACAATTTTTACTGACTAATTCCTGGAAGAACTGGGTCATGTTTGCTTTCAACTAGACTTAGGGTAGGAATGTAGAAGACAAATTTCTACTTTATAAGTTTCTTTCTAACCATTTCATTAGTTCTGACAAGTTTCATTAGTTTGTTTAGTAGGCCTTTAGTTTTCAGAATTGAACAGCCTTTGACTTTGGCAGTAGGCATGAAATCTCTTGGGAAACAGGGTATTGGTGGAGCTGGGAAGGTGTTAATACTCTCCGCCATCCTTCAGGCTCCAAACAGCAGGGAAGTTCTGGTACATTCCTGGAACAGTTGGGGTTAACTTTGTCTAGGAGGCTTTTAATAGTTTTATTTTCCAGACTGATTTTAAACCAACTTGGGAATGAAAAAGAGGGAGAAGGGGCAAAAAAAACTAAATATGTAGTTCAGTTGTTTTCAGTCATTTCCAATTCTTTGTATTTCCTTTTGAGATTTTCTTGGCAAAGATCCTGGAGAGGTTTTGCCATTTCCTTCTTCAATCCATTTTACAAATAAGGAAACTGAGGCAAACAGGGCTACATGACTTGCTAGCGTCTCAGAGCTAGTAAATGTCTGAGATCAGATTTGAACTCTGATCTTCTGGACTCCATGCCCAGAATTCTATCCATTGCATCATGTAACTGTCCCCAAAATGCATACAATACCATGCATGTCCCAAGCACTGTATTAAATATTTTATAAATATTATCTGTTGATTTCTACCTAAATGTAAAAGGACTTTGTGGAAACCCTCTGACTTTGCATTATCCATCATACCAGAGGGAGGATAGTGCCCCCAACAAAGGCTCAAAGAGAAAAGCAGGGAAGAATGCTATTTTCTGTTCTTCCCCACCTCCATGAGGTTTCTCAGACAAGGTTAGGATGAGTGTCTGGGATTCTCATTCTCCACTCTTTTAGTGCTATTTCTCTTAGGCAAAATGAGACCTCTGGGGCTTGTTTTTGTCTTCGTGTGTGTGTCAGAGATCCTTTCTGCATAGTTGTTTTTTGGCTTGTTTTTCCACCTCACCCATCACCATCTATTCCCTCACATAATACCCGTCTCTGTTTCTACAGTCACAGCAAGGCTAGATGGAGGAGGAGGAAAGTAGAAAGATTCTAGCAATATTTATGTACCAAAATGTTGAATATTTTGTGTGGACTCCTTAATCTTAGCTGCCTACATTCACCAAATAAATGGAAAAATCACAGAATTCCCACTTCTGTCTGTACTGTGTTATATTGACAAAGATGAGTGATTTATGTCAGACAATGCTTTCGCTCCTATGTGTGTGAAGTAACTGATAGATCAATACTTCTGTATAGGAAATCTCAAGATAGAATTGCTTCCATTCAATAGCATGTGTGTGCTTTTGTGTATCTGGGCATACACATATGTATTTCTATGGCAGAATGGTGGAAGAGAGGAAATGAAAGGAATACCTGGGTTTAAATTCTGCTTATAACACCAGTTGGTTGACACTAAACCTCTATGTGTCTCAGACAATTCCCTAAGACTTATATACTAAATCACAGATGGGTTGTGATCTACACTGGTGAAAGGAATGACTACAGCTGGAGTTCCCCATGCTGGCAAATCATAAATACTCAAAGAGATACACGTAGATATGTGTGCATATGAAGTTCCATTCTGACAGACTTCCTCAAACTCTGGAGCTGACCAACTGCATATCTCTTTTCTTTAGCCATATGATGGTAAATCATAGTTTAAAAAAAATTAATTATCATGCAAGACACACTTCCATGTTGGTCATTGTTGTAAGAGTATACTCATACATAACCAAAATAAAACCATAAATGCACGCATGTGAAAGACAACTCCAACAGATCTTTCCTTAGAGGTGGATGGAATTCCCTCTCATAAGTCTTTCAGAATTGTTCTGGATCATTGTATTGCCAAGAGCAGCCAAGAGTTCAACGATGATCATGATACAATATTGCTGTTATTACGTACAATGTTCTCTGGGTTCTGCTTATGTCACTGCATCATTTCCTGCAGATCTTTCCAGCTTTTTCTGAAATCATCTTGCTTATATCTTATAGTATAATAATATTCCATTGCCGAAATATACCCCAATTTGTTCAGCCATTCCCCCAATTGATGGACATCTCCTCAATTTTCAACTCTTTGCCTCTAGAAAGAGAGCTGCTAATATTTTTGTCCAAGTAGGTCTTCCCCCACCTTTTTTAATCTCTTTGGGATACTGACCCAGTAGCATAAATCATGCTTTGTTGATTCTACATTGCCCATTCTAAATCCATCCATGTGTGTTCTGAACAAATTCAGAGTTTGCCTCATGACTTGTAGTTCACTTGTGCTAAGTGAACTACAAGTCATGACCATGAGCATATAAGCAATGACAGATAACTTGTGCTTTTCCACTGTCCTGACTCATTTATTGTCAAACATGTAAATGATCACTTCTAGCTAACTGAAGCGGCTAAGCCTCAGTACCCATTCTTGGCTTTCCTGATTGTGGATTTGGACCTGCATCCAATTTCTGGTCCTGATCAGGAAACTCCCCATCTATGTCTGGTATTGATAAGCAATCTAGGGTATTTCCCCATTACATCTGGGTCTGCTTAGTGATTCCTTCCATATCTGGCATCAAATATCTCTTCTCAGCCAAGCTCATTTTTAAGGTATAAAACTCTCCTACTCAGACCCCAATCTATGTATATTTTCAATGAAGTTTTGTTACTATATGTATCTCCCTTATATGAATGATTCTGATGTTTTGTGGCCATATCTCTTTCTATGTTGTATTGTGCATATATGTGCATACACATGTGCATCTGTGTATATGCATATATGTGTGTGTGTTTGCATATGTGTATATGCTTTGTTTATGACTTCTTGCTTCACTGCATAGTAATAAAACTCATACTTATATGTTTCCAAGTACCAGTTATTCATAAATCTTGGAACTTAGATCTTTGCTCTAATTTGAGTCTTTGAGGCTAAATGGAGCAGGGGGTGGCTTCATAGTGGGACCCATGACAAAACTCAGGAATATAACAATCAAGCAAAAATGTCAAATTGCATTTGTGTACACACATAGATGTGAATAAAATATGTGTGTATAACATACACATATGTGTATGATAATCTGTACTCATGGTTTCTGTCTATAACGATTCAGGTATGCGGTAGGTAGCATACCATAATATGAGCAAATAACACTATTGCTTAGAGAGAAGCTACCCATCTCTTCTCCCCAACTACTATAAAATGTGTAAGAGACAATGAACTTCATTTGCGTCCTATTTATGCTCATTTATAAGGAAGATGAAGTAGGGTCAATCTTTTGATTAACTGTTATGGCCAATGTCATAACTCTTGACATGGAGGAAATGAAGATAAGAGAAGAAGAATGGGATTCAAACCAATTGTTTGGTCAAAATTCTCAAGATGTAACTTGGAAGCTGACATTTTGAAGATAAATGCTCAATGGGTAGGGTCCTTTCCTTTATCCCCAAGAAACTGTGCTTGAAAAAGACCATGAGCTATAGATCTTAAAGTGGGAGGTGGGATTTAAAAGGGGGAGCTTGGGTACAAGACCACAGAGGTCAGGCTTACAAGCTTCTTGTCCTTCTGTGCTTTGGGTTGAGTTGGCTCTCATAGGCTGGGGTCATGAGACTTTAGGGGAGTTCAGGCAGTGGGCATGCAATCTTGCAAAAATCATTAAATGTAAGTGAAGTCAAGGACACATAAACACGTTCATCTTTGATATTTGTGTGCCAGGAGAAGCAAACCCAGGTAAAATCAGCCACTAATCAGAATCATTCTGAAATGACCCTCTGTTGAACTTTGCTTGACTTTGGATATGCCCCAGCAGCCTACAGGACAGGACAGTCCTGCAAGAGATAAATGTCCACATACATACTAATTGTATCTCCTTAGTGCTAATCCCCTCTCCTGAAAGTGGCATAATGGGGAGGAGCTCTTCAGATGGGGAAAAAATGTAATATCTTCTGCTTTTCATCAGCAAAGTCAACTTTGGTAAATCAAGAGGACAATTTAGGGCATGTGTGTTTTTGAAGGTGTTAACAGCTTCATGGGGCCAAGTGACCAACAGGTCAAATTGAATATTGTTAAGTAAACAGTTCTTTGGCACTGTGTGTCTGGGGACATTAAGGGAAACAAAGTCCCAGCTTCAAGAAGCTTATATTCTGTTGGACAGATATCAGCTTATCAATCAATAAATATTTATTAAGTGCCTACTATGTGCCAGGCACTTTGATAAGCTCTGGGGAGTCCCTACCCATCAGGAGTTTACAATCTAATATATATATATATATATATATATATATGTGAAGCAAGCTATTCAGGATAAATAGGAAATAATTAACAGAGGGAAAGAGTCAGAATTAATAGGGTTTAGGAAAGACTTCCTATAAAAGGGAGAATTTTAGTTGGGTCTTAAAAGAAGTGAGGAAGTTAGTCACTGGCACTGAGGAATGAGTGCATTTTAGCCAAGGAGAATAGATGGAGAAAATGTCCCGAGGGGAAAGAAGAGTCTTGTTAGTGAAATGGCCAGGAGGCCAGTGCTACTGGATCAAGGAATACTTATGTGATGGGGAGTAAAGTATTGGAAGACTGGGAAAGCAGGAGGGGGCAGGTTATGAAAGACTCTAAAAGCCAGACAGAGCATTTTGTATGTGATCTTGGAGGCTATGGGGAGCCGCTGGACTTTGTCAACTGAAGGAATCATATGTTTGGACTTGAGCTTTGGGAAATCACTTTGGTGACTGAATGGAGGATAACTGGAGTGGGGAAGAGACAAGGCAGGCAGCCTCCCCAGCAGCCTATTGTAATAATACAAGGGCGAGGTGATGTGGACCTTCACTAGAGCAGAGATGCTGCTGTAAAAGTGGAATGAAGTACAAGTCATTTCAGAATTTGACTTATTATCTCCCACCTTCCTGTGTTTGGGAAACTTCTGTCTCATGCCTGATAGAATAGAATATTTTTGAGGGCAAGGGAAGTTTCATTTTTGCCATTTTTCTCTTCCAATGCCTAGTTCAGTGGCAGGAACTTTATAAATGCTTCTGATAGCACGGAATGTACTTTGGTCTTCCTTTTTCCTCTCCAGATTCTTCTCTGCCTTCAAGACTCAGCTCTGGGGATTGGATAGCTTGCCAGCTCTAAGAGGAGGGAGGAAGGGAAAGAGGGACACAATTTGGATTATATAACTTCATCATACTTATGTGGAAATTTGGTATTACATATAATTGGTAAAAAAAATTCTTTATAATAAAAATCAGCTCTGGAGGCAGCTAGGTGGCTCAGTGAATAAATAACCAGCCTTGGAAATGAGAGGTTCTGGGTTCAAATATAGTTTCAGATACTGCCTAGCTGTGTGACCCTAGGCAAGTCACATAACCCTAAGAGCCTCTTTTGCCTTGGAACCAATATTTTATATCAATTGTAAAGAATAATGTAAGAGTTAAAAAAAACTCAGCTCCACTTTTTTCTTTAATAATAATAATAATTACTAACATTTATAGCTTACTAACTACATATTATACATAATTATATACATAACATATTAACTCCATATGTGCCCAGCACTGTGATAAATGCTTTATACTTATTTCATTTGGTTCTTATAATGATCCTATAATTAACTTTATTTTGCAGATGAGGAAATCAAGGCAGACAGGTGAAGTGACTTACCCAGGGTAAGACATAAGTGTCTGAAGATGAATTTGAACTCAGGTTTTCCTGACTGTAGGTCCAGTGTTCTATCCACTTAATGATATTACCATATTTTAAATGTTCTTATCATTTTTTTCAAAAGGAATGTGTTTAGAACTCCCAATTTCCCCTCTGACAGACATTCATTCTTACAACTCTAAAGCTATAATAACCTCTTCCTTTGGAAAAAATGCCTCCCCTGGTTCTGAGGCACATCTCTCTACCCTTTGTCTTTTAGAGAATATCTAGGACTCTTCTGCACAACTTCATCTTGGGAGTTGGTTTCAGGAAAGTCATGTTCTTTATCTCTACTACCCAGAAAAATAAAGGCAACAATTGTGCAAAATTCCTCATGAAAGCAATGTTTTTCAACTTCACTCAGTGATAGTGGCCATCTTGAAATTTAGGCAGTAAGAAATTTGGGCTCAGTCAGCATCCCTTTAATGAATTCCAAGGGTTCGAGAGATGCAGGTGCTGGGGAATCCCTCTACAAGTATGAAGATAAAAATGTGAGCCAGCACCACAAGACAGAATACCGTAGGGATCAGGGGAACATTAATTCCCATGTTTACTCTATTTTCATTACTCCTCAGGTTGATTTTAGGTAGGCTGTGTGGTTTTGAGACCAGGTTGTCAAAGGACAAATGGAAAAAGTTAAAAGGGGAAAATTTCTTTTTAGTTCTGGAGGGAAGAATCAGTTGCTCTCATATATATCACCCCTAGAGGGAGCATTTTCTCTTTTCCCTGTTTCTAGGCTCTTTTTTTTTTATATATACATTTCTAAAATATTTGTTGTTGAATATATTTATTTCATGAATTATAGGTAATCAGGGAATGTGAATGTCAAACTATATCTTAGTTGGGTTATTGTTCGGTCATGTCCAACTCTTTGTGACCCCATGGATTATATTGTCCATGAAAATTCCTTAGCGAAGATACTAGGGTGGTTTACAATTTCTTTCTCCAGTAGATTAAGGCCCAAGTGTAAAAATTAAATTTAGTCTCTACTGATAAAAATATTATATTTTATGAGGTTTATTAAGATTATTAGAAATCAAGGAAATAAGAAAATACAAAATGAGAAAAGCTAGGGTTGAATAGCTCATTCACAGCCACTTGCATCTTGCATGCCAGGTAGAGAGACGCATGTGCTTAGAAGAGGAAGAAGAAAAGAGCGAAGTAGGCATTGCAGCCAGTTTAAATACAAATTCTGTTCTCACCCAGGTGGGGACTCAGGTGAGATTATAGGGAATTCTGGGAAGTACCAAGGACTTCTGGGGATTGAAGTCTGAGGTTCAAATCTCCATTTTTACACAAGGCAGTAATCTTCCAAAGCTTAAAAGAATAAAACTTGGGCAAATTTGGGAAAGGTATGGTAAGAATCAGAAATTTCATTTCAGGAAAAAAATACCATGTTGGAAATGTGATCAGCAAGGTTTTGGTGTAAGTGCCAAACTCTATCATTTAAAAACAATGACATACATGCCCCTGACATAGAACTTTCTCAAACCCCTTAGTCCTTCTTACCCCATCTAACCAACCAAACAGGCTTTCACCTTAACCCCTGGTTGCAGTGATTTCTATTCCTCCTTTCTTGGAAGTGACTCAGCCTGAGAGTTCTCTACCTCCTTTCACACCTTAATGGAGAGAATATGGAATATTGAATTTCACCAGCCTCAAAATGGAGAGGGTAAGGAAATGTGTGTGAGGACAGACCCAGGAGTCCCCCCTGGTATTCCATAAGGAAATAGGGGCATGGCCCTCTTTTTATGGAATTTGTATATGCCAAGATCCAACTACACACCCTCATTCTTTCTAGTCAACCAGTCTCAGCAGTTTGTTCAGACAGAAAACATGCAGATGTTGATGGAAGGCCAAATTATGAAGGCATGATGTGCTAATTGATTAAAAAAAGGAGAAGCAGATAATAAACAGGCCAACATCAAAAGATTCAGGATAATAATTCTAGTCCCTAAACAATAAAGCTCAGGTAAGATGTGGGAGAAAGGAATAAAAATATAAAAAATGAATAAGAAATTTGGAAAATGCCATAATAAAGTAACTTATATACCATTATGAAAAATAATCCTCAGGCTACACAATTGTGTCTAGCATGGATCTTTTATTCATACATTTGGACCTAAACCAACAATGTTGCCAATCTATATTCTTTTTTATGACATTTCTACTTTCTCTAAAAAGTACTAATGAAACTGATCTTAAAGTCCAAGTGTGGTAGCTCTACTGTTCTTCATGGTGAAAAGGTTTTTTTAAACTATAACTCTTTCTGGGTTTATTTTGTGAAATGAATGAAAAAAAAAACCTCACAATTAAAATGAGCTGGAGAAGGAAATGGCAAACCACCCCTTTATGAAAGCAGTTTTTTTATTATCCTCATCCTCATCCATCTGACCTCCATGACTTCCTTCAGAACCTATCTAAAGTTCCACCATCTGTAAAAAAAAAAAAAGACAAAAAAACCCCAAACCTTTTCTTGTTGCCCTCTTGAATACTAGGGCTTCCCTCTGTTGCCATACTTTCAATTTATCCTTGTACAGAGTTATTTTCTTGTTGTTTCCTCCATTAATTAGATTTATGAGCTCCTTGAGATCAGGGGTTGTCTTTGCTTTTCTTCGTAAGCCTAAGATAACTCATAGATTAACATTAATAAATGTTCTCTGGCTTATTACTTTGAGACTCTTCTTAGTTCTTCGCCAGCTGCAGGTTATGAGGAAGTAAAAATTCTGGGAATAAAGAGGAGAATAGAATGTTCTCATCTACTTCCATCCCCTGTTAAAGTCTTCCAGAGAGCAGATCTCTGGTAACATCCCCTTACCCTTTCCAGCATCCAGTTGCCAACCCTTTACTTTTTTTCTTTTTTCTAAATGGACCAAATAATTTTTCTCTCTTTCGCTCCTGTAAAGGGCAGTGGAATGGAAATGTTTATAGACCCATTACTGACTGGGTTGGAAAATGTTGAATTCCCTTGACTTGCAATTGTGCAGGAGAAAGCAACACTTATTGTTATTCTCTGCTTACACTTATGCCATGGAATATACCAAGGTTGTTTAATCAGTGAGAGAGAAATCTGTCTCCCCAAGAGGCTGAGAAAAAGTCATTTTTTCCCTTTATTTCTGTAGCTTCAGGATTTCAAAGCACCATTTACTGAACTATCAAGTTTTGTCCCTGAAATGACTTGCCTTCTTGTTCTTGATATAAACACTTACAGGTTCTGTGGGGAGAGGGGTGAGAGAACAAAGGAGAGGGAGAAGAAGAGAATGGAGGCAGATTCTAGAAGTGTTTGCAATTTGAGGAATTGAAGAGAGAATAAAATGGACAGCTACACTTGGGAGTGATTTAATAATAATAATAATAAAAAAGTTGATGTTTATATAGTGCTTTAAGGTTGGCAGAATACTGGTATATACCTCACTGCAGTTGGTATTACCCCATAACCCCGTGGGATAGATACAACAAGAATTATTATCCCATTTTAAAATAAGAAAAGGCAAGGGAATAATACTTTCTAAAGTGTCTACTATAGGTCAGGCACTGTACTAAGTACTTGACAAATATTATCTTTTTTTGAAAAATGAGGCTTAATGAGATTGACACTGCTAAGGATCAGATTGGGCAGTGGTGTGCTGGTAAATGTTTAATAATCAGCTTTTCAAAAAAATTGTCCACAATATACTTTTAAGTTGAATCTGCAATATTAACCTTTTTTCCATTGCCTAAGTCTAGACAATTAATACAATTAAATCAAGCAAGACTTCATTGTATTTGCCAGTTTTTCAGATGCATATGTTCATATTGAAATTTGGCTCCAAAAATTAAAAACTCTGGAAGGGGGGCTTTGAATCTAGGTTTCACCCAAATCCAAGTCCAATATGCTTTCCCTTTGGCCTTATTCCATTCATACCTGCAAAAAGCTTTTTTTTTTTGAACCCCTTAACCTTCTGACTTAGAATCACTACTAAATATTGGCTCCAAGGCAGAATTATAATGGCTAGGCAATTGGAGTAGAGTGTCTTGCCCAGGGTCACATAGTTAGGAAGTGTCTGATGCCAGATTTGAATTTAGTCATTTGTTTCAGTCCAAGTCAAGTTCAGATTGGGTTCCAGGAAAATAGCAACAAGGATAGCTTATTTTTTTTTTATAATGCTTTCCAGTTACAAAGTAATTTATACGCATCATCTAATTTAGCTCTCATAGTCAGCCTGAATTGTAAATGGAGCCTAGTTCAGGACTCAGCAATAAACTTAAAAAAGTTGAACTAGTTCTTCTGAACTCCTGGAATATTTTTTCTCTATCTGAAAGGAGGCAATCTTTCAGCTGTTCATGACAACTCAAAGTAGATCCTTGCTGGTCACCATAGCTGTCATTCTGGCAAGAAACCCAGATAATTCCCCCTGAGGGTAGGGGCAGTATTTTAAACTTTTAAGAGCAGATGCTCCAGAGGGGCAGATTTCAGTTCAATATAAGGTGGGGGGATCCTTAACAATTAGAGCTAACCAGAATATCATTAAACTATCCAAGGAAGTAGTGGACTGGCTGGATGGTCATTGTTAGGGATGCTGGGTAGAAGGTATTCCTGTAGAAGTGTGGGATTAGACTAGATAGTCATAAAGGATGGGGCAACTAGGTGGCTCATTGGATTGAGAGCCAGGCCTATAGATGGAAGCCTCACAGTTCCTAGCTGTGTGACCCTGGGCAAGTCATTTAATCCTCATTGCCTAGCCCTTATCACTGCTCTGACTTAGATATTTTATATGAAATATAAGACAGAAATTATGGATTAAAAAAACAACTCTATATTTGAAAAAATATCCAACCTGCATTTGCTTTTTAATAGATTCCAATAAAAAAGAAAGTGAATAAGGACTATACTTTTCTTTTATATGAGCCAGAAGCTCTGGTCCCCTCCTCAAGTTAGGGAGAGGAATCAGAGCAGGTCCTGAGGGTTGGTGGACATTTTAATGCTCATTTTTACAGTCACCAGAACTGTAGGTCAGAATTTAGGTGTAAGAATTTAGAGGTTCTTAGGGACATAAAGAGAATCTCATTGCTCCTTTCTAATTCATTCTTTTTCATTTTCTGCTCCATCTAACCTGACCTCCTCAATCAAATGAGATACTTGCAAAATGCTTAGGGTAGCGCCTGGCATATAAGAGATACTGAATAAATGCTTTTTCTCTCTTCTCCCCACCCCTTCCCAGTAGTAGTGAGGCTATCATCCTTAAGGTCTACTTACTCTTTGTTGTGGTCTGTCCAAATTCTGAGGCATATTTAGAAGCATTAAATTTTATTGTCTCTGACTTAAGAAAAATAGTATATGTACTCTAGGATTGTTCTCTCTTTAATTCAGAAAATTCAAGATATTAAATAAAAAAGATTTATAAAGATGTAAACAATTCAAGATGTTAAAATTCAATAAAAATCCAAGATATTACAATCTGAATATCTGTCAAGTTTCATTGTTCACTGTGTATGCCATAAGTGCACATTGTATTTCATATTGGCATTGTTGAAAGACTTGTTGAAAAAAGGACTATATTTCAGTTGATTTCAAGTGGCCCTTAACATTTTTTAATCATTATGTTTGAAGATAGGTTCATCCATTTACAAACAAAGAATCCCATTAACAGGGCTGAAGCCCCGGAAACAAAGGAAAGGAGAAGAAAGGAAGTAGGTGGCCCCAAGGAAGAAGGAAGCATTAGGGTAGTGCTATACAGCTGGGTGATCAACAGAGGACCATTATGTCCCTAGATGTCAGCTCCTTGAGACAAAGTCCTAGTTACAGCTCTGACAAATTGATTATTTTTAGGTCCTTTCTTATTAGAAGATTGCTCTTCTTGGAATTTGCTTCCTTTCTAGACCATCTTGTAGTTTTCTCTACAATTCATCTAGCTTCTTCTGGGGAACACATCTCATTATGACTTGGCTTCTCTAGAGGAAACACACATTTCTCTCTCAGTAGGTTAATTTTGGGAAGGGCAGTTCTTAATAACCTGGCTCCTTAATTTGAAGAACTCTTTTCTCAAGGATTTTTTTTTGGCCCCTCTATCTTCTTGGAGGGAAGTGATGAAATCCTAGATTCAGCTCCTGTCTGGCCTCTCCTATGTGCCATGTCCCTCAGCTAAAAAGAGGGACTATAAAACACACAAACTAAACTGGGAGAGATAATCCTTCCTCTCAGGATCATATTCTTATGGGGAGAGACAAAACAGGTGAGTACAGCCGTAAGTCAGCTGGTAAGGTCCCAAGGGCTAGCACCATGGTGGATGACAATTCTTACCAATAAGTGTAAGCTAGGCAGTATCTCATTTGTAAAAAGCAAGCGACATTTGTCCTTTTACATCATCCCTGCCCCTGCTGCTCTTCATTGTTGTTCACATCCCTATTGTCCTGGGCTTGACTAGGTCAAACACTAAAAGCTTTCCCTAAAACATCAGGACAATTGTCATTATTATTATTATTATTAAGTATTGTCCTAGAAGTACTAGCTCTGGCAATTCAATTAAAAATAGATATAAAATCATAGTGAAGACTAAAAATAATCTCTATTTTCAGATGATATGATGATTTGTTGAAAACTGGTACAATAATTAATAGCTTCAGTAGGATGCAAATAGACCCATAAAAACATGGCATTTGTTTATATTACTAAGAGATAGAAGGAAAAAGATGTAGAAATACATTCCATTTAAAATAATCACAAAGTACATAAAAGGTATACTCAGGACATAAAAATTTAACTATTAAACGCTATGGTGATAAAGGGAGGCAAAAATAGAGAACAATTTATTGTTTATGGCTGGTCTAGACCAATATAAAATGATATGTTACTTACCTAAATTAATTGTGTACATAATGCTGTGCCATTTATGAAATATATGACAATTCATTTGGAGGAACAAAAAGTCATGAATTTCATGGTAAATAATGAAAAAAGCAAGAATTTAGGGGACTTGACATCAAACCATTATTTCTATGAAAATTATCTGGAGATTATATCTTAATTTTAAAATTGTTATTTAATAAGTTTTAAAGAGTGGGTCAGAGAGAGAGAGAGAGAAGTATGAAGCAAACATTTTTTTTTGCTTTAAAATAAAAAAGCTGTTTTGAAGACCAAAATAAAGTACAGATTAATATTAACTTTCATACCATATAATAAAGAAATATCCACTGAAACCAAAATAAAATAAACTGGTGGAATAGAATAGACAAACAAATTCCAGGAGTAAATGAAGAGTAATTCAGAATTTTAAAAACCCAACATTTTAGTTCATTTGAAATCATGGTTACATATTAATGTTATTCTTTTATAAATATCTGATATTCATTCTAATGCAAATTGTTATGCCATATCAATTTTCAAAAGATTATCATTCAGCATATCCCATTGTCAAGAAGTATCATCAAGTCACAGACTCAACAGTGTGGAAAAAATGCAACTTGGATGTGATCTTATCACGGAGGAAATAAGAGTTATCCAAATAATATTTATCAGTCCACGTTCCTTCTGAGGAAACATCTTATCTAACATAGATCTTATTTGAATGTTCTCTTTCATTATTTTTTATTAAATGTGTGTTGTCTCCCATCCTTGACTTATGATTATGAAAATACAGCATATAATCTGTGTGACATGATGTAAATTTGGCTTTTATATGTGATAGATGAAGAGGAATATCAAAATCAGCTTTCCTAAAAGTTAAAAGCCAAGAGGAAGCAAAAAAGAAAACACTTAAGGCAAAGAAGCCCAGATGGATGTGGCAGAAAGAAATGTGTTATTTGCATGAGAAACATAAACTATCAAGCCAGAGTTCTAGATCTTTCCTCTGAAACAGCAATACTCCCTGTCACTCTCCATGGTCCTTTCCATCTCTGTCCCACCCTCTTACCCTCAGGGACAAATACTCAGAATCTAGTTTGTCAGATCCTACTGGTTCTTTCCCAGCAGTTGACTCTGATTTGCTGCCTCCAGTGTCTTCCCACTGTGATTCATTCTTTGCACAGTTTACAACTCAATCTTCCTCATGCAGAATTTTCATTGCATAATGACCTAATGACCCATTGTCCATGATCTCACAGCTCAATTGTTTAGCTTTGCATGAAGTGATGCACAAATAATATTCCTGCTACTCCACACATGAATTCCACTAGCCTCAATTCTCTCTTCACTCTTTTACAAATATTATTGCCTCAGCTTCACTTCAGGGGGGTACCTCTGGGTTTTATTGGTTAAGTGACAGTGTGGATAATGGTTGTGCTGGGTTGGAATCCCAGCTCTGCTACTTACAACTTGTGTGTCTTTGGGCAAGTCATTTATCCTCCTTACGTCTCATTTCTCTCATCCATAAAATGAGACACTTCCTAGCTGTGTGACCCTGGGTAAATCACTTAACCTCCATTTCTGAATTTAAGGCCAATTTTTTTCAGGTTCCAAGTGGGGAGGAGGATGGGGTCTGGCAGTGGCAGCACAAAATAGTCTGGTCTATGGTAATATCATGTCTCAGTGTAGGGCATAAGAGCTCAGGATCTAGTTGTGATCACTGTCTAATCACATTACCAGGCAATAGCATCTTCTAGGGCAAAGATGGTATATTTCCTCCACCTGCCATGGGGTTCCATGATAAGGGAGAGGTTCTGGCAGGTGGCCTGAGGAACACTGAGGGTATGGTGCTATGTTGAGCCCCATTATGAAATGCACAGACTTGCTATTACCCTCCCCTTGGACCTGATTGATTAGACAGTATTCAGTCATTCCTTCTGGAAGCTATTACATTTTTGGGGGGAGGGAGTCAGAGTTATGTTTCTCTTTTAATTTTTCTTTCTCTTTTAGTGTTGTATATATCAGACTTCTTGAATTGAGTGGAGGATTGACCAGTAACAGCCGTAAAATCATTTACGTTTTGGTACATCCTCTAGAAGAATTTAAAGATCTTAGTGACATAGGGACCAGTGTGGTAATAGTAATATCTTAACCCCTGTGATGTGAGTGAGCCTAGTTTTTCTTTAAAAGATTTGAGTCTCAGGGGATTTAATGTCTCAGGGTGTTGACCTCCTGGTTGTTTGAGAATAAAAAGAGCTATGCTGAAATTCAGATACTCTCTCTCTAATGCTTGATCGACCATGATGGACAGTTCAAGCAAGGAGCTTCACTTAGATGAATCAACTTGAATTGTATATCCTTTTGGAATATCTTTATCCTATTATGACTAAATCAATCTCCTTTTGTTAATTGTTAAATGAGTTATGGGGGTTTCATTCTGTCCCAATATTGAACCGAAACTACCAGGGAAATGCTCCGAATCAAGTTTATTTTACCCAGAACAATAGGGTATGGTTGAATGTGAGTAGGGGTCATGTAATTGGTTCTATTAGCCTTCTCTTTCACTGACAAATTCCTATAATCCTTGTCTCTACTTCCTTTCTTCCCACTTACTTTTCAACTTCTAATTTGACCTTGCCACTCAACTGAATTGTCTCTCTCCAGCATCACCAAGGATTGCATATTTGCCAAACTCAGTAGTCTTTTTGATCTCTGCTGTTTTTGGTTAATAGATCAGCGGCTAGTCCTTTTGGGTACTCTCTTCTCTTTTTTTTTAGGGTACTACTTTCTCAGATAGGTAATCCCCCTCTCCGTGTAATTGCTTCTGGTGAATTCTTATACATATCCTGGTCACTAATTGTGGTAATCCCTCAAGAATTTGTCCTGGGTACTCTTCTCATATTTCTTTATGCTCTCTATAATGGGTATCAAATAAGCTCCTCTAGGTTCAATTAGCTTCTCTTTTAATATGACTCCTCAATTTGTTTTCTGAGTTCCAGTCCCATGTAACAAACTTTATGCCAAACATCTTCACCTGGATCATGAACTCAAGCTGTTAAAAAATGAACTTATTTTAATGACCCTCCACTTCAAAGTGCCCGTCTTCTCTATTTCCCTTTTTCCATTGTGAGTACTACCTTGATGATAGTCACTAATGTTTGCCACCTTGGTGCAATCCTTGACACTTCCCCCTTTCTCAGTTGCCATATTCAATCAGTTGTCAAGAATTATTGATTCTTTCTCCACAACACCTCTCTGATTTGGAAGCTAACCATAGAGATGAGACCCTCTCTCATTTTGCTAGTGTTCTGTAGTGTTTTCCTTTTTCTTTCTTACCCTAAGAAAACTATTCCTGATTGGTACCCTGTTTCATCAATCCTTAGTTGGGGACAGTTTTGTTTTCTGTGAAAAGCTAATATTTTGCAACTTTTGGGAGAATATATAGGGAGCTTGGAGTTTTACATTTATTAGTCCATTTTGTAAGTAATTTATTTCTTATAACTTTATGTAGAAAGAGAGGACAATAAATCTTTGAAAGACTTGTAATAATTTTGTTCAATTTCTACTTTTTTAATTTGATGCCCAATTTATTGACCTCTACCCTCTCTAGTTTGTTAATATATGAACTCAAGGATATAAATTTCCCCCTAAGTACTGCTTTGGCTGCATCCCTTAGATTTTGAAAGGTTGTCTCATCATTATAATTTTCTTCAATGAAGTTATTAATTGTTTCTATGATTTGTTCTTTAATCAATTTTGGAGAATCACATTGTTTAATTTCCAACTAATTTTTGAATTACCTCTCTATGTACCCTTACTAAATTTTATTTTCATTGTGCTCTGAGAAGGTTGCATTTATTATTTCTGCTCTTTTGCACTTGTTTGCAATGTTTTTATTCTCTAATTCACAGTCAGTCTTTGTGAATGTACAAGTGCTGCTGAAAAGAAGGTGTATTCCTTTTTGTCCCTATTTATTTTTCTTCACATATCTACTAACTAAAAATTTCCCAAGATTTCATTCACTTCTCTTACCTCTTTCTTATTTATTTTTTGGTTTGATTTATCTAGTTCTGATAGAGAGGAAGGTTCAGATCTCCCACTAGTATAGTTTTTCTATCTATTTCATCCTTGAGCTCCACTAGTTTCTCCTTTAGAAATCTGGATGCTATGCCATTTGGTGCATACATGTTGAGTACTGATATTTCCTTGTTGTCTATACTGCCTTTTATCAGGATGTAATTACCTTCCCTATCTCTTTTATCTAGATCTATTTTTACTTTGGCTGTGTTAGATACCATGATTGTGACTCCTGCCTTCTTTTTATTGGCTGATGTCCAATAGATTTGGTTCCATCCTCTTAATTTGACCCTATGCGTATCTACCTTCCTCATGTGTGTTTCTTGTGGATAGCATATGGTAGGGTTTTGGATTCTAATCCATTCTGCTATTCTCTTGTGTATTATGGGTGAGTTCATTGCAATCACATTCAAAGTTCTGATTACCAGCTGTGTATTTCCCAGCATTTTGATTTCCACTCCTAGTCCTGCCTTTTCTTCTTTCACTATTTCCTTCTACACCAATGTTTTGTTTTTAATCAGTCCCCCTAATTCCCATCCTTATTTTACTTCCCTTTCTAACCCCTCCATTATTATTCCCCCCTTATTTTCCTTACAGTCTTTTTAAACTACCCCCCCCCAGTTGTATTGCTTCCCTCCCCACCAGTCCATTTGTTACCCTTCTACTTCCCTATAGGGCACAAACCAATTCTCTGCCCCAATGGATTGGATTGTTCTTCTCTCTTTGGGTCAATTTCAATGCATATTGAAACTCAACATAAGGGTTGAGTATTTCCTACCTCCAACCTCTTTACCCTTTCAGTGTATTGATGTTCTTCCCCTCTCCAGCCATGTGGTTCTTTGTAACATATAAATTTACCCCCTTCATTTTCTTTTCCCATTTCTTTTAGTATTAACCTCTTTTTAGCTCTAGTTGTATATATGTACACACACACATATATGTATTTATGCATACACATATCTATATAAATATTTATGTCTTGTCATTTCATCCTATACAGATTATCACTGTTCCCTCTAAGTGTACTTCTTCTAGCTGCCTGGGTGATAATAACAATTTTTTTTTTAAAAACCCTTACCTTCCATCTTGGAGTCAATACTGTGTATTGGCTCCAAGGCAGAAGAGTGGTAAGGGCTAGGCAATGGGGGTCAAGTGACTTGACCAGGGTCACACAGCTAGGAAGTGGCTGAGGCCAGATTTGAACCTAGGACCTCCCGTCTCTAGGCCTGGCTCTTAATCCACTGAGCTACCCAGCTGCCCCCGATAATAACAATTTTCAAGAGTTACCATTGACCTCTTTTCCTATAGGGAAACATATCATTTTAACTTATTGGGTCTCTTAAAAAAAGTTTTTTTTTGTTTTCTTCCCCTCTCCCCTCTTTTTAAATTACTTTTTAATGATTCTCTTGAGTTCTGTGCTTGGGCATTGAATTTTCTGTTCAGGTCTGGTCTTTTCTTTACAAATGCTTGGAATTATTCAATTTTGTTAAATGACCATACTTTTCCCCATAAGAATATAATCAGTTTTGCTGGGTAGTGGATTCTTGGTTGTATACCTAATTCCCTTGCTTTCTGGAATGTCATATTCCATGCCTTTCAGTCCTTCAGTGTAGATGCAGCCAGATCCTAGGTTATCCTCATTAACTGTGATTCCATTGTATCTGAATGACTTCTTTTTAGCAGCTTGTAATATTTTTTCCTTGGTTTGATAGTTCTTGAATATGGCTATAACATTCCTGGATTTTGTTAGTTGGGGTCTAAGTACAGGAGGTAATCCGTGGATTCTTTCAATCTCCATTTTTCTCTCATGTTCTAGAATGTTGAGGCAGTTTTCTTGGATAATTTCCTATAGTATGATGTCCAGGCTTTTTCTTTTGTCATGGTCTTCTGGTACATCAATGATTCTTAAGTTGTTTCTCCTGGAACAATTTTCTAAATCTTCTGTTTTGTGAATGAGATGCTTAATATTTTCCTCAATTTTTAAAATTGTTTTGATTTTGTTTTATAGTGTCCTGCTGCTTTGTGAAGTCACTTGATTCTAATTGTTGTATTTTGGTTCTTAAAGACTGTATTTCATCTCTGGCTTTTTGATCATCCTTCTCCTTCTGGTTTGCTTTTCTTTGGAGGTCATCTTTCATCCTCTTTGACTCATCTCTCATCTCCTTTGCCTCATCTTTCATATCCTTTGGCTCATTTTCAAGCTGGTTTATTTTGGCTTTCAAGACACTATTTTCTCATTTAAGTTCAAGTGCCTCTGTTTCTAGATGACTTATCTTAATTTTTAAGTTCTTTTCCCAATTGTCTTCAGCCTCTCTTAATTATGTTTTTAATTGTATTTTTTAGTTCTTCCAAACCCTGTATCCAATTCGCTGGGTTTTCTGTTTTATTGCTTGGTGTTCCCTCCTCTTTCCCTGTTCAATTTGCTCTTTGTTCATTGCCTGTATAGAAGCTGTTGATTGCAATTTCTTTTTTCTTTTTCTGTTGTTTGCTCATATTTGCCCCTTCTTTATTCCCTGCAGTTATCTGTGCTCTTGCTCCTCTCATTTTTGTTTTGTTTTGTTTTGAGTTTTTATGTCAGTCTTCCCTCTTGTTGTTTTGTCAGCAAATCTCTCAGTGCATTCTGTTGGGGAGAAGTATTGGAGCTTTTGCTTCCCTGCCCTCCTGAGGCTTTGAATGGATTAAAGTCCAGTAGTCTGTAGGGGAGGGGCATTGGAGCTTGAGCTTCCCTGCCCTCTGAAGACTGTTGATGGGATTAAGTCCAGTTTGGTTGGGCTGGATGTTCCCTAAGGCCAAAACCTCCTGGAAGGGGGGAGCAATATGGAGGCTCTCCACTGCTGCAACTAGGGTGCTCGCTCTGAGCTCCTTCTCTAACTCCCCTACCACCTGTGTTCAGTGCACTGAGCTTGGCACAGCCTTGCCCACAAGGTACTCCCTCCAGAGCAGTGCCTTTTGCTGGCCCAGAAGTTTCAACTGGCACTGGAGGCTTAGAGCTCTAGCTAGTGGAGGTGCCTGGGACCTTCCTTCTTCCTTCCCCTTAAACCCAAGTGTTCTCGCTTTTTGGGGCATGTACCTTTTAATTTGAGTCCAGCAGTAGGGTTCTTTTGCTCTGTCTTGTTGTTAGGTATGATTTTCAGTCCCCTAGGAGCATTTAGTTTGTAATTGGTAAGGAAGGGTTTTCAGAGGTCTGAACTTTCGCTGCCTCTACACGGCCATCTTGACTCTACCTTTACTTACTCATGTTTAAGAAAAGTTAATTCTTGTAAGAAAATATTTGTAGCGGTTTTTTGTTTTTTGTTTTTTTTTGGTGGCAAAGAATTAGAGTTTGAGAGGATGTCCATTTATTGGGGGAATGGCTGAACAAATTGTATTTCATATTGGTGTATTTCATATAGTACTATTGTACTATAAGAAAGGATGAGCAAAGATGATTTGGGAAAAGCTGGAAAGATCTATACGAACTAATGTAGAGTGAAATAAGCAGAACCAGGACAACATTGTACACAGTAACAGCAAGATTGAATGAGGATTATCTGTGAAAGACTTAGCTACTCAGCAATACAATGATCCAGGACAATTCTGAAGGACTTATGACAAAGAATGCTATCTACCCCCACAGAAAGAACTGTTGAAGTCAGATGCAGATCAAAGCATACTATATTTCACATTAGTTTATTTATGGTTTTATTTTGGGTTTTGGTTTTCTATGAGTATTCTCTTGTAACAATGATTAGCATGGAAGTATTTTGCATGGTAGTAGTAGTAGTAGTCTCTCAGTAACCGAGGATGATGATTGTCTTTGTGCACTTTCATCTGTGATGTAGATGAGTGTGCACAAAGACACTTGTGCGTGAAGGAGATTTAAGTGGAAAAGTTGATGCGCAGAGACAGTCCCACTCTCTCGGCGTTGGAAGCCTGGGTCCAGTGGCATGAAAAGTCGTTACATGGTAATACACGTATAACCCATATTAAATTACCTATTATCTCTGAGAAGGGGGAAGGAAGGGGACAATTTGGATTTTATAATTTTGGAAAACATGTTGAAAATTGTTATTACACAAAATTGGGAAAATAAAGTTTCTTTGAACAGAGAAAAAATTTAAGATCATTAAAACATAACAAACTTTAAAAAGCCAATTCTTTATATTTTATATCCTTTAATGACCAGCTTTGAACAAAAATGACCTCCTTTCATTTTAGATCTTTGCATGGACTTGCAGTCAGCAATTCTCGAGTTGACTCTGGATAAGTCACTTAGCCTCTATCTGGTTCTATTTCTTCTTTTGTAAAATCAGGATAATAGTGGAACCTAACTTCCAGAATTGATGTGAAGATAAAAGGAGATATTTGTAAAGCACTTAACACAGTACCTCGTGTACAGTAAGATCTTAAATGCTTATTAAAAAGATCCCAATACAAATAATGATGGAAGTCACCCTGATGGCAAGTCATCCATCATCATTGTCATCCTCTCTGCCAGTTTGTTGTTAACTGAGGGATGTAATCTAACCTCTCAGTGCCTAGGGCACCTCTCAGTGCCTAGGGCAACTCTCCATAGACTTTAAGTAGGAGAACAGGTGCCAAACTAAATTAATAGAAAGAATTTCCTTACCAGGATTTCCTAATATCAATGGATTCATAGTTTTGCCCTAACCATTCCCTTCCCCTCCAAAAGAAAAAAAATACAAAGATACTAATTAGGAATCCTAAGCCAGCACTCTCTATTCCTGGCAACTTCAATGCTTTCCAACACACAACTTCCTACAGGAATTCAAGATTTAAAAAAACCTTTATATTTAAGTGAAAATATACTCAGTCACCAACAGGACTTGTTAACTTGAATCTATGAATTTGTTTTTTGAAAAAATACCACTCTTCTCCTTTGGAATTGATACTTAGTATTGATTTTATGATGGAAGGTAAGGGTTTAAAATTTTTTTTTCTGATAACTATAGTTCCATATAATTGTTTCCTTTTGTAATCCTATGTTTTATTTTATGTATTAAAATATTATTTTGAGAAAGGGTTGATAGGTTTCCCCAGATTGTAAAAGGGAAAAAAAGAAGGAAACAAGCAGTTATTGAGAAATCTACCTTGTGTCAGGCACTGTATTAAGCTCTTTACAAATTTTATCTTATTTGAAAAGAGGTCCATAACACAAAGAAGTTTCAGAACCCCAGCTGTATATTGACTCTTATGGGGTCTCCATTTTGCATCTGATTACTATATGATGATTATGAAAGAATCTGGTTTTGATATCATGTAATATTCTGTAACTATATAATTGTTTTATAATCTACTTTTTGTTGTTATTATCATTAGATTGTAAGTTTTTTGAGGGCAGGGACTGTCTTTGGCCCCTTTTTGTATCCCTATCACTTCCATAGTACCTGGAACATAGTAGGTATCTAATAAATGTTTATTAATTGAGTAATTGATTTTTAAAGAAAGCCTTAACTTCTGTCTTAATACCAGTTCTAAGAAGAGTAACAAGGGCTTAGCAATTGAGGTTAAACATCTTGGCCAGGGTCACACAGCTAGGAAGTATCTGAGGCCAAATTTGAACCCAGATTCTTACAACTCCAGGTCTGGTGCTCTATCCATATCCTCATTATTTTATAGTACTCCCACCCGATTCATTTTAAAACTTTTATTACTGATCAAGTAGTTGGCCCTGCATACATTTTCTTTATCAGTAATGGGAAAATGGCTATTTAAATGGAAAGGAGCTTTCCTAGTATTTTTTTTCCTGATCCTTCCCTTCTATCAGAATGTGTGATTTGAGCACAAAGTACATTTTTTCACAATGTCATCTCAAGACAACAAGTGACAACATTTTTAATTAGCAGTCTACTATTTTACTACCCTTATGTACCCAAGGAAATCACTTATAAATAAATGGTATAAGTAATAGAGTTATATTATAGTAATAATTATGTAATAAAATTTTCTTCCTTCTGAATGTGAGAGCTGAAAGGGATCTCCTAATGGCTTTGGTTCCTATCCCCTTACTTTACAATTGAAGAAAGTGAACCCTTTGATAAATGAAGAAACTTATCTGGAGCCACACAGCTAGAAACTGAAAGTGGAATCAGAGCTTAGGTCTTCCATGGATCCCCTTCATCTACCCCTCCTTAGGAATTAATGCCATTCCTTTCCTTTTAAGTAGTGATAGATACAAGTCCTTGATTTAACTAGGTTAGGGAACTTTTGATTGGGGGAAATGGTATCTATCAATGCAAAATGATATTTCTTTGCAAGATAGAGAATTTTTTAGAGCTCTGAGAAGTTACATGGTTTTCTCCAAGTTCCCGGGGTCAGTATATGTCAGGGACTTGAATATAGGTCTTCTTGGCTTTGAGACCAGTCCTTTATCTGCTATATAATGTTGACTTTTTCAAGTAAATGAGAGATTATTGTAAATCCCTTCATTTAAAAGAGAAGAATGAATGCCAAATCAGGCAAAATACAGAGGACCCTATTCCCAGGGTCACATGATCTTGAAGGGAGAGGGCCAGTGATTTCTCTTTGGACTACACTGGTTTTTTTCCTTTATTATCATGCAAAATTACTATATTGTTTTTCACAGGATGCTGTCAGTGAAGGAATCAAGCCAAGAGATGAAGTCCAATCCATGAAGAGATTAAGGTCATTTACGTTCTTTAGAAGACTCCTTTAGGTCTTATTTGATAATAGCGGCTAAAGAGGCTACCATGTAGTTAGCTGATTGGAAACAGTTTCAGAAGGTCTACATGTACTCCAAGTCTCTCCAAGGCATTTCTGTTGACTTTCAGATAAAGGATCCTCAGCTTATTCTATGTGGGATGATGCATCATATGAACGTAATGCACTCTGCACAAGTTTCTAAGGACTGAG
Source organism: Monodelphis domestica (assembly GCF_027887165.1). NCBI lineage: Eukaryota > Metazoa > Chordata > Mammalia > Didelphimorphia > Didelphidae > Monodelphis > Monodelphis domestica. Next base: position 258,864,375 of record NC_077232.1, on the reverse strand, counting down.
CTTACTGCCCAATCTCCCATTATATCCTGCTTGTTGTTTGAAAATTGTCACCCTTGTCAAATTGGCAGGGGTACATTTTGAACACAATCTAGAACTGTCCTATGGGGTTCTAAGTAGTTATAAAAAATGTTTTTTTCACTTGCTTCTCTAGTTCCAAACAGGATAGAGTTTTAGAACAGTCAACTTGCATAACCATGTGCACAAGTGAAAAATCACTATAATCCTCAAATACAAAGCTACCAAGATTCCACAAGGAATCTTTCATGAAGTTTTCAGAGGATTTTTATTTTCTTAATGCCTGTTTTCATGTTCAAAAACAATACTATAAAAATGAACAACTTTGAAAGTCTTAAGACTTATGATCAATACAATGACCATTTGTGATTCCAAAGGACAGATGATGAAACATGTTATCCACTACAGAGAAGTAATGGGTTTAGTGTGTAGAATGAGACATACATATTTTTTGCATACAGTCACTGGGGAATTTGTTTGTACTAAGTGTATTTATTAACAAGAATTTGTTATCCTTATGTGAAAGGAATTCTTTATTCTCTTTATATACTTTGAGTTAACACTTAGTCAATTCTTTCTTTTAGTACCCATACTTAGTACCTAGTGTGGAGGAGAGAATTTACAATGCATACAAAGGACAGAAAACTGAGGATGGATCATCTGTCAGTCAAATAAAAATTCCATTTGGAATACTACCAGGAAAAGCAGTTGGAGCCAAGCCACCTGTTGATCTGGGCTGAAGGGCTTTTGACTGATGGTGGTGACTGAAGCTGAAGGCTTTTGACTGGCTGGCTGAGGTGAAAGAAGAAGCTATTTTTATTCTCTGGGACTTGAGTTAATCAAGTTGGAGGTGACCTGGCTAATTGGGAAGAAAAAGAAGGACAGTTGTCCTTATATCTCTCTGACTGATTGTGTTTCACACTAGTGACCAAATTGCTAATACTCTCAATATCCTCCTAACTCTCATTGTACATAATAGGGAAACTTACCCCTCTTACCTTATCCTCCATCCTTGTCCTGTCTTCCCCAAACAAACCCCTTGCTTGACAAAGAAGATTAAGAACTATTTCATTGAAACTTCACAGCTCACACTGAATGACTGAAGACAGGGGAGGGGGGGAGCTAAAAGGCTTCTGAAGAGGGAGAAATAGGGAGGAGGGTAGGCAAAACTTGATCCATTAGTTATCTAGTATCAATCAAATATACACCCCTCAAAAGTGTCATCTATTACAGATTGGCACCCCAGATGGGACTTGCAATCTCTAACAAAAGAAAAATGTTTAAGCAAATTCTCTGTGAAGCTGTTGTTCTGGCAGCCATTACTGGATTTTGGTTCTACAATATACTCCATAACAAATGATCCACATGATTTTTGATTCTCTGGATTATATTGGCACCACCACCATGTTTATACTGCAGTTGCCATTTCAGACTGAAACTATACTATGGAAGATTTTGACTCAAGGGTATATCATCTCTATGGCAGCTTTACAGACTCTGACCCATTTGAAAAATATCTTTGGATTTGTTATCCTCCAAAAGGCAGAACAGATAATGGTGGTAGATAGTAACATGGAAAATATTATTAAGAATTTATTTGAGGAATTGATCAAGGAAAAAGGGTTAGATCAGATTAAAGACAAGAACAATGGCCAGGCAGATAGTGCATCCAAAGAAAAAGAGAGAAAGATAAAGAAATCAAAGGTCAATGCAAAGGGAAATAAAAATGACAAGGACACTAAATCTGATAGTGAACCAGAAAAAATCTGTCCACTAAAGGAGGTCATTGAGCTTTCAAGTACAACTGGTGTATTACAATCTAAAGTTCATAGGCAGTTTACACCCCAGGAACTTGAATCCCTGAAAAAATGATTTCCAAATTTCATCAATCAGCCTTTTAAGATGCAGAAAGAACTGAAACGTGCTTTTAGGATCTTTGACCCAGACATTGAAGATGTAGAATTTCTCCTGTCTGAACTGTTTAGTCCCCATGAGAGCCACCAATTTATTGAGAAGACCAGAGCAGACAACAACTTTACCAGTTGGCCCACAGAAGAACAAGGGGAAGATCTAGATTTTCCAAATCCAAGGAGCATGACATACTTAAGGAAATGTAGGGAAGACTTGCTCCCAGCTATAAAGCTCTGTTGCTTGAAGCCTAATGCATGGGCAAGGTTTGATAAACTCATGCAAAATAGAGGGGAACATCCAGCCACATTCATTGATCATCTCTCAGAAATGGCAGAATCAATTAAGGGTCTAGAGGCTAATAGTGAGGAGTCTGCCAGTCACATGTAAAGATAGTTTTTGAAGGGTTGCACATCTCACTTGAAAAAAATTTTTAAACACTACTTCCCTAAATATGACACTGTCAGTCTCATTGAACTACGTGAAACCACTAAGTAAAGAAAGCTCCACCCTTTTAACCCAATCAGTCAGAAATGTGAATTCCATGATAAAAAAAGATTTATACCTTCAGAGGCTTATAATATGAATTAACACATTCAGAGGTGAGAAGTGGATGCCACAAGACACTGACCCCTCTGGGCAGTGCTGGACAATTTGGAAGCTGTGATTGGCCCCTGTGAAGAGGGGAAGGGAAAAGAAGGCACTATAAAAGATTCAAAATTTCTGAGGCTGGAAAGTCGGCTTCCAGAAGGAAATGGACTTCAAGAAGAGAGTTGACTTCAGGAAGAGTCCACTTTGGGAATCATTTTGAGGTTGAGTTGTCTTGACCTGTCTCTTGGAGGGAACTTGGGTGAGTGAATAGCTGGCTTTCCTTTCCTGAGTTCTGGAGGGAGTTTAATTCTGGTTGAGAGGGTTAATAAGTTGTGCCCAGCTGAGTCGAGCATAGAACAATATTTAGTGTGATAGGCTAGACATCTTCTCTATTCCTTTTTGTATTTCTCTACTTTTACTCTTTCTACCTCCTTTGTAAATAAAAGCTATTAAAAGTCATTTTGACTTTAAGTTATAATGTTTTAAATTAGCAACCAGCATATTGTTTATAATTTTCATGTATTTTAGTCAAACCATTAAAACTTAATTCCTACACTAATGAGGTGGTCATGGAAGGGAAAGAAAATAAATTGTCATTAATTTATAAAATAGAGAGGAGGGGAGAGTGCTGAAATGGGAAATGATAAACTTTCAGATGAAATCACTGTTATTATGAGTTTTATTTAACTGTTTTATTTTGTTATAAGAGATCTCTAAGTGGGATTAATCTGTAAATGGTACTTCAATTAAAATTTTAAAACAAAACAAAATATAGTTTACTAAAAATTACTGACTGCTTAGTATCCAACCAATGTTGGTTAAAGGTAAAAAGGAAAGAGAAGGCAAATAAAATTGGATTCCTATCTCTGAATAAATCTTGGTCCCTACAGAACTTCTCAGATCAGAATTACTTGAAGGGATTTAGGATGTGACATCAATTGAAAATTATATCCTCACCCTCAGGTGAAAGACCAAACTGTCCTGGATAAATACTCTGTCATGATTTCTCTAGTGACTAAGTTCATCCAACTGAAACCTAAAGAATATTTTTTTCTGTGTACTCTTCTACACAGGATATATCAATGTTTCTCTTGGGAGCCTGTGTAATAGAGAATTCTCTTAGAAGTGCAGGTAAAATTCTTCTAAGTCCTTACTTTAAAGGACACCCCAAAATTTCCCCAATGAATCTCTGCCACTACAAGGAATTCTGAACACTTATTAATAGAACAAGTTGGGAGGTCCCTGTGTGACAGTGGATAGAGCACCAATCTTGGAGTTGGGAGGTCCTGGGTTCAAAACTGGACTCAGACACTTCCAACCTGGGCAAGTCACTTGACCTTAATTACTTAGCCCTTTCTCATCTTCTGCCTTGGGACAGATACTTAGTATTGATTCTAAGACAGAAGGTTAGAAGTTAAAAAAATAAAAATACAAACATTTCTCTACTTGACACCAGCATTTCAGTTATGTCACTGCCATATTTCTCATATTAACCTTCATCAATACTTGTATATGATTCAGCAATACAGCAAGTATTTGTACTTAAACATTCAAGAAATCAACAAATGTAAAAGCATTCAAAAGTTTCTCAGGCATTTTCATCCTAGTTTCGTTTAACCAATTAACATTAATTAGCTTTTATGGAAAGGATATTTACTTTGAAGATCTGGCAAGAACATAAGCACAAACATTTTGGCCCTCAGTATTTTGGGGGCACATTTTCCACATGAAACTTGCTCTGGGGAGAATAGGCTCTGACTGTGGAGTTGGGAAGAACTGACATCAAATCTGTTCCCCAACACTTATTAGCTGTGTGACTGAGCAAGTTACTTAACCATTTTTGCTTCAGTTTCCTCATCTGTAAAATGATTTGGAGAAGGAAATGGAAAGCTACTCCAGCCTCTTTGCAATGAAAATATCAAATAGGGTCAGAAAGAATCAGATGTAACTGAATATGACCAAATGATATAAACATAACATTGGTTCTACCAAGTATGACACCTCAGTCCTCAACTCAGTCACCATTGGGTTGACTACAAAACCTTCTCTGACTCCTAAATGTCTCACTTTTCTGACCTTTTGAAACTCACCTAATTGTAGGTTCCAATTTCCTTCACCTAAGAAATGCTGAGGAAGACAAAGAACCAGGGCCCCTATTCATGGGGCGAACTGTTGGTCTCATCTTTCCCTTTAGAGTATCATTCATTTGAAGGATGCCATCTGAAGGGAGTAGGTCAAAGTCAATTATGGCTTTAGGAAGGCACCTCCAACTATAATAGTGCCATGATTTCAGCTGATCAAAGAAGCTACCATTTACCATGTGGTTAGCAAGTTAGATCAAGTTATAGAATGCTTACACATATTTAAAGTCTTTCCAACTGCTCTGTACATGATCTTTTCTTCTGCTCATCTATAGAACTCAATTCATAAATACCCCCCCCCCCATCTTCCCAGAACCTGAGGTCTGGAAGGGATACCCAACATCTAGATTTTGACTTTAGGACATCAAGTGAATAGTCAGTGACTTCCTGAGAGATTCCACTTATTAGAAGCTTTTTTTTTGTTTTTTTCTCCCCTGATATTTATTTCTCATTTGCCATATTTGACTTAAATGAAAGTTTTGTATGTATAATTCTCTTTACAAGTATAATAATTCCTTTAAAGTAAGGAGTATCTTGTTGACCTCTTATAACAAATAGTATCTCACACATCTCACACATAGCCAAAATTCATACATACTTTGTTAAACTGAATAGAACAAAGTGAGGAGTTATTAGGGATTTTTAACCTTTTTAATTATATGGGTATCCCTTCCACATTGTGAGGATTAGGTGCACAGTGACCCCATGATCTGGAAAATGTGAGTAAAATTTTTTGACCTTCTCTTCATACCAAAGAAGTCTGAATTTTTTTCTTTTCTGAAATTTTATAGTTAAAGAAATTGTGGCTGATATCATATAATACTCTCTTTAATTTTATATATTTCTAAGTTTCTAAAGTTTATCTGTGTCATCTATGGCTTCTACAAAACTCCTCCCAAATTCCCATTTAAGTTCTTATGCCAACCTGTGATATATCAAAACTAGGATGGGGAAAGTCATGATGTGGAAGGGATACTTGGGTTTCATTTTTAGAAAACCAGCCAAAAATCCCCCTTTTCTCCCTCCTATAGTACCCCCACTATTGAAAAAAAAGCCCCAAAACCTGTTACAAATATATATAGTCAAACAAAATTTTTTTTTCCATTGACTATGTCTAAATACACACACATCCATATATCCTTATTTGATAGTTTCATTCTGTATTCTGAATCCTTTACCTCTCAATCAAAAGTTAGATAGCATGTTTCATCATTAGTCTTCTGGAACTATGGTTGGTGATTATACTGATTAGATTTTCTAATTCTTTCAAAGTTGTCTTTACCATATTGTTGTCACTGTATAAATTGTTCTCAAAAAATTTGTTCTCCTGGTTCTGCTCCTTTTTCTCTTTGTCTTTTCATATAAGTCTTCTCAGGTTTCTCTGAAATCTTTGGGGAAGTTTCATTTCCTTCTTCATTCCTTACCATACACTAGTATTCCATCACATTTATATACTATTACTTATTCAACCATTCCCTAATTGATGGGTACCCCTTCAGATTCCCACTTGTTGCCACCTCAAAAAGCCATAAATATTTTTGTTCATTCTTTGAGGTGATTTTGCTTAGTACTAATCCCTCCCTTAATCTGTTCTTCCTATAATTATTTCTCTTTCTGCCCTTTCCCTCTTATTCCGTATCAAGTGAGATTTTTTTTGTACCTAAATGTGTGTATCTATATTGTGTCTGTATATATTATTTCCTTTGAACATTTCAGGTGAGAGTGAAGTTGAAGAGTTTGCTATATTCCTTTCTACTTCTTCCTCCTTGTTTGCATAGATACCTACTTAAGCATTTTGTGAGATAATTTCACCTAATATACCTTTTCCTTCCCTTCTTCCCAAAATATATTCTTTTCCCCTTCTTTTTCTATTCTTCTCTTAAGATCATCAACACTTAGCCAAACAACTCCCAGGCATTGGGTCTAATTAGACCCTCTTTGACTCCTGATTGGGAGGGGGAATCAGTGGGAACACAGGTATTATCTTCCCATACCAGCAGATAAGCAGTTTGTCAGAGTTTAGTTTTTTTAAATCATTGTTCATTCATGTTTTTTTTTTATGCTCATAATTCCTGAATTTGAACTCCACAATTTCTAGGCAGCTCTAGTCTCTACATCAGGAATGTGTGGAAGTCTCCTATTTCATTAAATATCTATTTTTGTACCTTCAGATTTATACTCAATTTTGCTAGATATAAACCTACAGGATTTCTTGATTGAGGGCCATATTCATTGCCTTCTGGAATGCTGCATTCCAAACTCTCTGCTTCTTTAGCATAGCAGTTCCAAAATTGTGTGTGATTCTGACTGATTTCTAAGGTATTGGGATTCTTTTTTTCTGTCTGTTTGCAATATTTTTTTCCTTTCACCTAAAAGCTCTGACTTTCAGTTATAATGTTTTAATTTAATGTTTTTAGCTGGAATTTTTCACATGGAGGTCTCTTTAAGAAGGCAACTAATGGAGTTTTCTACTTCCATTTTACCTTCTGGTTCTATACGTTTTGGGCAATTAAAATGATTTCTTGAAATATAATTTCTAGGCTCTTGTTTTGGTCATGACACTCAGGTGCTACTAGGAATTATTTTAAAATCCCATTAAATTCCTCCTCTGAGCTTCACTGGAAACTCTTTTTGCTCTACTGAGCGGTGGCTCTCCATTTAATTTAACATAATTTCATTTTCTTTTCAAGCTTAAGTTGAACGGAATTTTGATTTGAATCTTTTTTCCTTCTCTCTAAAGTCTCCTTTGAAGCCTCTTACCCACTTGGTTGATCTTGGAGAGTAATTCTTCCCAGAGAGAGATGCAACTTTGTTAGAATTTACACAGTAATTATTTAGTTTTTTTCATTAGATTTTGGTCTGGCACCTACATTTCCCCCTAGTGTTTGATTTTTTATTTCAGTGAGAAGTCAGCCATGACCTGCCATAAATAATTTGTTCTGAATTTTGATCATGGGATACTTAAAAATAAGAAGATCCTATTTTCTATGAAAATTTCCCATACTATTCTATGGAAATCTTTCTTGGTAATGTGAGATCAGGCAATACTCTTTTAAGGAGTTACATTTCAGTGGAAGCTACATGATGGAATGGAAGATTATAATTTAAAATAGTTATTAAATGTCAGAGTCTCAGAGCTGGGACAAGTTCAAGACTTGTCTCTGACTCATATTGGTTTTATGATCCTGGTCAAGTTATTTACTTTCTCAGTGCTTGGGAAAACTCTCAGAACAGAAGTGGAGGGAGAAGATGGCAACCTACATCTATAGAGGGAGTTTCCTCACTCAGGAATGCCTCTTACTAATGAAATCACAGGTCTAGTATCTATCTCTATTTATTAAATATTAAAACACATTAAATCCTTTAAATTAGTTCAACACATTTAATTTAATTTAGTTTAGAACTAATTTAGAACTAATTTAAATTAGTTCAACAACAACAACAACAACTTAAAATTAATAGCTAGGTGACTTAGTGGATAGTGTGTGGGGCTTGGAGTCAGAATGACCTTAGTTCCAATCTTTTTTCAGACATTTACTCTCTGTATGATCCTGGGTAAGTCATTTGCCTCAGACTCAGTTGCCTCATCTGTAAAGTAGGGATAATTCTAAGAACTCTTCATAGAGTTGTGAATATCAAATGAGACAACATATGTGAGGTATTTTATAAATCTTAGAGCACTATCCAGATTCTATCTACTATTATGATTTATTCAGCAGACATTTATTACATTCCTTCTATATGCCAGGTACAATGCTACATGTTTTATATGCAAAGATAAAAATGAACAGTCTGTTTTCTGAAGGAGCTTCCATTCTAGAAAGGAGAAATAGCATGCACACATCTAATTAAATGAAAAAATAACTTTTGAATACACGAGACATTGGAAAGAGGTGGGAGGCGTTCTCCTCTAGTAGAAAGCAGCGCTTGCATTTTTAAGAAAGGTAGGAGGCAGAAATGCAGAGGGAAGGCATGCCAGAGATATTATGTCATGGAATATTATGTCTGAGGCTAGCAAGGCAGTCACTTTGGCTAGAACATAGTTTGTGTGTTCTACCCTTAATAGCTCAACTTTTGAGGTAAGGAGAAAGGGAAATGATTTGACATAATATCAGAGTCTGGGCATATCAAGGTAAATTTCTGTGAGGTACTCCAGAAGAAGCAAAAACTGTGGGGGGCAAGAAACAGATCAGGCAAGCAGATTTCTTGAGCACATACATACTTGTGACCAGAACTAGAGAGGGTCAGGGAAGGGGTGATACTGGGACGAGTCCTTCTCATGTGAAAAGAGGTGCCAGAGACTTGACCATGTGGGAAACTTAAATGGGATCCCGGTGGTTTCCTTTTCCCTAAAACCTTAGTCAAGGGGTTTAGGCATGGTTGGACCCTCATACAATGTCAGCCCTACTGAGCCAGGGTGAATGGGTACCATTGGGTGAGAAGGGGTAAAGTATCTTGAATTTCTAACTAGACATTACTAAAAAGGCTTGGAGGATCCCAACACTGAAGGGGCTGTGCCAGGGACTCCAAAAAGAGGTGGGACAAAGGCCAGCATGTAATCTGGGGTTCGTGTATATTTTCATAAGATTCTCTGCCTTAGTGAAGAATGATTGCTGGATGCTTCATTTTTGCAAGAGGGGCAGAATTAGTGAGTGTGAGAGAGTGTGTCCTTCTGGATTCTAGTTTTGAAAGAGGAGAGAAAAGTTCCATATTCTCCTCACAGGAAGGTCCCTAAAGGAAGAAGATGACTCCGGAAAGAACCTCAGAGGGAGATCTGGCACCTTAATTATGTCTGTCTTTGGCTAACCATGCTAGAGACTTCAGGGAATTCCTCTTTTGGTGAACTCTTTTCTTATGGTTGAATTCATTCTCTTACTGAGAGTGGCCATTCATTTTGTTCATTGTCTAGTATATTCTAATCAGTATACCTTCTCTGGTTTGATTTGGACATGAATTTATTTTCAATTTGCTATATGTAATGGTAGGAATGGAATCATATTTTTGGCTGTGTATCTTGGGGCAGTCATTCCTCATTGAAGGATGAGCAGGAGTACAGCTTGCACCTAAAATTTATTTCCCTATGACTAATGATATTTATTTTTAAATTTTATTCATTTTTATTTAAAAAAATTTAATTGTATTGTCATGCAAAACACACTGCCATATAGACTAGTGATATTTAATGGAAGCAGACATAAAATTCTACCCTAATGATCCTTCTTTAAGCAGAGTCCAGTGGCTCCAATTCTCTGCTCCTTGCCTGGCAGGAACCCAAATTCTCCTTGAAGAAGGGTAGGTAGAGGAGATTCTAAAGACATATATTTTCGTACCCCTGGGAGCCATGTCTAGATAGACTCACATAATATTCCTGGACAACACAGCCACACTCCATGAGGGTAATGCATGAATAAACGTGGAAAGGGAGGCTCGAGCCATGCTGCGAAGGTCCTTAAATGCCTGGTGTTTTAATCTAGAGGCAAGAAGGAGAGAGCCATTGGAGTAGAACTTTTCATCCTAGTCCGTTCTGTTTAAAGAAATTCAGAAAGCTATTATTCAATATACATTCATCTAACTGTACTCTTTTTCCCTAGCAAAAGAAGCTACAGTGTCACATGAAGTAGAGTTTAGGTTTTAATAAAAAAATTAAAAAATATCAGACTTTGAGTTTATGTATTCTATTTGGTAAAGAGTGCCCCCAGCTATTAGATGGGAGGCATTTTGCAGACCTTCAAGTGTAATCTAAATGTGAGTTATTAGAGACTGAATGGTTTCTGAAAGCCAGGAAGATGGCAATGGGAGCAAAGAGTTGCCAAAAATTTAAATATATCCCAAAGAGGAAATGAAGCCCTCCCATGGGGAAAAAAAGGAAAATGAGTAAGATCTAGGGATTAGTCAGAGTGAGTCAGGCTGGCAGTGATCAGAATCATTTCTCTACCCAGCAGCAAGTATTCTTAAGCACCTGCCATGGGCTGCACATTGGGGAATACAAAAGCAGTGCTTGTTTCATCTCCCTGGACATACTACAGAGGTCTTGGGGCCTGGAAGTTTCTTAGGGTTGTCCAGAGTTCCACAAGCTCAGTAGGCTTTTGGCTTGGAAGGACCTTTGCAGGCTGACTTGGAAGGGAGAAGTAGGAGTTCTTATAGAATCGGGAAGGACGCATTCACAAGTAGAAAAGGGAATCAGTTTCTAACCTCAGAGAGGCTAAATTCTTTTTTCTTTTTAAACTTTTTAAACTGCGTATTGGTTCCAAGGCAGAAGAGGGGTTAAATGACTTGCCCAATCACACAGCTTGGAAGTGCCTGAGGCCAGATTTGAACTCAGGAACCTTGCATCTCTAGACCTGGATCTTTATCCACTCAGCCACCTAGCTGGCCCCCAGTCTACATTCTAATAGGGAATAAGACACTTAAGCGGAGTGAGTGGTGGCCAGGGCAGAAGAATTTTGTTTTAGACCGTCACAGGGGTTTGGAGTGGAAGCTAGAGAGAAAATTTTTATTTTCTTCCCAGTAGCATGATTATTTAATCTAATTAATTTAATTATTATGGTTTAATTATTTAATTTTACTTGTTCATTGTTCTTAGAGCAAGGTCAAGAATTAGAAAGAAGGCATGGAGAAGTAAACCAGGCAAATGTCTGGGCAGGATATGTGTTGGTGTCCTCACAGGATAGTTGGATGGAATGGGAGGCATGGTATTGTAATAGGGTGGTATTGGGAATGGGATCTGATGGATAGATTTGGGCCAATATCAGATTGATAACTGAGGTTTGGGAGGGCCAATGGAAACCCAGTCCTGGACTGAGACCAATACACAGATAATAAGCCACAGTAACGGGGAGTGAATTTTATTAAATAAGGGAAAGGTTGAGAGGGTAAGGGGAAATCCAATCACTGAGATCACTAACTAAAGTAACCTAAAATCTAATGCCTTAGCTAAGTTCCTACACTATCTCCCTGATATGCTAAGCTGTAAATCCAGTCCCTGTATACCTATTCTGCCCTAACCCTCTTGGTGTTAAGGGAGATACTGGCAAATACCAGATCAGGCAGGGATCCAGGGGAAGATCCTGAGTCCAGATGGATTTGGATCTCAGCTTACAACCCGCTTCAGATGACACAGGACAGAGACAACTTCCTCAGATCTTCTTCAGGACACACAGCACCCAACCAGCAACACAGCACTAACGCAGGATTGGGTCAAACTCCCAGGACTTGGCAGTCACACCCTCCAGGATCAAATCCAGAGAAAGACAAACAGCCTAACCATGCCTGAGGTTTTTTCCAACTTAACCTCCCTTTTCAAGATCTCAGAATTTTCTCTTCTGCTAGTCTCATGCCACTGTGTTCTGCAAACCCAACTCATCTTTTCCTTATAAGAGTATGGAAATGGCCATATCTGAAGGGGTGGAGGGGAGTTTCTACTCACTTGTTCACCACTCAGGAAAGTCCAGCTTCAGTGTGTGTGTGTGTGTGTGTGTGTGATGGTATATTTGGTAGTCCAGGTGCAAAGAATCAGAGGATGACTATTCTTTGTGGGGAGAAGGGGGACAATGGCAGGATTTGTTTCTTAGGATAATCTCAAAGAGGGACATAGTCCTGTATGAGGATAATGATGCTCAGTTTTGTCTTTTTAGCTCAATATAAAATAAATCTAATATTATTGGAATTAAAGTTAGGCTACATTAATGTCTCAAAGTAAAATGATAGCATATTTACACATGGTAATATATAATACTTTTTGAATAACATTAATTGTATTTAATATAACAAGTTACTAAATAGTATAAATTTATGCAGAAGTATACCATTGTCTACTTACTGCCTGGAAATGCAGACACCATGAAATTTCATAGGCATCTGTATAAAGAAAGAGTGAAGCCAGAAGATGGGGACACATCTTCCTTCAAACCAAAGGAGTAATCTAGACACAAAAGATTACTACTGTAAGATATACAGAATAGCCATCTTTTGGACATTTCAAATTGCTTGTCCCTTTGGCATCTCAAACTCAACATGCTCGTAACAAACCTCTTTGTTGTTTTTCCCAAGACTATTCTTCTTCCAGATTTTCCTGTTTTTGTAAAAAAAAAAACCATTATGAAATCCTACCAAGCATGAAACCTTGATATTATCCTTTACTCTTCACTTGCTCTCACCCCACTGATAACCAGTTGCCCAAATATTGCCATTTCTATACCTGGCACATTTTTTTTTACTCAGAACTCTTCTTTCTACTCACACAGCTTCTAACTTTAGTTCAAGCCATAATCACCTCTCACCCAGACTATTGTCTTTGTCTCCTTGCCTCACATCCCTCACCATGCCAGTCTGTCCTAGTCTCTGCAGCTGTCAAAGTGATTTTTCTTAAGAGAAGACCTGACAACATCTGTAAATCCAGTGGTTTTCTACTGTCTCCACTGTTTAATTTTTCAGGCTTTTCACAGTCTGGTCCTAGACTATCTTTCTAGATTCATTACTCTTTATCCCACTTCCTGCATTCTATGGTTCAGCCAACTGACCTTTGTTCTATCATTTCCATGGTCCTCCATGTTCTATCTCTGTGCTTTTGGGTTGACCATTCACCATATTTCTCTTCTCATCTTTACCTCAGATAATCCTTCTCTTCCTTTTTGACTCAGTACAAGCATCACCTTCTATGAGAAGTTTTCCTTATTCCCGACCAATATCTGTTACCTTCCTTGCCTAACTACCTTGTATTTAATTACTTTGCATTCATCAGTTTATTCTCTTCATATTCTAGAAAACATTCATATAAATGCTTGTATCCTCTGATAGCTTGTAAGGTCCTTGAAAGGAAGGATTATTTATTTCATTGTATTTGTATTTTTGGTGCTTAGCATAGTACCTGGTATAATAATAAGCACTTTATTCAGTTATGCCCAAATCTTCATGATCCCATTTGAGGGTTTCTTGGCAAAGATACTAGAGGATTTTGACTTTTCCTTCTCTAGCTCATTTTACAGATGAGAAAACCAAGGCAAACTGGATTAAGTGACTTGTTTAGATCAGACATCTAAGGCCAGGTTTGAATTCAGGAAGTTAATTCTTCCTGACTCCAAGTACTCTATTCATTGTGCCACCTACTTGCCCAATAGGCATTAAATGATTGCTAATAGACAAATGTTCACTAATTGATTAATTGGTCTTAAGTTAGTGTGCATTTTGGGCAAAGATTATGACAGAAAGAATTAATTATTTAGAGTAGCTCTGCTTTGTGCTCCCAAGAACATGGCATCTGGAGCAAAGAATCTAGCCAAGATTCTGAAAGAATTATATGAACCATTCCTTGAACCCTTCCTCCAATCTTCTTGTTACCAAAAAAAAAATTGGATCGGTTTTCTTCTTCTAGGCTGTTGGCCCAGTGGCTGAGTACATTAAATGACTGCTGTTTTTCTGAAAGCCTTGGGGCTTTATATGAAAAGAGTATGACAGGACCTACTCTTTTCACACAGAAAAAATACACTATAGCCAATAATTCCAATTGCAACTAGAAGCTGGAGGCAAAGAGAAATTCTATAACCATGTAGCCAAGAGAACTAACCCTGGCAGTAGTCAGAATTAATTATGGAACTAGCGGAGGAGTGTCTGGCAGAGTTTCCATGTTTGACAGTTTGTATGCTGGGTACAACAATACCTTCAGTTAAGAATACACAGCTGTTCCTGATAGATTAGAAATCAGACTTAGAGATGGGAAGTCCTGGATTCACATCTGACCTCAGATACTTCCTAACTGTGTGACTTTGGCCAACTCCAATTGCCTACCCCTTACTACTCTTCTGCCTAGAAACTGATACTCAGTATGATTTAAATTAAAAATGGAAAGAAATGTGATGGAGAGAGTTGCAGAAAAACCTGGGAAGACTTGTCTGAATTGATACAGAGTAAACTGAGCAGGACCTGGAAAACCATTTATCCAAAAGTAACAATATAATAAAGAGAAACAATTTTGAAAAATTTAGGAATTATGAACCTAATTGCAATGACCAACTGTGGGAGCTCTCACAATGAACTGTCTACTTCCTGATGGAGAGGTGATGTTAAAGAAGTGACAGACTTTTTGTAGACATGGCTGATGAGGGAATTTGTTTTGCTTGACTATACATGTTTGTAATAAAGGTTTTGTTTTCTCTTTCTGAATGACATAGGTGGAATGAGAGGGAGAGAAGGAAGATTTTCATTGATGGAAAAAATTTCATTTAAAAATAGGTATAGTTTTCTATAACAAGATAAATCCAAAATGGGTAAATGACAAATATAGAGAATGAAATCATGAATAAATTAGGTGAACATAGAATAGTATGCCTGTCAGCTATGTGAGAAAGGAAGGAATTTAAGACCAAGCAAGAGATAGAGAACATAACAAAATGTAAAATGAATGATTTTGATTACATCAAATTAAAAAGCTTTTTTACAAACAAAACCAATGCAACCAAAATTAGAAGGAAAGCAACAAACCAGGAAAAAAATCTTTATCAAAAAACTCTCTGACAAAGGTTTAGTTTCTCAAATATATAAGGAACTTAGTCAAATAAACAAAAAACCAAGTCAACAAATGGTTGAGGGATATGAATAGGATGAAATCAAAACTATCAATAATCACATGAAAAAGCGTTCTAAATTCCTCCTAATTAGAGAAATACAAATTAAAATAACCACCTCACACCTAGCAGATTAGCTAATATGACAGCAAAGGAAAGTGATAAATGTTGGATGGCATATGGCAGAATTGGGACACTAATACACTGCTGGTGGTTTTGTGAATTAATTCAGCCATCCTGGAGTGCAATTTGGAATTATGCTCAAAGGACTTCAAAAGATTGTCTGCCCTTTGATCCAGCCATACCACTGCTGGCTTTGTACCCCAAAGAGATAATAAGGAAAAATACTTGTACAAAATATTTATAGCTACACTCTCTGTGGTGGCAAAATATTGGAAAATGAGGGAGTGTCCATAGATTGGGGAATGGCTGAACAAAAAATAAAAATAGGTGATATTGAATTCTATCCTCTTGCCAATGTGATTCCTGGTTAGTTGGAGCTAGATTACAGTTATACTGGTGTTGCATTAATGAAGTCACATCAGAATTAATGTATTATATGGAAAGGTCTCTGAGGCAGATATTAATTAGATGTGCTTACTTTTGTTAATTGTATATTTGTCTTTGTTGGTTACCACCTTCTTTTTTCTTGGATATGTGAGGGCAATTTCAGCTATCTTGATCTGTGAAGGCCAGGTCTGATGTTAACATATGATGTGATCAGGGGAATATACTGAGATATAATGCAGAGCAAATGAACAGATTGGAGTTTTGCAGCTATTATATGTTCCCTAAAAGAAAGATGAAGAGGAAATTCCCTGAAATCTTGGACTTTTGTGCTTTCTACAAGATAGAGAGGAATGGAGAAAAAGGTAAAAGATGCTCACTATTTGTTGAATAAATGAATGTGTAAGTTAATGTTTATCTGTGTAAGTCATTCTTGATAAGCCAGAGAACCAGAGAGGCCATAGCCTTTTTCTAAAATGTTTCCAATCTTTTCTTCTGAGCCTAATGGGACTGTATCTTTATGGAAGTAATGTGATGAGTATACTTCATTGCACTTTGGTTTCTTCTCACTCTCTTGTGCCAAAGGTTGCTATTAGATTAATTAGAAGTTGGTCATGTGTAGTCCTTCCTGCTTATCCAACTGTATGAGATATTGCCTTCATTGCTGGCTTTCCCAGACAATTTCAGTACCCAGTCAAGTCTGTGACTTTATCAATAGGAGTATCTTGAGCATCCTGCTGCCAGATGGAAATTTCTTTCTGGCATGAACTGCTTCACTGGTTTAATCTGCATTTCTTGTAGGTAGGTAGGAATTATATATTTTAGGGGTTAGGGATGAGAATTAGTAGAGAGATATGACACATGCTTCAGGGATAATGAGGTTTCAACCAATAAATATTGAGAGTTGTAGAGGAGATGATACATTCCTTGGCAAGGTCAACAAAAATCTATTAGAAGTCTTTAAATGAACTCAGGATCAATTTGAATTGAAAGAACATTAGCTAGTCCTTTCTCCTCATTTTATAGATGAGTAACTAAATCACAGAGAGGTTAAGTAAATTGCCTAAGGTTGTGCAGGTCATAAGTAGTAGAGCTCAGCACTTTGACTTTGGAGCCTGCCCTTCCCTTCTACTGCATCTCATAGCTTCCTTAGAATAAGGTTTAGCAAATTGGAAAAACAAAACAAAATAAAACAAAATGGGATCAAAAGCTAGGTTATGCAGTGAATAGAGCACTAAACTTTTCAGGAAGACCTGAGTTAAAGTCTCAAATACTTATCAGCTGTGTGACCTTCAAGCAACTTAACCTTTCTTTGCCTCAGTTTTCTCAATTGTAAAATGGGGATAATAATGTCATAAAGTTGTTGTGAAGATCAATTTTCCAAAAAAGAAAGAAAGAGAAAGGATCTTGGACTAAAGATGAAGCCAAATGGCAGAACATAGCTTAATCTCTCTCTCTCTCTCTCTCTCTCTCTCTCTCTCTCTCTCTCTCTCTCTCTCTCTCTCTCTCTCTCATCTATCTATCATGCAAGTATTCTGAGAGTAGAGACTTTTAGTGTTAACATTTTGTTAGTCAGAATATATAAGTGACTCAGGATAATATCCTTTCTCCCTATGTCTAAGTAATATTTTTATAATATTTCCTTTTCTTTCTCTACACTATCTTGCCAATCTCTGCTCCAATGGTTTTAAGTATCATTCCTACATAGATGCCTTTGGAATTTATATATCAAGTTGAATTTCTCCCTCCTTCCAAACTTCCCTTTATTTGTCAAGAATCATAATAATAGCTATCATTTAGATAGCACTTTAAGGTTTGCAAAATGAGATATTTTATTTGGTCCTTGAAACAACCTGAGGAGCAGGCACTATTATTATCTCCATTTTACAGATGAGGAAACAGACAAAGTAAAATATCTAAAGCAGGATTTGAAAATCTCCCTTATTCCAGATCCAACACTGTGCTATCTAGGTTCTAATATCCTTCTAGTTACCCAGCTTCATAATCTTGGATCGTTGCTGACTCTCCCTTCTCCCTCTCTTTGTCCCCAAACCCTTTCCTTTTTTTTTAAACCTCTACCTTCTGTCTTGGAATCAATACTGTATATTGGTACCAAGGTGGAAGAGTGGTAAGGACTAGGCAGTGGGGGTTAAGTGACTTGTCCAGGGTCACACAGCTGGGAAGTGTCTGAGGCCAGATTTTAACCTAGGATCTTCAATCTTTGGGCCTGACTCTCATTCCACTGAACTACCCAGCTGCCCTCCCCAACCCCTTTCCAATCAGTTCCCAAATCCTGTCTATTCTCCTTCCTTCACATCTCTCCCATCTGTCTCCTATTTTCTACTAACAATGAATACCTTAATTTTTGCCTTTTACCTCTCACCTGTACTATTAAAAAACTTGGTCTCTCTGTTCTCTGTTTCTCCTCCTCCAATTTTATCTTCCATGAGGTTGTTAAATTCATATTTCCAAAACATATATGAAACCATGTAGAATAGTGGCTAGGGATCTGGCCCCAACATTAACAAGACCTGTGCTCAAAGCCTGATTTTGACACATACTAGATGTGTGATTGTACCTTCTTCATGTTCTGAGTTTCAGAACAAGTGTTGATCTGAATTGTTATAGGGAATTATTCCTCCTCCCCTCAAGAATTCCCTATGCATTTTAATAAAAAAATCCTTTACAAAGAAAAAAGTCATTCTGTTAAAAAACCTTCAGTGGTTTCCTGTAGTTTTTTGGCTTGAGGTAAAACAGACTTCCCTTTCTGGTACTGAAAGCTCTGTCTTCTCCCAAGCTTTCCAGTCTTATTCACATCACTCCTTTTTCCTCAATCTATATATTCCAGTCAAAGTGGTCTATCAGTCATTTGAACAATGAACATTTCCTCTCCTATCTTTGTCTGGACTTGTTTATGCTTGGTTATAATCCATCATCACTGTTTCTGCTAGCTATAGAAATTTTTTTCTTATCTTCCTCAATTATGTAATTTTTTTTTAGTTTAAATTCCCTCCCCCCAGACTAAATATCAGGATAATTTTATTTTTTCTTCTTTTAATCTTTTAAAATATTTTCCATGTTTCCATGATACATTTTCTTTCCCTCCACTTTTTCCTCCCCCTTCTTGGAGCCAACAAGCAATTCCATTGGGTTATACAAATGTTATCACTTGACACCTATTAAGGATAATTTCCAATAATTATTTTTTCTAACATTTTTTAATCATGTTCTCTCCCTCCCTCCCAACTTCTTCCCCTTCCCCAAGATGGCAGACAATATGATATAGGTTGTACATGTTTTATCATACAACACATACTTCCATGTTCATCATATTATGAAAGAAGACAGATATCATTTATACTAGAGTCAAACTCATGGAGTAAATAAAGTGAAGACTGGCATGCTTCGATCTGAATTCTAACTTTGTCAGTTCCTTCTCTAGCAGTGAATGGCATTTTTCATCATGGATCTCTTGGAGCTGTCTTAGAGCCTTGCACTGCTAATAATAGTGCAACCACTTAATTGTTAATGATCTTCCCCCTATCAAATTATTTTGTACTTATCCATCAACAAGCTGTCAAACACAGGCAGTTACTAGCACTGGGTGATGGATGTTGAAATTTAAATGATGCTGTTAGAGCTTAGAGTCCTCTAGCAGCATAGAAACAACTGAGTCTAGGACTTACATAGCATCAATAGTTAACACAAGAAGGTATCCAGTGCCTCTTTGCTCATTCCTGGAATACTGTAGTCTTGACCTCCATCAAACGAAGAGAGGGCATTCAATGAGATGATGCAAAAGTAATTATGGGTGATTGGGCTAAGTAGAACCAAGTACAGGAAAGTATGAACATACCTTGAGATAGTACACAGATATAGACATGCATGGGCTACTTTCTATTTGCCATGAGGACATTTTTACTTGGCACTGAGCTCAAATTCCATGTATATGCCAACAAGACAATCTCTGCCCCTCATGTTTCTCCTTTTTGCCAGCCAAGAAGTGCAAAGATAACTCTATGAGCTCCTGATGGTTCAGGCATACATGTGTAAACCATCTTTTGAGTTTGTGGCTGCCTAGGCAAGATTATATCTGGGTTTCCTTTGGTATTGGCATTGGCAAAGACAGATGATATCTTTCACCTGCTCAAGCATCTAGGTAACCACATATTTCTACTCTCAGAAGGAAAAGAGGAAGAAGGAGAGAGACATAACAGGAAATAGGAGAGATATAAAGGAAAAAAGGAAGAGGAGACTACTGGAAAGTAAAGAAACCACTTGGTGTTAATCAGGCAGTCTTTAATGGAAGGTGTGATAAAGGATGGAAAGGTTTGCAAATTACAAATAATTGCAAACCTTTCCATCCTTTATCATAATTGCAAATGTAAAATAGCTAGTGAATAGCTCCTGTTGCCAATTTTGTTCTATCTCTCCTTATTTCATTTTTTTAGAAGTAGAATGGCATGGTTCTCCAGTAGAAAGGTTATTATCCCTTATTAGGGGTTTTCCAGAAAAGTAATGATGACTACTTATTGGGAATTTTGTGGAGTGGATTTATATATATATATATATATATGTAGGTTTTATATGGTTTTATATATATAGGTATATAGGTTATTGGAGAGGGAGCTTGGTGTCTTGGACAGAGTTGGCTTTAGAGTCAACCTATGGATTCAGGTCCTGGCTCTGGCACAGACTGGCTTTTGACCCTGGGAAAGTTATTTCAATTCTCCATGGCAATTTCCCAAGAATATTAGTTTTAGAGCAGGTGCTTATGTACATTGGCAGAGGAAGTTTCCTCACTGGGAATCCTCTGTACTAAGTCAAACACTTCCTACCAGACCCTGTCTTGATTTTTCCAGGAATTAGTGCATACTCCTTCCATTTACTATGTGTATGTGTTTATCCATCCATCCATTCATCCATCTATCTATCTATCTATCTATCTATCTATCTATCTATCTATCTATCTATCTAATAGCTATATATCTATGTGCATGTTTTATGCCCTCTTGGAGGGTAAAGTTAGATCTTGTAATAGAGGAATGTATTTGATGGTGTAAGAGAGAATGGATTCCTCTCCCCCTCAAGGCAAGGCAAAGGATGGTATCTGATATTGAAGTTTGGCCAGGAAAGAGGAGGGTGAGTCTGTGGTTTCCCCCCTTCAGCCTTCAGCCTATGATGGCCCTTCACTAAACCTGCCTTGTTACTCCCCATAGCTAAGCTGTTTCTACCCAGCCACGTTCTTTCTTTAGGGAAAGAGAGATATTCCCTCATTCCTTTCCCCAGTTATAACTGCCCTTTATTCAATCTTTAGCCAGTTGTTGTAGATACCAGAATTTATTTTAAGGTAACAGGAATGTAGGATGAAGTTAGGAAGGCTGGTAAGTTGAGGCGAAGGGGAAGAGGAAGGAGGAGTTTTTAACTGTCTAAACCCTTTCTCCAAAGTTGAGGTGACTCGAGCTAAATCCTCAAGCCTCTGAGGGGTTCAAGGTGATTAACCCTGGCTTTAGCCCTGCCCAGCAGGTGCCTCAGTTCAGGAGAGGGGACTGTGATGATTCTTTTTGAAGACTCTCTTTTTTTTCAGTCTCTGTCCACTTGTTGGAGGGTTTTGGGGGATAGAGATCAGGAGTTAATGAAAGAAAGGGTTTCTTGGAATCAGGACCCAGTCAAAGACTAGACCTCCTCAGTAGCTGTCTCAGAGCCAGAGACCCTCAGCTCCAACTGCCTCTCTCTGGATTCCTTTCCTCAGAATTCCAAATCTTCTCCACCCATCCCCCACTGCTGCTGCTGGATCTTTGCAGTCACTCCAGGCTTTTCCCATGCCCCAAAAGTCTCTGGGTTTCCTTCTCTCACACTTTATTTTGTTTGTTTGTTTTTGGTCCAACAGCTAGCACCATATCTAAGATACAACAGGCATTTAAAACACACTTGTGAAACTGAATTATACCTTTTCTCATGATATTCTCTGTGCCCAGACTGTCTTCACTCCATGATGAAATTGCTCTCTCCAAGGTTTATCAATAATCTTTTGAGAGATAAATTTGGTGTTCTTTTTCTTAGTTCTCATTCTTCTTGACCATTCTGAAGCATCTGACCCTGCTAACCAACATTTTCTCCAACATGCATTTTAATTTCTGGGTTTTCATAATAATGTTCCTTCCCAGTACTCCTCTTACTTGTCTGACCATTCTTCATTCTTTTTTTTCTAGGTTATCATCCTTCTACACCCGTAAGCATGAAGGGTTTCCACTTTGATCTGAGTATTCTCCAATACCCAGTCCTCTTCTCTCCATACATTCTTTTTGGGGGATCTTGTCAATTCTCAAGGATATAATTTGTGTTTCTGTAGATCTTTCACAGATCCGTATATCTAGTTCTAATCTTTCCCTTGAGCTTCATTCTAGCATCACCAAAAACTTGCCAGACATTACCAAATGGATATTTGAAAGGGAAGTCACACCAAACATATCTAAAATAACTCATTTTCTCCTTACTCTTCAACCCAAAGCATCCTTCTTCCTAACTTCCCTAACTCTACTGTGGGAATCATCCTTCTAGGAAATGAGGTTTGAACCCTTGACATCATTGTCAACTCTTTTCCTCATCTGTCATATGCAATGAGTTGCCAAGCCTTGTTGACTCTATTAAAAAACCCCCCAACAACAATCATTTCTCTCCTCTATATAATTTTTATTCATATATCTACCTCTGTAGTTCATGCTATTATCATTTCTCACTTGGCAGCAGCAGCAGCAGCAATAGTAGTAGAAGGAGGAGGAAGAAGAGGAAGAGGATGTAGCGGTAATAGTAGTAGTATTGTAGTGGTGGTAGTGGTAGTGGTAAGTAGTACTAGTAGTAATGGTGGTGGTGGTGGTGGTAGTAGTAGTAGTAGTGGTAATAGTGCTAGTGCTAGTAGTAGTAGTAGTAGTGATACTGGTAGTAGTGGTGGTAGAATTAGCAGTAGTAGTGGTAGTGGTAGTAAGAGTAGTAGTAGAAGTGGTGGTGGTGGTGGTGGTGATGGTGGTGTAGTATTAGTAGCTCTTAATCATCTAGAACTTTAAGGTTTACAAAGTTCTGAAAACTGTGATCTCATTTGATCCTCACCACAACCCTGTGAGGTAGACATTATTATTATCTCTAGTTTACAGATGAGAAAAATGAGAGACTGTGATGACTAAGTGACTTGTCCAGGGTCTCACAGCTAGTAAGTGACTGAGAAAGTTTTTGAACTCAGATTGCCCTGATTCCAAGTCCAGCCTTTTCTCCACCATGATGACATCTCAAAGCCCAAGTCTCATTGGACCCCTGGCTTCCAGTTTCCTTCATGTAGTAGCCTAGATAAAAAAGTTATTTCTATTTTTAAATTTAATTTAATTTTTTAAATCAACAAAATCATCTCAGTCCCCACTGAGAAAGAAAGAAAAGCTACCTGGTAGAAACATGTAGTCAAGCAAAACAAATTCTCTTCTTGGCCATCTTCAAAGGTATATTTCTCAATGTGTCTCTGATTTTCTCAGCTCCCTCCAGGCAATGGGAAGAGTATTTCATGATGAATCCTCTGGAGTCATGGTTATCATAGTATCAGAGTTTTTAAGTCTTTTAAAGTTGTTTTCCCTTGAGTTACTATGGTCATCGGATACATTGCTCTCCTGGGTTCTGCTCACTTCATTCTTCATCAGGGTGTACAAGTCTTCTCAGGCTTCTCTGAAACTGTCTTAAGGAGTAGTCTTTTACTCACCTAAAGTTATTGAAGCCTACAAGCTTCCTGTCCAGCAAATAATGCCTTGCTGGCCAGATTAATGAAAGAAATAGTCCTGATGTATCTGATTGGCATCAGGGAGAGACAACTTTGCCCCTAATATTATGATTTATTCTTTTGTTATTTGGTCATTTTAGTCATGTTTAAATCTTCATGATTTCATTTGTGGTTTTCTTGGCACAGATATTGGAGTGGTTTGCCATTTCATCTCATTTTATAGGTGAGGAAACTGAGGCAAAGGAGGTTAAATGATTTGCCCAGATCACAAGGCTATTCGATTTGAAATTATGGAGAGGAGTCTTCCTGACTTCAGACCTGGCATTCTGTCTTCTGCTGTACATATAAGCCATACCTGATCAGGAGTATGTGGCTCCTTGGATTCAGTAAAATTACCTTGCTATATAGTCTGGCTATAGACTATAGACCTTGCCTTTCAGGATGTGCCTCTGTGGTCTCTCAGGAAGTATGGAGGGCTACAATCAACTTGAACTCTGACATCTGTAGACTGAAACTGCTGATATTCCTGTGCTTGTGTTTTTTCACACTGAGAACTTGTTCCTTGAGTCAGTTACCCTGGTTCTGGCCATTCCTTTTCCACAGGATTGATGTAAGTCATGCTTGAGTGCCCTATCTTCCACATCTTCCACCATCTTCCACATAGCTGCCATAATAACTTTTCTAAAGCACAGATCTGATTTTGGCTTGGCACTCTAGCCACTGTGCCACCTAGTTGCCCCATAAACCAATAGTTATACATATGGCTGAGTGGGAGAAGAGCATGAATCAGGAAAGGCTTAGCAAAAGAGCCAGTATATGAACTGAGTCAGTGATTCTAAGATACAAAAGACATGGAAGGAGCACACCTTTGCTTAAGAAACCTTTGGCTCCTTATTCCTATCTCTGGCATTCATTCATTCATTCCTTTCAAATCCTTACTTTCTATCCTAGTAACAATTCTAAGACAGAAGGAAGGGCAATGGCTGGACAATTGAGGATAAGTAATTTGCCCAGAATTACTCAGCTAGGAAGTGTCTGAGGTCATCTGTTTATATATTTTGTATTCCTCAATAGAATGCAAGTTCCTTAAGAGCGGGGACCATTTTTCATTTGTATCCTGCAAGCCTACCAGAGTGCCTATCACACTGTAGGTATTTAATAAATGTGTTTGAATTGGATTTCTGTCAGATTAGGCTAAGGAACCAACTGCTCATCTGTAGCCTGAGGCATGTGGTATCCTGAGTAGATAGAAATTAGGGTAGAGGAGCTGTGCTCTTCAAGTTCTAGCCAGTTGCCTTTCCACTTTTATTTAACTTTCCCATCACTGCCCCAGATTCACCTTATTCTATTGATCTATATGAGATTCCTCAGTCTATTTCCCATTTTAGAGGGAAAGCATTTACAGCAATAACTTTAACTTTGATCATTGAAAATATGATTTCACTGTCACATCACCACTGTGATAGAGGAATGATCCAGAGACTCTGAAGGACAGAGCCTTGAAGACATGCACAGGTTTACATCCACAGTGGGGCGTGGTGGAGGAGGCTTGGAATCTTGAGGGAAGAGAGATTCCAAGGAGAGGCAGATGATCTCTCTCTATCTTGAGACAGCCAAGGTGACAGTTTGATCAGAGATTCTCTCCTGAGCCATACAAAATCCCTCATTGAACCTAACCACCTCCCCCCCCCCACAAGATACCAAGAATTGTGGCAGAAACCGAGAAGAATAAGAACAGCATAAGAAGATCTCAAGTAGCTCCCGTGATGCCCTGGGTCTGCTGTGATAGATCAGGGGTCACAACTCCCTGAACCTCTCAGAGACCAGGCTGGCAAGCCTGAGTCTCTCAAGTTTGGAGGGAGGGAAAAGATATTTTAGACAGACAGGGACTTCCTTTCCCCTCTTTCCTATAAACTCTAACATGCAGACGTCTTGCTCATCTTACCCCTAACCACAATTGTTAGAATAAAATCATCAGTTATCCTAAATTGACTTTCTTGTCATATTGGAAGAGGGAGAGAGCTGATTTCCCTCTCTTTCCCCAAGGGAGGAGGTTCACACATTTTAAAAAGTTATTAGAGGGAGTAAAGGCAGGGTTAGTGGGGAGACACATTTGAAGAAGACTGAAGGGGAGAATCCATCTCACCCTCCTTTTACCTTGTGGGCATTTATCATATACTCTTTCTCCATTATACCCAAACAACCCACTAATGCACCACTAGTCAACAAACATTTATTAATTGTCTATTATGTGCCATTGGGGCAGCTGGGTATCATAGTGGAAAGAGTTCTGTCTCTGGAATCAGGAAGACTTTGAGTTTAAATCTAGATTCAGCGTGACCCTGGGCAAGTCAACCCCATTTGCCTCAGTTTCCTTATCTGTAAAAGCAACTGGAGAAGGAAACAGCAAACTGCTCTAGTATCTCTAGTATCTTTGCCAAGAAAACCCCAAATGGTGTCACAAAGAATCATACATGACTGAAAATGAGTGAACAACAACAAATGTATTGTCAACTTCCTAGTCATGCTCTGATACTTTACACAATATAGTTTTCTGAGCTAGACTAAAAGTTTGTGGGAAATGGGGGATATCCATGGGCCAAAGCAACAGTTGTATTTTGACCCCAAATGGGGTGGAAACACTGATGCTTGGATGCAAAGGTTGTGAGCCATCTGTGGGGAACTGACAGTAATAGCAGCTCTTCACTCTGAAGCTGGAGATGGAAGGACGTTGGGAACCAAAGCATAGAGGATGCAGGAAACAAACTGATCAAGCTCAATAGTTCTTCCAGCTACAGATGGGGAGTTCTTTTGTGACAAGGAAATCACTTTAAAAGACTGATATATATTAATTTAAGGTTGCCAAGGAATTCAGCTATGTAATTCCTAAATGAAA
The DNA here is from genome assembly GCF_027887165.1 of Monodelphis domestica. Taxonomy (NCBI): domain Eukaryota; kingdom Metazoa; phylum Chordata; class Mammalia; order Didelphimorphia; family Didelphidae; genus Monodelphis; species Monodelphis domestica. The sequence continues at coordinate 258,837,999 of NC_077232.1, read as the reverse complement.
ACTCAAGTCAGCAGTCAACCTTTTATGGAGTTTAATTACAAACAGGAGGAAGAAAGTTATTAGAGATAGAGAGAGAGAGGGAGAGAGAAAGGGGAGAGAAGGGAATAGGGCTTAAATACCCCTTCTGTTTAGGCTGGGCCAAAAGGCCCAAGCCCTTAGATAGCTGAGGCAAAGAAAAGAGATCAGTCCCTATCACTCATGTGACCAAAATGGAGAAACAGTCTCAGGGGCCTCCACCTCCAGCTTCCTTCAGAGCAAGCTTCTCAGAGCACAACCTCTCCAACCCACCACCTCTCAGACCCCGCTATCTTTAAGGAAACCATCCAAGTTCCCTCCCCTCAGTTCTCACATCTACCAATCACTGTCCATGTCTTCCCTGTGCCAATGGTGGCTCTAGCTTAACCCAGGACCGCCCAGAGGTCTGTGGCTTTGCACATGTCTGTTGAAGGTCATATTCTCAAATAATTAAATCTTGATCCTTTGCTGCAGCCCTTCCTAAATCCTGTTACCCTGAGTAGGGTGGAGATTGGAATAATTAAATTTTGATCTATGCTGCAGCCCTTCCTAAATCCTGTTACCCTGAGTAGGGTGGAGATTGGAATAATTAAATTTTGATCTATGCTGCAGCCCTTTCCATTGTTCAGCAAAAGGTTTCTGTCCTAAAGTAATCTTAAGAAGGGAGGAGGAGGAACCTTCCTTGCCAATGGGGTTCACATTCCAATGGTGAAATTTCCAACATTCACAAGTCTAAGAAATTTTAAGATTTACACTTTCTGGGTGTTGAAGCAAAGGCTTGCTATTGAAGTATCCATCTTTCAATTTCCTTCACAGACTTCTCATCAAATATGGAAGAAGCTAGTCTTCTATCAAAAGAAATCTACTTATTTTTTAGCTCAGCACAGCTGAGCCTTAGCAAAATAAACTAGGATTTCACAATGAAAACCTGTCTTAATGTCTATAATTACCTGTGTCAGATGGAACCTCTAATGACTGGAGTGGCTCTCTGCCAAACTGGTCTTCCCTTTCTTTTTCTTCCTTTAGACACTGAAGTCCTTTTCTTGAGCTCTAGCCCTAATAGTTGTTTATCTGTTATACCTGTTGACAAATCTTTCAGAAAATGAATAACAACCTATGATTTTTTTAATTTGTTAATTAACAACATTTGTTAAATATCTGTGTACATTTGCAAAGCCCCAGGGATACAAAGATAAAATGAAACTATCTTTGTTATCAAAAAGCTTTCTTCTTCCCTAGCTGGGTAAGGCAGAGGCACACTTAGATAAATATTATGTAGGTTAAATTGAGGTATAAGAGAAAGAGCTAATAATGGGAGAGATCAGAAAATTTTTCTTGGAAGGGGTAGCACCTGAACTGAGCTTGGAGGAAGACAAAATAATTATGAGATAAATTAGCCCATTCCAGACATAGGATAGAAGTAGGAGGGATGAGCATAGAGGGATAGGGCACCATATGCAAATGCACAGAGGTAGGTAATAGAGTGTTGAGTTTGGGTGGAGTCCAGTTTGGCTGGAATTTAAAGTTCATGAAGGGAAGCAGTATGAAATTTAAAAAGTGAAATAAGAGTTAAGGCAGAAAGTTAAGTAAGCATAAGAGTGTATAATTTTTTTTTTATGTTAAAGGCAGTAGGGAATGATTGAAAGAATATGAATAGGCAGCTCACTGGATAGAGAACCAGGTCCTGGGTTCAAATCTGGCAGTAGATACTTCCAACTGTAAGACCCTGAGCAAGTTATTTAACCTCAATTGCCTAGTCCTTTCCTGCTCTTCTGCCATGAAACTGATATTTAGTATTATTTCTAAGATGGAAGGTAAAGGTTTGAAAAAAATGAATATCAGGAAGATTGATAAACGGTCAAAGGCTATGAATAGGAAGTTTTCATATGAAGAAATCAAAACTATCTATAGTCATACAAAAATGCTCCAAATCACTATTGATTAGAGAAATATTAGAGAAATACAAATGAAAACAACTCTGAGATACTACTTTATGCCTTTCATATTGGCTAATATGACCAAAAAGGAAAATGATAAATCTTGGAGGGGACGGGGGAAAATTGGGACACTCACTAATACACTGTTGGTGGAGTGTGAACTAATAAAACCTTTTGGAGAGCAATCTGGAACCATGCCCAAAAGGCCACAAAACTATTCATATCCTTTATGCATATTTGATCTGTCTCCCAAAGGGAACAAAATAAAAAGAAAAGAAAAAAAGGAAAACAAAGAAAAATATAAAAAAAAATTATAGTAGCTCTTTTTTTTATAGCCGAAGAGATGTCCCTCAATTGGGGATGGCTGGCCACATTGTGGTATATGCCTGTAATGAAATACTAATGCTTTGTAAGAAATGACAAACAAGATGAGTTCAGAAAAACCTGGAAAGATTTATATGAACTGAAGCAAAGTGAAGTGAGTAGAACCAGGAGAACATTGTATCTGGGAACAGTAATAAAGTATGATGATCTGCTGTGAAAGACTTGCAAAGATCTAAGACAAACCCAAGGGACTCAAGAGGAAAAATGCTATCCACCACTATAGAAAGAACCATTGGAGTATTGTATAAATGGAGATTTTGAACCTTTGATTTTATTCCCCAGAAGTCCTTAGTATTTCCCCAAATTCCCTATAATCTCTCCTGCGTCTCCACATTGGCAAGATCACCTTATTGATATTTAAGTGGATGTTTGCTCCTCCCAGGCTCTCTCTTTGACCTGCGACTGGGCTGAATTCAGGAAGTTCTTTTGCTTTAGTTATTATTAATAAAACTTTATAAAATATAATATTTAGTTATTGTTTATTAATTTTAATATTTACAGTATGAATGTAGATCAAAGCATGCCATTTTCTCTTTATCTTTCATGAGTTTTTTCTTGTTTGCACAATGTGTATCTTCTTTCACAACATGAGAAATATGGAAATATGTATTCCATGACAGCACTGGTATAACCTATATCAGATTATTTACCATCTTGGAGGAGAAGGGAGGGAGGCAGAGAATCTGAATTGCAAAATGTCAGAAAACTTGTTAAAAATAGTTTCTACACTTATTAAAAAAATTAAAAATAAAAATAAAAAAGTTTATAAGGAAGAGAGTTACATGATTAGATCTGTGCATTAGAAAGATTATTTTGGCAAATATGTGAAGGGAAAAGACTAGAATATAGGCTGTAAATCCTGGTGAGAGGTGATGAGGGATAGAACTGCCTACATCTCCACCTACCATCTGTTACCTGATTTTGGGGGCACTTACTGGAACATAAAACCCATTGTCCACTGTTAATCTGCCTTGATATAAAGTGTTTTTTCTTTAAATCCTTAGTTATAGTTACATGATGAGATCTGCTGACCATCCTCGATCTGCTCTATTCTACTATCAGCTGAGCTCTGGTCCTAACCCAAACTCACCGCAAGCCTATTTGTTTATTCTTTAGAGTTAATTTCATTTGAATCCTAACAAAAGATAGAAAACAGTTGATAGCACACAAAAAAATTTATTAAACACTTACTGTGTGCCAGACACTATGTTAATCAATGAAGAGATAAATAAAGAAAGGCTCTAGGAGCCTAGATTCTAATAAGGAAAAACAGCACATATAGGGTATGAATTTTCTCTAGGTCTGCTCTAGTTCATTAATCATGATGAGTACCACTTGTGCATTTTGGGGAGTATATTAACATTTATCTTAATTTTCAAATTAGATTAACCAGTATTTTATTTTATTTGTTTTTTTGAAGTACCTGCTCCTACTCTTATTGTTCAATATTTCTTTTATTTTAAATTTTATTAATTTATCCTTTGATTTTTAATATTTCCACTTTAGGTTTTATCTTGGGGTTTTTAATTTGTTTTCTTTCTAGATTTTTAAGTTACATGCCCAATTCATTGATCTCCTCCCTCTCTATTTTATTGATATTGGCACCTAGGGATATAAAATTTCCCCCAAGTACTGCTTTGGGTGTATCTCAACATTTATTTTCATGTATTTAATAGGTAACATTTATAAAACATTTTTTAAGATTTTTATAGCATTTTCAGTATTATCTCATTTGATCTTCATGACAAGCCTGTAAAGTAGATGCTATTATTATCCCCATTTTAGAGATAAGGAAATCAAGTCTTACAGCTTAAGATATTTGCCTTGCATCACATAGATTGTAAGAGACTGAAGTAATATTTGTACTCAGTTCTTCTTGACTTCAAATCTAGCAATCTACTCTGTCTAGTGGTCTCAAAAAACTTTCATTAAGTGACTGCTACATACCAGGCATTGTGCTAAGTGCTGGAGATACAAAAACAAAAATGAAACAGTCCATGCTCTCAAGAAGCTTACATTCTCCTGGAGAAATATAACATATTCATAAATAATTGAAAATAAATTGATGACATGAGTTGTAAGTATTGAATTGTAGTCTCATAAAAGGTCTTGCTCTCTTAACTCTATAATTATTTTTATCATAGTTTATTCATTTGAACAGTTCACATTTTTTTAGTTTCTCAGCAAAGAATTTTTTAAAAAACACAACTTCCACTATAGAATGGTACTATATATTGTTTCTAAGGAAGAAGAGGGATGAGGGTTAGGCTAAGACTTCACCCACACCTTCTAAATGTAATTCTTTTCCTTTTTCTCCCATTAATCAGCCAAAGGGTCTCTAACCAGTCTACTGAGACTTTCCTGTAGATTTACTTTCTAAAAAAGCTCTTTCTTTCCTAGCAACAATTCTAAGACAGAAGGGCAAACAGGATTAAGTGATTTGCCCAGAGAGGAAGTGTCTGAGGCCAGATTTGAACCCAGGATCTCCCATCTCCAGACCTGGCTCTATCCACTGTGTCATCAAACTACCCCCCCCCCCCAGCATAGAATTAAAATAAAAAACTATTGGGGCAGGTTCATTTCTGAGATTTCATGCAGGTACTAATATTTGTTTTCCAGAAAACTGTGATTTGAGAATTTATAAAGTAGATATTGAGCCAGGGGTATATGCTCATAAACCTGGTTTTAAAATAAATAAAGTTTCCAAAGTACTGAATGATAATAAGCATTTGCATTTTGGTTTTGTAGCATTTCTATATAACATTTATTTTGTTAATGCCCATCTTTTCTTTTTCATTTTCTTCTTTCTTTTTTTATGGCTATTTCTTAGAGAATTTTAATGGATGTAAATCATTTCTACAACATGGAGGCCCAAAGAACCCAGAAACCATTTCTACCAACAAACACTTTCTCATTAGTAAGAGAGATAAGGTAGCCAAGGACTACAAGTGGTTTAGAATACTATTGTATTAAAAAAACATTTTGAAGGAGAATGAAAAATTATGAGCATCATTGCTTCACAAAACAACAAAAAGCAATGGAGAGGAAAATGAGTATGCAGAAAATTTGGCATGATAGCCAATGTACAGATTATCCCAAGACTGCTTATTATGGATGAATAGATGTGTTTAGATAGGCTGCTTATGTAGTTAGAGTAAGAGATAACAGATGGGCAGCCCAACTGTGGTGCTTCTATCTGTGAAATAGTAAAGACTCTGAGGCAAGCTTCCAAAGGGTAAGGTCAAGCCTCCATGGAGGATTTGTGGAAGGACACAGAAAAGAATTCTACATCTCATTCTCATCAAATTTCATTTTACAGTCTATAAAGCAGGTAATCAACATCCATTTGGTGAGTCCATTGGCACATTTATCTTGGACAGTCACTACCGATGGGTAATACATTGATTCCAGAACTGAACAGGTGGAAGAGAGTGAGTGGGATTGTATGTGGAAAAATCATTTAGCATTTTCAGCAATCCCAAGCAGCTTTTGGACAGGAAACTCCATCTTTTTAAGGCAAATAGTCTCTTGGTGGTGCAATGTGGCTATGAATGGTTTTTAAGAGATGTTAAGAGTAAGTCTGGAAGGATATTGAGGTGGCACAATGGGTAGAATGCCAAGCTTAGAGTTAGGAGAACCTGAGTTCAAATCTGATCTCAGATACTTTCTAGATGTGTGAACCTAACTAAGCAAGACACTTAAACCCATTTACCTAGCCTGTACCATTTTGTCTTTGAATTGTTACTAGGATAGAAAGTATGGGTTTTTTTAAAAATCTAGAGGAAGGTCTCAATAGATTAATTAGAGACTCTATGGTTGATTAATAGAAGAACAAGGGCAAGAATCACATTTAGAAATGAAGGTATTAGAATTAATTAGAAATTAGAAATGAAGGGTTTCAGCTGCACCATTGGTCAGAGATGTACTAAATGCACTGATGCTTCTCTTTCAATAGATATCATTTCAATGACTTTCATCTCTGAGCAAAATCTTTCAAATTACATTTGTTCCCTTATCTTGTTTGTACATTAGGTCTCAAAGGCCTCTTTAAGATTCAATTATACCCATTCCTCTGTATGTAACAAAATTTTTAGTTGCCATGAAAATCGTATTTCAACAAAGATGCTAAACTTATTGTATATTTAAGAGATATAAGCTAAACCAGAAACTAAAAGGTTTTATATAAATGTGCCAATTAGAATTCTTCTTCTAAAGCTTCCCTTTGGTATTGTAGGTTGCTCCTTGTAAATAATTTTTTAATTCACATTTCTCCTCTCAAGCTGGATATATACTTAAGGGATTCCTTTAGGATGCAGTTCACTGACCATCGCAATAAACTAGTATGTTTTAATAATGTCCTGTGCTTCTTCAATGATCATTTCTAAAATTTCTGGTTTCTTTATATAAGCTTTGAGTGGTTTCTGAAAGCATTCTCTCTGTCTCTCTCTCTTTCTCTCTGTCTCTTTTCTCTGTCTGTCTCTTTCTGTCCCTCTCCCTTTGCCTCTCCATCTCCATCTCTTTCTCTGTCTCTTTCTATCCGTCTGGCTCTCTCTGCCCCCCTCTCTATAAATCCCCAAGATTCATGTCATTTTGTAATAAATGATAATAGCAATTATACTTATGGAACATGTTAGTGTTTTCAAAGAACCTTCCTTATAACATTGTTATGGTAAGCATCAATGTTATTATGCCCATTTTACAGATGAGAAACCCAAGACTAGGAACAAAGTGGTCTGCTCAAGGTAAGTATTTAAGGCAGGATTTCAATCCAAGTTTCTTAATGCCAAGCCTAACATATTTTCCATTGTGCCATGCTGTTCCTTTGTAAGAGGTCTAGTAAGTGTAAAATAATTGCAGAAATAATGGAATAATAATAATGTTTTGAGTCTTTATTTTGTTTATTTTATCATCCTTGTCTTTGACATCTAAACCCACATGATCCTGAAACATTTTTGACTCTGTTTTTTAGTTATTAACACGGGGCCTTTTAATATTTAAAGCTAGGTGACAAGTGGATAGAGTATTGTACCTAGTGTCAGGAAAAACCTGAGTGTGAATTATGCCTCTGATGTATACTTAACTATGTGATTTTAGGCAAGCCCTACAATCTCTCTCAGCCTCAGTTTCCCCATCAGTAAAATGGGGGAAAATAAAAGCACTTACCTTATTGAGTATTTAAGGATCAAAGGAGATAATGCCTGAAGAGTGTTTTGCAAACTTTAAAGCACTGTATAAACATTAGGTACTGAAATAATAATAATAATAATAATAATAATAATAATAATAATAATTTCTTTCCAGTTGTTCTTGCTCTCTTCATTCTTGAATTATCTTGGATTGATTTGTTTGTGTAAATGTTGAATGTAGAGTGTTTACTCTTAAAGGGCAAGGATTTTTCATTGACTTGTCTTTCTGTTTCCAATGTAGAAAGCATGTATGCCAGATCCTAGAGAGAGTAGAAGGAAAGGGACCCCCTAGTCCATCTCCATTTTACATAGGAGGAAATGAAAGCCCAAAGAGAATAAATAATTCTTTCAAGGTTACGTGGGTAGTCAGGGTCAGATGTAGAATTTGAACTCATGTCTTTTGAGTCAGTATACTTGTTTGTGTGTGTGTATGTGTGTGTGTGTGTGTGTGTGTGTGCAAAAGTTTTTAATTTTATATAAAAAAATCAGGAATAGATTGTGAATAATGGTGAAAGGTAACTACAAAGAAACTACAAAAAGCCAGGATGCACCCATTCCTACTATTTAGTAATAGCTTTGGAAAACAAGGTTGGGGATAATGGTTGATAAGAGAAGGAGGGGGCAGAGGAGGCCTGAGGTACATTGTTGTTGTTTAGTCATTTTCATGTCTGACTTCATCTGGGTTTCTTGGCAAAGATACTGGAGTGGTTTGCCATTTCCTTTCCTAGCTTATTTTGTAGATGAGAAAACTGAGGCAAACAGAGTGAAGTGACTTGCCCAGGGTCACATAGCTAGTAAGTGTCTGAGTCCAGACTTGAATTGAGGAAGAGTAGTTTTCCTGATTATAGGTCCAGCATTCTATCCAGGGCATTACCTAAAGATAGAGAAATAAGGCCAGTGGCTTGAGAACTGGCCACTCAGATGAGGTGGGATGAGCCATCCCAAAGGAACAAAGACATGAGCAGGTGGGTAAAGAAAACTGCCCAGCCTGATCAGCAGGGTGGTGATGGGATGAAGAATCCCTCCAAAACCTCCTCTCACCAGAGGTCCTTGGTGCTGGCTTCCTGGGGTTTCTTTGATCTCAGAGAACAAAAGACAATTCAGGACTCTGTCTCACTCAACAGTCCCAAGAAAATCCCATCCTTGTGGAATCCCAGACCAGGGCTAGAAGGCTCTCAACATCATAGGTATGCTCATTCAAATTGTGAGGAGATACTAGAGGAAGAGACCATACAGAGAAGGCAGATCTGAAATTAACTATTCCCATTCACCCAGCCATCCTATTTAAAATTCTTTATTGGAAAAATAAATCTCCATCTAGAACAAGGAGAAAGAATAGCATATTACCTGCTAGCATAAACAGAGTCCCACCATTGCCTACAATACACTTTGGGATCTGCAAGAATCCATTTTCTAGATATGAATCCAATGACCTTGGATGAGTTTGATTGAGGTTGAGGGCAATTTTTGAAGTATCAAAAGATGAGGAAACAGTGAGAGGGGCAAGGAGTATCCACTAATAATATTTTCCCCTTAAAAACCACACCACAGATCTCTTCTTATTTCAAATAAAAATGAAAGAAAAAATAAAGATACATAAGTAATAGGTTGCTGGAGGAAATAGGAAGACACTAGAGGCATCTAGGGCAGGAGCAACTTGAGGCCATGCTCAAGGAAATTTTTTTTTTAATTGGAAAGCTGAAAGGAAAGTTGACTTTTTTCCTTAAAAAAGAAAATGACAAAAATCATTTTTATATAAACACTTGCCTTTCTGTACCTTCTCTCCATCTACTTCATTTTCTCTAAAGGCTAGTTCAACTTGTTCCAAGTTTCCTCCTTGACATTTACACAAAAGTAATAGCCAGGGTTGTGCTGAAGCCAGCTCAAAATAGAGCTGGTTGTAAATTTCCAATGTGAGCAATTAACACCTCAGAAATTGGCAAATGTTACAAATTGGGACTTAATTTATTATTTTGTTGATTTCTAGACTTAAGGTACAAGAGAAAATGTTAATAATGTAGTTTAAACTTAAAAGTGAGTCTTGTGTACATTATTTTAGAGAGCTAGTTTTTAAACATTTACCAACACATCACTGGCTATTTTCTATTCTCTCTGCTTCTTGATGGAACCCTAGGAATAGTCATAAACATCTCCATTTGTTAATACCTCTATCTCCCTCGCCCACTTCATTAATTGCAGTGTCTTGAATATCCTGTCCCTTCCTCAAAGGGTATCTCTGCCCTGTTCCCACACAGTAGGATAGCTTGGACAGAAATCAGAGATCTACAAGGCACAACACATTTGTTGCCTACACCACCCCCCAGAGAAATGATTAGGTCCTCCATGTTCCCCTTATCTGAATTGTTCCCTTCCAAGTCATTAGACTCCAGGATGCTGAATATTAGACCAGGTATAATAAAATCCTAAGATCAAAGTTGAAAGAGATTTCCTTTTCTGGTCTTCACTTTCAGGCTGGTGTATTATGGTAATTTTTCAGTGAAGCAACTGAGGCTTAGAGAGACATGATAGGAGCTGGTCAGAGTCTGGGGAATAGGATAAGGAAGAGGGACATTTCTTGTATATCTTTTAAAACATACATTTCTACCTTTCCCTCCTGATTAAAAGCACTCAATTTGGGGAAAGAAGGGAAAATAAGTTGGAAAGAAAGTGGAGTCAGTGAGATGGGGCTCCTGTCTCCTATTTCCATCAAATGATGCCATATTTCCCTTTTCCCACTTAGCACCCAAGTGAACTGCTCCCTAATTGAAGGGCTTCATATGTAGAACTCACTTGTAGGGGCTTTCTTATACGTGGACTTCTTCCCTATATAATGGTTACTTCCATCCTTCCTTTTCATTCATACAGCAGTAGAAACATATATAGTACAAACAGGAAATGCATGACTCCACTAGCAATGGCAGCTGTCTAGACTTTGGTCTTCTCAATGATGCCCACAATTTTCTTCCTTCAAGGAAATTCCTTCTTGGAAATGATCTTATTGTCTTCTGAACCCTCAGAGTCCTAGATTGAAGGTTTTCTTTATGATGACAAGGAATTGGAAGTTGAGAGGTTGACCATCATTTGGGGAATGGCAAACAAGTTGTGGCATATGATTGTGAAGTGATATTACTTCACCATGAGAACTGATAAGCAGGTTAATTAAAAAAACATGGAAAGACCTACATGAAATCAAGAATGAAATAAACAGAACCAAGAGAACATTATATACTGCAAGAGAAATATTCTTTGAAGAATAACTTGTGTAGGTCTACCTCTAGGGAAAGAACCAATAAATAGAAATAAGCAAGACAGTTTTATACATATGTCTATCTTTTTGTCAAATTATGCCTTCTCTAGTGTGTGGGGAAGGAAGATACATTGGAGTTTTAATGTAAAAAACATAAATTTGAAAACTAAAAAAAATTGAAATTGTATCAGAATATCTCATAGGGTAGTTCAAAGTTATTAGTTTCTTGCTCTTGGGGAGTCCCTTTTATATTCCTATGATCTAATGGGGCTCAGTGTAAGTTTCACAGGCTTCACACATCTCTGGAGTCCATCACTTTCATGTACTGGATGGACTCAACCATGGTTCTGGCAGTTATGAGCAGCTGTAGAGTGAGAAAGCTATGTTGGGGTATGGCGCCTCAGAGTGCTGAATGGCTGATGTGTATGGAGCTCAGGATGGGGACCTAGCAAGAGAAGTCATCTGTACACTTCATTTTCTACTGTAACATGGTGCCTACTGAGTTAAAGTGAAATAAACTAAATGAAATGAGATGACTTGTCATCGGTCCTCATTCTACTTTTCTCAAAGCTGTGTCTTCAGGTAATTACTTTTTTCCTCCACTAAGAGAATGAACCAATGGGTCTTGTCATAATCCTTTGAATTTAGTATTTCACGATTTGAAAAAATGTGAATAATTTCACACATAAGTTTGGTTGTGAGTTTAAAAAATTATTATGCAGAGTCAGTGATCTTTCCTTTCCTTGGGGTGGTTTCCTACTCACTTTATTCATGCCTTTTAGGCAAGAAAATCTGTAATGTTCTGGAAAATATTTTTCTCTGGGGCTTGGCTTTAAACTGGCTATAAATATCACATTCTCCCTCTCCAAACATTCTATTACTTCTTTCTAAATAGTACTGAACAAGTTTTGGTGAAATCCATGCTCAGATTAACACAACAATATGGATAGTCAAATGATTTGGCCATACTGGTAGTGGTAGTGATAGGATCCTCAGGGCATCTTCTACTCTCTCATTTTACAGATGATTAAACTGAGGCACAACATGACTTGCAAATTATGCCAATTCCCAGTCTAGTATTCTGACTACTACTCTGCTTTATCTCATATTACTGTTTAAATTAGTATAGTTATTTTAGAAATGAATTATAGAAGCACCTTTTCTAATCCTTTCTGATTTTCCTCTGGCTAATATAGAAACACAAATATTCTGATTGATATCACTAAATCTTGAGAATAGGTTAACTTTGGAAATGTAATATAGATAGCTCCCAAATATCAGAGCTGAAATTTGGAATTCTATGCTTGGGACAATTTAGTTGAGCTGAGGCCCATTGTGGAGGAGGTTAGAGAATCTATAGTAAGATCACTCATGTAGTTGAAATAGACTAGAGATAGCTATCATGGGATTTGAGGATATTGAGGAACTATGAGGCCAGGGTATTTGAAGAGGGTAGTTGTTAATGTATTGAAGAGATTGAAAATTAGGAGAAGGAAGGAGGAGGAACCTGAAGGTTCATAGAGGAGAGCAGTAGGGATATCAGTACACTTGAGTTAACTTTAATAAGAATTAATATAAGGCAAACTATTTCTTTAAGTCCATTTTCATTAATGTTGAAAATGGCAGAATAGTGCTTTTTGTATGTAAAGGAAACGATTTCTATGAATTATCCTTGGATGTAGAAAATTGTTGCTATTGTGGATGAACATGTTGGTACTTAATATTAAGAGAAAAAGAATTTTGTTTTAATAAGCACTGCTAAAATAGGTGTATGAAGAAACACCATTTTCACATGGAATTTGAACTATTTTGGAGAACAAATGATAGGAAGTATAGATTTGAGGATTCTGGGATATCTTAGCAAGGTGGATTGATGCTTGAGAGAATAGTCTAACATTATAAAGAGTCAGAGAAAGATCTTTTATTTGTTAAAAAATTTAAAATATACATTCAACAGTTTCATGGACACTAGAAATAGAAACCCTTGGTGGAGACTTCAGAGCTAAGGTATGATGGGTACCTCCTTTAATTTGCATAAGGAGGTAAAAACTAAGAAAATAAAAATCATAAATATTTGGAGACTAGAATATGGTAAAGAAAAAAGGACTATCTATTTGAAAGGAGAAATTTGTGACTTTTTAAAAAATGAAAAGTGAATTCTTGAGAGTCAAGAGGTTTTCCTTTAAACTGTTAAAACAAATAGTATCAGTAACAGTGAATAAGTAACCCAAGGAGAAAAATGGAAGACAGTAGGGGATCTGAAAAGCTGCTTTTTGGAAGTTGGAAGGTGTGGAGAAGAGAGAAATTATAAGAAAATGCATGCAAAGGACAGAAGCTGGAGATGGGTCATCTGTCAGTCAAATGAAGATTCCATTTGGAATGTGACCGGGAAAAATAGTTTGGAGCAAAGTCAATTGCTGGACTTTTTCTAAGTTTTTTGCTTCTGGCTGATATGAAGCAAGAAACTGGGTTTATCTCTGGGACTTGGGATAATCAAGTTGGAGGTGACCTGGCTGATTTGAAGAAAGAAGGACAATAGTTCTTACATCTCTCTCTCTGACTGACTCTCTTTCATTCTAGTGACTGAATTGCCATTTCTCTCAATATCCTCCAACCTAATACTCACTGTAGAGAATAGGGATATCCTGTCCCTCTTACCTTATCCTTCACCCTTGTCCTGTCTTCCCCAAATAAAACCCTTGTTTGACAAAGAAGATTAAGAACTATTTCAATTGAAACCTCACAGCTCATACTGTGTGACTTGAAGGAAACTCAATAAGGAGGGAGGGGAGGCTGGAAGGCTTCTGAAGATGGAGGTACAAAAAGGGAGGAGGTTAGGCAAAAATAAGATAACTACCTGATCCATTAGTTATCCAGTATCCATCAAATATACACCCTTCAAATCATCTGTTACAAAGGTGAATGTTAGAAGTATCTGTTGATGTAGGACTTCAGCTGAACAACTTGTGATTGGAGAATTAATTGATTAAATTTTTTTTAAATTCAAAGATATTTTATTTTCCCAATTATGTTATGATAATTTTCAACATCTTTCCCCAAATTATAAGATTTGAAACATTTCCTTCCCCTTATTTCTTCTTCTCACTCAGAAATAGCAAGCAATTTGATTTGGGCCATATGTGTATTATCATGCAAAAACACTCCCATATTGGTCATTGTTTTAAGAGCACACTCATATAAAACCAAAACTCCCAAATAAAACCATAAATGTGAAAATGAAATGTAAATGTGAAAAATAGTTTGCTTTGATCCTCATCCATCCAACTCAATAGTTCTTTTTCTGGAGGTGGATAGGGATAGCATTCTCCACTTTCAGGATTATCTAGATCATTGCATTGCGGAGAGCAGCAAAGTTTTTACAGATAAATATAGTCCAATATTGCTATATACAATATTCTCCCAGTCCTGCTCATTTTGCTCTGAATAAGTTCATACAGATCATTTTTTTCTGAAATTATTTTGCTTATCATTTCTTATAACACAATAGTATTATATCACCATCAATTTGCTCAGCCATTCCTCAGTCATGGTGAGTTGGTTGAAAAGTCATGAGTCCTCAAACACTTCCTGGCTGTGTGACCCTGGCAAGTCACTTTTGCTTAGCACTTGCCTTAATGTATTAGAGTTGTTGTTTAGACAGAAAGTAAACATTATTTTTTTAATCATTTAAACATTTATTAAACAATTATTCTCTGCAAAAACAATGTGTACCAAAGTAAGCAGTAAAATCTAGTTGCTAACCAATATGAATACCAGGAACTTCATTTCTGTAATTATAAACAGAAGAAAATAATAATCTCATTACTAACCAATATGAACACTTTAATTGTTTTATGATTAAGAGATATTCAATTTCTGGGGCAGCTAGGTGGCTTAGTAGATTGAGAGCCAGGCCTAGAGATGGGAGGTCTTCATTTCATTTTTGACCTCAGACTGGTCCTAACTAATTTGACTAACTAAAGTGACCCTGAGGAAGTCACTTTAACCCCAGTTGCCCAGTTGTTTCTGCTTTTCTTTCCTTTTAAAAGAAAATTTAAAAAAATTTCCCCATAATTACATAATTCTTATTGTCTTCCTTCCCTCTGCCCTCCTCCTCATGGAGTTGACAAGCAATTTCACTGGTTTATACTTATATTTTATTCATTTTTGTAATAGAGTAAATCTTTTAAAATTAAAACCCCAAATCAAATACCCATATTGAAATAAAAATCCTTCCTAGATGAATGGGAGATGATAAACATCCACCTAGGAACCTCCCCAGGGCCAGTAAAGCACAATTCTTGCAATTATAAAAACCAAGTTTATTGAGGGTAGAGAAATGATAAATAATGTCCTAAATCTATACAGCTATAGCTCCTCCCACCAATTTATGGTCTCCCTTAAGGAGTTTGTTCTTATGATCTTCTCAAGTCCTTCCTATAGCTTCCTGCTCTTATCTAAGATCCCAAAAGCTATCTGATTATAAACTAACCTAATTAATATGGATTATCAAAAAGAAAAAGAGGAAAGACTCTCAGGTGTATTTGAGTCCTTACCTAAAGCCTGGGGATGGGTTCACTGGGTAACCCAGAATCCTAGGTGACAAACCCTTGGGATTATTTTAGCCAAGTGGATTTCTGACAAATAGATCTCAGGCAGATGGTCTCTGTACTTGAGGGAAGAAGCAGTCTACTCCAAGACAAACTCTCAAACAAAGGAATCACTAATCTCCCCATAAGATTAGAATTGCCAAGGGAAAATTGTCAGAGCAAAGATCTCCTTCCAGCTCAGTCAAAGCAGGAGAGAGAGTGACCTTTAATGCCAGTACAAACTCCCACAATCCTTTTCTCCTTGTCAGAATCTTCTTCCAGGGCTTGTATCCAAATTCTCCTCTTTTCCTCTTAAAACTAACTCATGAGATTTACTCTATCCTTTACTTACTTCCTACAATATAAACAAGTGATAAATCAAATATTTTCTTCTGGATTTCTACTCCCACAATTCTTTCCCTATATGTGAATAACATTCTTTCTCAGAAATTCCTCAGTATTGTCCTGCATCATTGCATTGCTACAAGTAGCAAAGTCTATCACATTTGATTATCTCACAATGTTTCACTTACTATGTATAGTGTTCTCCTGGTTCTGCTCATTTAACCCTGCATCAGTTCATGTATGTCGTTCTAGTTTGTATAGAGATACTCCAGTTTATCATTCCTTCTAGCACAATAGTATTCCATCACCATCAGATATCACAATTTGTTCAGCAACTCCTCAATCAAGAGACATCCCCTTGTTTTCCAATTTTTTGCCACCACAAAAAGAGCAGCTATATATATTTTTGTACAAACAGATCCTTTCCCATTAAAAAAAAAACTCTTTGGGATACAAATCAAATTACCTTCCAGAGAGTTTAGATCAATTCACAACTCTACCAGCAATGTATTAGTGTTCCAATTTTGCCACATGCCCTCCACCATTTGCTGTTTTCCTTTACTGTCATATTGGCCAGCCTGCTAGGTGTGAGGTGGTATCTCAGAGTTGTTTGGATTTACATTTCTCTAATCAAGAGGGATTTAGAACACTTTTTCATATGATTACTGATAGTTTTGATTTCTTCATTTGAAAACTTCCTATTCATATCACTAAACCATTTGCCAGTTGGGAAATGATGTGATTGCTTACAAATTTGCCTTAGTTCTTTGTATATTTCAGAAATTAGATCTTTGCCAGAGATTTTTGTCATAAATAGATCCCCCCAGTTTGTTGCTTCCCTTCTAATTTTCATTTCATTGGTTTTGTTTGTATAAAAATGTTTTTAATTTAATATAATCAAAATTATTCATTTTATATCTTATATATCTTATAATGTTCTCTGTTTCTTGGTCTTAAATTCTTCCCTTCCTCATAAATATGATAGGTATATTATTCCATGTTCACCTAATTTACTTATATCACTCTTTATGTTTAATTCACATACACATTTTGACCTTATCTTGGTTGTCAAATAGTGGGTTCTTGTCCCAAAAGCTGGGATCGTTGGGTATATCGAACACTAGCTTGCTGAGGTTATTTACCCCAAGTCTATTCCACTGATCCACCCTTCTGTCTCTTAGCCAGTATGAAATTGTTTTGATGATCACTGCTTCATAGTACAGTTTAAGGTCTGGAACTGCTAGGCCACTATCCTTCACCTTCTTTTTTTCATTAGTTCCCTTGATATCTTGATCTTTTCTTTTTTCCAGATGAATTCTGTTATTTTTTCTAATTCTATAAAATAATTGTTTGGTAGTTTGAGAGGTATGGCATTGAATAAGTAAATTAATTTAGGTAGGATTGTCATTTTTTCTTATATTAACTTGTCCTACCCATGAGCAATTATTTTTTCCAATTGTTTAGATCTAGTTTTATTTGTGTGAAAAGTGTTGTGTTCATGTAATTCCTGTGTTTGTCTTGGCAGTTAGATTTCCAAATATTTTATATTGTCTAGAGTGATTTTAAATGGAATTTCTCTCAATATTAATAGGTTATTTTTTTAAAAAGGCAACTAGTAAGTAGAGAAACAGTTTCATGGAATACAAATATTCTGAATTAACCAATAACATTGGAGCCTCCAAATATTTGCTATTCAAGGACCAGAATAATTAAGTTTACACAGACTCATCACTGGGTTGGTCATAGGGTGATATAATAAATCTCAAAAGGTCATGTCATAAGCTGTAGAAAAATATGACCAGAGTCAGTAGAAGTCCTACCTTTATCAACAAAATGAGCAATCCTTGAAGCATTGAAAGCAATTTTCCTTTTCAGAAGCTCATCATAATCCTATCATTAATTGACAGAAACATTAATATTCTGTTTTCATGTCCTGCTGCCTTAGAAATGAACACAATTTAAATTTTAATGATAATAATGAAAAAAGAAGGAAATAGAGTAGATCAAAGGAGAGTCTAATCAGTTTTCATAATAAAGGGGAAGGAACCTCAAGTGTTTGTTGATTATCTGTTCAAGAGATGCAGCAAAGGGTCTATCATTGCATTCTTTGATCTATCAGAATATGTGGTTAGAATCTGTCACTTTTCCATCTCCCTTAAAATTCCTACTGGTAATTGAAGGATGAGATTCTTTATTTCAAACCCTTCATAAACATTGTAAGAAATAGCTATCTGCTTGTACAATATTTAATCATTTGTCCATTTTCATTCATCAAATATTTATTGATCATCTATAATGTGCAGAGCTATTGCTTCTGTTTAAAATGATGTATAGGAGATGATAGTCACAAAAATAGCCAGATAGGAAATAGTGTATGATAGATGTCATTCAAGGCTAGTCATTTAGAGCCAGAAGTATTAACAGTGGCAATACCAGGACTAGATCCTATGTGATATAATGACCTGGATTCAAGTTGTAAAGGATAATTTTAGCATTGTGACCTAAACTATATTAATTATTGGTCTCAATGGATATCCCAAATAAAAAAATACCCAAATCAGCTGGAATTTTATGGCGATTTAATTAATATAGTGGAAAGAAATTAAGAAGAAGGGAGGAAAGGGTATAGCATTTCTCCTGCCTGGCTTGTGCCAGGGGGAAGATTATAGGCTCTAGGAAGGTAAGGGTTTGGAGAGTAAAGGGGGAAGGAATTCCAAGAGGGCTCAGCCAAGATGCCTGAACCTGAATTATATCAAGGTATCTCACTGCCAAAACTCAGATAAATAGCTGCCACCATGCCAAGATGTGGGAACGCTTAGCACGCTGCCAGTCAGAGCCACCTCTCTGGGGAAAAAAGTGAAGAGAGGAAGTGATGTGCCCTATATAGATGGTTTTATGTCATTTTCCTGTGTCTCATCTGTACCAATGTTAGCTTAATTTGACCTAGGACAGCCCAGGGGGTCTGTCAGCTGTTTCTGCACATGTCTGTTGAAGGCCATCTTCTTAGATACTTAATCCTTGAGTATGGGTGCAGACATTCCTGACCTTGTTAAACTAAGTAGGGTAGAGCAATGCAGAGTTCCCAAGACCTGATTCTGTTAGACCAAGTATCTCCATTGTTACAAATCAGGAAATAGCTAAATCAAATCTTCTAAAATACAGTCTGAGTACATCTACCACATTGAAATTAAACTCAGGACAATTTGGTTCTAGTCATGATTTTGTCACTCTTTAAAAAAATATTTTTTAACTTCTTTTATTTTTTAATTAAAAAAATTTTAAACCCTTACCTTCTGCTTTAGAATCAATATTATGTACTGGTTTCAAGACAGAGTAGTGGAAAGGGCTATACAATAGGGGTTAAGTGATTTGCCCAGGGTCACATAGCTAGGAAGTGTCTGAGGTCAAATTTGAAACTAGGACCTCCTGTCTTTAGGCCTGGTTTTCAATCCACTGAGTCAACCAGTTGCCCCCTATTTTTGCTACTCTTAATACTTCTGGCTCTAAATAGATACCCTTTTCTTCACTAACATCTTTGCTTCTGTAATGGAGTAGCTGCTAAATTCTGTGTGAATCTGACTATGACTCCACATTGTTTGAATGGCTTATTTCTTGCTACTTGAAACATTTTCTTTTTGTCCTGGGAGGTCTGCAATTTGGCTATGATGTTCCTATGAGTTTTCAATTTGGGATCTCTTTCAGGTGGTGATCAGTAGATGCTTTCAATTTCTATTTTGCCCTCTGGTTCTAGGATGTTGCAGTAATTTTCCTGGATAATTTCTTGAAATATGACATTTAGCCTTTTTTTAATCATGATTTTCAGATAATTCAATAATTCTTAAATGATCTCTCCTTTCAGTTTTCTAAGTCAATTGGCTTTCTGATTTCACATTTTATTCTATTTTTTTTCTTTCTTTTGACTTTTCTTACTTTTTAAAAATTTTAAACATTATTTTATTTGGTCATTTCCAAACATTATTCACTGGAAACAAAGATCATTTTCTTTTCCTCCCCACCCCCCCTCCCACCACCTTTCCCTCTCCCATAGCCGAAGCATGATTCCACTGGTTATCACATGTGTTCTTGACTCGAACCCATTTCCCTGTTGTTGGTATTTGCA
This sequence comes from Monodelphis domestica, assembly GCF_027887165.1. NCBI lineage: Eukaryota > Metazoa > Chordata > Mammalia > Didelphimorphia > Didelphidae > Monodelphis > Monodelphis domestica. The sequence goes on along the minus strand of NC_077232.1, from coordinate 258,818,176 downwards.
TTAGAGTGTTCATTTAGAGTCTCTCCTCAGTCATATCCCCTCCACCCCTGCAGTGAAGCAGTTGCTTTTCCTCTGTGTTTTTACTCCCACAGTTTATCCTCTGTTTGTGGATAGTATTTTTTAGATCCCTGCAGATTGTTCAGGGACATTGCATTGACACTAATGGAGAAGTCCATCACCTTCGATTGTACCACAGTGTATCAGTCTCTGTGTACAATGTTTTCCTGGTTCTGCTCCTTTCGCTCTGCATCACGTCTTGGAGTTTGTTCCAGTCCCCATGGAATTCCTCTACTTTATTATTCCTTTTAGCACAATAGTATTCCATCACCAACATATACCACAATTTGTTCAGCCATTCCCCAATTGATGGGCATCCCCTCGTTTTCCAATTTTTGGCTACCACAAAGAGTGCAGCTATGAATATTCTTGTACAAGTCTTTTTCCTTATTATCTCTTTGGAGTACAAACCCAGCGGTGCTATAGTTGGATCAAAGGGCAGACAGTCTTTTATCACCCTTTGGGCATAGTTCCAAATTGCCCTCCAGAATGGCTGGTCAATTCACAATTCCACCAGCAATGAATTAATGTCCCTACTTTGCCACATCCCCTCCAGCATTCATTACTTTCCATAGCTGTCATGTTAGCCAATCTGCTAGGTGTGAGGTGATACCTCAGAGTTGTTTTGATTTGCATCTCTCTGATTATAAGAGATGTAGAACACTTCTTCATGTGCTTATTAATAGTTTTGATTTCTTTGGCTGAGAACTTCCTGTTCATGTCCCTTGTCCATTTATCAATTGGAGAATGGCTTGATTTTTTCTATAATTGATTTAGTTCTTTGTAAATTTGAGTAATTAAACCTTTGTCAGAGGTTTTTATGAAGATTTTTTCCCAATTTGTTGTTTCCCTTCTGATTTTGGTTACATTGGTTTTGTTTGTAGGAAAACTTTTTAATTTGATGTATTCCAGATTATTTATTTTGCATTTTGTAACTCTTTCTAAGTCTTGCTTGGTTTTGAAGTCTTTCCCTTCCCAAAGGTCTGACATGTATGCTATTCTGTGTTCGCCTAATTTTCTTATAGTTTCCTTCTTTATGTTCAAGTCATTCACCCATTTTGAATTTATCTTGGTGTAGGGTGTGAGATGTTGATCTAAACCTAATCTTTCCCACATTGTCCTCCAATTTCCCCAGCAGTTTTTATGAAATAGTGGATTTTTGTCCCAAAAGCTGGGATCTTTGGGTTTGTCATATATTGTCTTGCTGAGGTCGCTTGCCCTCAGTCTATTCCACTGATCCTACTTTCTGTCTCTTAGCCAGTACCAAATTGTTTTGATGACCGCTGCTTTATAATATAGTCTGAGATCTGGGACTGCAAGGCCCCCTTCCTTTGTATTTTTTTTTCATTATTTCCCTGGATATCCTTGATCTTTTGTTCTTCCAAATGAACTTTGTTATGGTTTTTTCTAAATAAGTAAAAAAAAATTTTGGAAGTTCCATGGGTATGGCACTAAGTAGATGAGTTTGGGTAGGATGGTCATTTTTATTATATTGGCTCGTCTGACCCATGAGCAGTTAACGTTCTTCCAATTGTTCAAGTCTAGTTTTAGTTGTGTGGAAAGTGTTTTATAGTTGTGTTCATATAGTTCCTGTGTTTGTCTCAGGAGATAGATTCCTAGGTATTTTATTTTGTCTAAGGTAATTTTGAATGGGATTTCTCTTTCTAGTTCTTGATGCTGAGCTGTGTTGGAATTATATAGAAATGCTGATGACTTATGTGGGTTTATTTTGTATCCTGCAACTTTGCTAAAGTGGTTGATTATTTCGATTAGCTTTTTGGTTGAATCTCTAGGATTCTTTAAGTAGACCATCATGTCATCTGCAAAGAGCGATAATTTGTTCTCCTCCTTGCCTATTTTAATGCCTTCAATTTCTTTTTCTTCTCTAATTGCTACTGCTAGTGTTTCTAATACAATGACAAATAATAGAGGTGATAATGGGCATCCTTGTTTCACTTCTGATCTTAATGGGAATGTATTTAGTTTATCCCCATTGCAGATGATATTAGTTGATGGTTTTAGATATATACTGTTCATTATTTTTAGGAACGACCCTTCTATTCCTAAGCTTTCTAGTGTTTTTAGTAGGAATGGGTGTTGTATTTTATCAAATGCTTTTTCTGCATCTATTGAGATAATCATGTGGTTCTTGTTGGTTTGCTTGTTGATGTGGTCAATTATGTGGATAGTTTTCTAATATTGAACCAGCCCTGCATCCCTGGTATAAATCCTACTTGATCATGGTGGATGACCCTTCTGATCACTTGCTGGAGTCTTTTTGCTAGTAACCTATTTAAGATTTTTGCAACTATATTCATTAAGGAGATTGGTCTATAATTTTCTTTCTCTGTTTTTGGCCTGCCTGGCTTTGGAATTAGTACCATGTTTGTGTCATAAAAGGAATTTGGTAGAACTCCCTCTTTGCTTATCATATCAAATAGTTTGTATAGTATTGGAGTTAGCTGTTCTTTGAATGTTTGATAGAATTCACTGGTGAATCCATCAGGCCCTGGGGATTTTTTCTTAGGAAGTTCTTTGATGGCCTGTTGGATTTCTTTTTCTGATATGGGATTATTTAAGAATTCTATTTCTTCTTCTGTTAGTCTGGGCAATTTATATTTTTGTAAATATTCATCCATATCACCTAGGTTGGTATATTTATTGCCATATAGTTGGGCAAAGTAGTTTTTAATTATTTCCTTACTTTCTTCTTCATTGGAGATGAGATCCCCTTTTCATCCTTGATGCTGTTAATTTGCCTTTCTTCTTTCCTTTTTTTAATTAGATTGACCAGTACTTTGTCTATTTTGTTTGTTTTTTCAAAGTACCAACTTCTAGTCTTGTTTATTAGCTCAATAGTTCTGTCACTTTTGATTTTATTAATTTCTTCCTTAATTTTTAGGATCTCTAGTTTGGTTTTCTTCTGGGGGTTTTTAATTTGTTTGTTCTCAAGTTTTTTGATTTGCATTTCCAATTTCTTGATCTCTGTACTCCCTAATTTGTGCACTCAGGGTTATGAATTTTCCTCTAAGTACTGCCTTGGCTGCATCCCATAAGGTTTGAAAGGATGTCTCACCATTGACATTATCTTCAATGAAATTATTAATTGTTTCTATGATTTCTTCTCTAACTATCTGATTTTGGAGTATAATATTATTTAATTTCCAATTAATTTTTGATTTGGCTCTCCATGTATCCTTACCGATCAATATTTTTATTGCCTTGTGATCTGAAAAGGCTACATTTATTATTTCTGCTTTTCTGCATTTGAGTGCCATGTTTCTGTGACCTAGAGTATGATCTATTTTTGTGAATGTGCCATGTGGTGCTGAAAAGAAAGTGTATTCCTTTTTGTCCCTATTTATTTTTCTCCATATGTCTATTAACTCTAATTTTCCTAAGATTTCATTCAACTCTTTTACCTCTTTCTTGTTTATTTTTTGGTTTGATTTATCTAAATTTGATAGTGGTTGGTTCAAGTCTCCCACTAATATGGTTTTACTGTCTATTTCCTCCTTCAATTCTCCTAGTTTCTCTATTAAAAATTTGGATGCTATACCATTTCGTCCATACATGTTGATTAGTGATATTTCCTCATTGTCTGTACTCCCTTTTAACAGAATATATTTACCTTCCCTATCCCTTTTGATCAGGTCTATTTTTGCTTTGGCTTTGTCAGATATCATGATTGCAACTCCTGCCTTCTTTCTATCAGTTGAGGCCCAAAAGGTCTTACTCCAACCTTTAATTATAACCTTGTGACTGTCAACACGCCTCATATGTGTTTCTTGAAGACAACAATGGTAGGGTTTTGGGTGCTAATCCAATCTGCTATTTGTCTACGTTTTATGGGTGAGTTATCCCATTCACATTCAAAGTTATGATTGTCATTTATGGATTCGCTGGCATTTTGATATCTTCCCCTAGTTCTGACCTTTCTTCTTTAGCTATCTCCTTTTGAACCAGTGATTTACTTTAGGTCAGTCCCCCTAGTCCCCTCCCTTGAGATGCTTCCCTTTCTAGCCCCTCCCTTTTTGTGCTCCCTTACCCTCCCCCCTCTCCTTCCCTCCCTCTTTATACTCCCTCCCCCCTCCCCCTCCTTAATTTTCCTTTCTTTCTTGCCCTGTTGGATAAGATAGAATTCAGGATCCCACTGGATCTAGATGTTCTTCACTCTCAGATTTGATTTCACTGAGAGTAAGGTTTAAGTAATTCCACTTCACACTCTCTTCCTCTCCTTCTCATATGAGAGTTCTTCCCCTCCCCTTCCCATGTGTATCTTTATATGGGAAAGATTATTCTATTAAGTCCCCACCTATTTCTTGAAGTAAATCTTAGTGTTATCGACGGTTCCCCCCCTCCCCTTTCCTTTCTTTGCCCCCACTTTCCCCAAACCTTCTTAATGCCCCAATCTTTCCCTATGCATGTTTCTTCTAACTACTCTTATGATGCATACAATTTTTGAGAGTTACACAAAACATTTCCCCCACATATTAATATATATAATTTGATGTAAATGTAGTCCTTATAGAAGAGAGTTTGACTTAAAGAAAAAAATGAGATTTATCTCCTTTTCCCTTTCTTTCATATTTACCTTTTCATGTTTCTCTTGCTTTCTGTGCTTGGATATCAAATTTTCCACTAAGTTCTGGTCTTTTCTTAGCAAATGCTTGGAAATCTTCTATTTTGTTGAATGCCCATACTTTTCCCTGGAAGTATATAGTCAGGTTTGCTGGGTAGTTGATTCTTGGTTGGAGACCCAGCTCTCTTGCCTTTCTAAATATCATGTTCCATGCTTTGCGGTCTCTTAGTGTGTTAGCCACTAAGTCATGTGTGATCCTTATGGGAGCCCCCCTATATCTGAAGCTCCTCTTCTTGGCTTCTTATAGGATTTTCTCCTTTTCTTGGAAGCTCTTGAATTTGGCAATTACATTCCTAGGGGTTGTCTTTTGGGGATTTAGTATAGAGGGTGTTCTCTGAACCCTTTCTATTTCTATTTTGCCCCCTTGCTCCAGAACGTGTGGGCAATTTTCTTTTATAATCTCCTGTAGAATAACATTGAGTTTATTGTTTATCTCTGTTTTTTCTGGGAGACCGATAATGCGGAGGTTGTCTCTTCTTCCTCTGTTTTCCAAGTCTGTCGCCTTCTCAGTGAGATATTTTATGTTTTCTTCTAATTCATTAATATTTTGGCTTTGCTTTATTGATTCTTGGTGTTTTATGAACTCACTTTCTTCGAGTTGCTTAATTCCGGTTGTTAGGGACTGGTTTTGCTTTTCAGCTTTGTCTGCCAATAGAGGATGCTTCGAGCTCTTTTTCCAATTGAGCAGTCTTATCTGTCAGACTGCTGATCTCTTTCTCCCATTTTTCTTTCCAGGTTTCCATCTTTTGGGTAAGTTCCATTTTGAGATCTTCCAGAGCTTGTTGATAGTTTCCATTTTGGGAGGCATGTTCTGATTTTTTTTTTTTTTTTTGGATTTCATCCTCATTCTCTTCTTTTCCTTGGGTACTTCCACCATAAAAGTTTTCAATAGTCACCTTTTTCCCTTTCTTCCTGGAGGCTTGATTTTGGGCCATGTAAGCCATCCCTTTGGTGGTTTTATTCCCCTTTCCTTTTTGGTCTGGGGTCTGGGTGATATGGGTGGGTTTTCTGTGAATTTAGGTTGCCTCAGACTAGTTCTTCCCAGCCTCCGAGGTTTCTTAGAGAGCTGGGCCACTGATTACAGCCAAACTGCCCAGGTGTTTAGCTCCGCCCAGATGCGCAGCACAACCGCCCTGAATACAGCTCCCTGGGCCCCCTGTGCTCAGTGCAGGATTCTCCCGTGAAACCGCCCTGAGATCTTTTTTCCTGGCAGTCCCCAGATCCCAAGGACCCTGGAGTGCCCCCCCAGAGAGAAACATTCCCCAAATCACTCGCTGTCCCAGTGAGAGCTCCAGTAGCTCACTCTGGTTTGGTGGGGGAGGTGGGGGGGGAGGGAGTCTCAGTTCACGTTTCTGTGCAAGCTTTCCTCCTTCTTATTATAGTGTGGAAATGTTCAAACCCCACGTACCTTTGCCTCTGTGGGGTACTGGGGAGTCCTTCTGTTCCTCCAAAGGTGATTTTTATGCTCCTTTGATGTAGTCTATTTTGTTCGGTGCCAGGGAGAGGAAGTGTGTGGCCTCTAGATTGCAGCCATGATTACCCGGAAGTTCCGACTTTTCTTACTTCTTAATGTCTCATGAAGTCACTTGGATTTAAATTCCATATCTACGATTTACTACTTTGGGAAAATCACTAATCTCTATGGGCTCAGTTTCTTCATTTGTAAAATGAGGGAGCTAGACTAAATAGCCTTCTAAGGTCCCTTCCAAATCTGAAATCTACGATTTTGCAGTTGTGTAATACTAGACATCAAGTCATGACTTGCGGCTTCATTTTCCTCATCTCCCAAATGAATGGATTGACCAGGTGGTCTCTAAGATTCTACAATGACATTCCCTACCATTTATGGAACTGGGCATTCCCTTTCTTGTAACTTATCTATTTTATACTTTTTCACACCTAGGCTATTTCTTACAACTCCAGAGGGACTTTAGGGACTAGTGAGAAGTATGGCACATATATAGCCATAGAATTCAGTATTTATATTGAATTAGATTCCTCCTAATTAATATCAAAGGCTGATTTCCTCTCTCCCCATTAAGGATGCTCTATCCCTCCCTGATCCCTTCAGTTCTGTGACCTAGGTCTAGAGGTTGGGCTATATTTTATAGAGCTTCGGAACGCAGCATCAGGATAAAAATTTGAAGGTCATGAGGCTTTTATGGGGAATGGGGAGTTGGGAGTGGGTAGCACCTGGAGAGGAAATGGGGCTGAGGGAGCAGCTGGTGCTCTGCAGAGGGAAAATCGAAACAATTTTTTTTTTACTATTTTACCATCTGGGGCAGAGCGCCTTAGGTACCTTGTTAGTTCTGGTTTTGGAATTTAGCATTCCAATCACTGCTGATGTTTAGGTCACTAGCAAATTTGATTCTTCAGAGATTGTGGCATTCTAAGTTTTGTGAAGTATAAAACACTTGGAAGAGCATTTGTCCTAAAAATATTGATTTTTGTGTTGGGGAGAAGCAGAATAATTAAAAGGACTCTACAGTTTTCCAATTTCTTTCTCTTCTATTTAATCCTGGGTCAAATCAACTTAGTATAAATTTTTGTTTTGATATATTGATGGATAGACTTAGTAGCTTGGTCTTTCAATTGCAAGGAGAAAGGATGCTTATATGGCAAGAAAGAGAGGTGTAGATAGCTTGAGAACTTCACTGTACACTCTGGAGTGGAAAAAGACATCAAGGGGAGTATGGCACTTATATATAGCCATAGAATTCAGTATTTATACTGAATTAGGTTATTAATTAAGGTTGCTCTATCCCTCCCTGATCCCTTCAGTTTTGTGACCTAGGTCTACAAGTTGGGCTATATTTTATAGAGCTCTAGAAGGCAACCTCAGGATAAAAATTTGAAGGTCATGGGGCTTTTATGGGGAATGGGGAGCTGGGAATGGGTAGCACTTGGAGAGGAAATGGGGCTAGAGGAAATCCTCTAGAATATTGTGTAAATGCATTGGTTAGTTGGTTGCTGTCCTTTGTACTCAAAGAAGACCAACATGACATCACTGTGTTGGGGTCAATGTGTAGTCTGTCTGACTGTGGCTGATCAGGCTAATATGAGCTTGGATGACTCTACCACAGATTCGCACAAATAGCCTATTTGAAAATTTGGGATGGAGCTGTCTCTAGATTTGAGGATCGAATTTTTCTTTTCTTTTTCTTTTTAAACCCTTACCTTGTGTCTTAGAATCAACACTAAGTATAGATTCCAAGGCAGAAGAGTGGTCATTATGGGGCTTGTGACTTGACTAGTATCACACAGCTAGGAAAGTGTCTAAGGTCTTATTTGAATACAGGATTCGCATCTCCAGAGAGAGCCTGGCTCTATCCACAGAGCCACCTAGTTGTCCCTCTCATGTTTCTTTTGAGCTACTGCAATTCTTCTTTGCTTATAGAGCACAGAGTCTTTTTTGATGTGGGTGTGCCATACTGGATGGTCCTTTGCTAGTGTCTCCTGTGTTCTTCAGAGTTCTTCAGAGAGAACTTGAGAGTGTCTTTGCTTCACTTCCCTCTGATCTCTGTGTGAGTGCTTACCTTGTGCAAGTTCTCTGTAAATAATCTTTTAGGAAAATGTGTTTTTAGCATGTATTATACAAGTAAACATGGGTATATGTAAACGTGTACATGTTTATACATTATATACACATGTAGACATGTGGGTAAATATGGCATACATAGGTAAATATGCATATCACTCAGTCAATTTATGAAGCACTTACTGTGCTTAGCACTGAGAATATGGATACAAGTAGACAGAAAGACAGTCCCTGAATTCCAGGAGCTTATATTCTGATGGTAGAAGATGGCACATAATGGGATATGAATAAAGGGGAAAGGCAGGGGGCAGCCAAGGTATCCAGTTTGGGGCCATGGTAGAGAATGTGTATGTCTATATATGGAATATGCAGATATGTGCATTATATTCCCTAAGCAGAATGAGAGCTTCTTGAGAACAGGAATTGTCTTTCCTTCTACTTATTTTTGCCTCCCCACTGTTTAGTGCAGTGCCTGGCACATAGTGGATAATCAATATTTTCCCATTCCATTCCATCCTCTCTGGAAGTTCTTTGGGAGAACAAATTGCATATTTATAAAGAGGTGATCAATTCCTTTACAGAAGGATTCTTCACTTTATGAATGTCTTGATAAGATTTTCTTCAGATAATCAGCTTCTATCATGTGTTAAAATATTCATACACCCTGGCCTAGGGGGTCTAATAAGAGAAGAGCTTTGGGTTTTGAGTTCATCCTGGGTGTATCTGACTCCAAAAAGGGGAGTCGGGTTTCTTTCTTGCTGTCTTCTAACTGGAATTTAATTCCAGGTAAACCTTTAAAACAAAGTTTAGATATTGTGCATGCCTAGTGTTTCCCGCAAATGCACTTATCTATGGCTTCTCAAGGAAAGGTATTTAAGACATATGTATAACACCCCTTAGCAAAGATAGTGATGGAATACTATTCTGCCATAAGAAATGACAATCAGGCTGATACATACTATATTTTCCTTTCTTTTTTCCTTTAAGATTTCTAGTGCAAAATGACCAATGTGGAAAAATGTTTTACATGGTTGCACATATAAAATCTATATCAAATTGCTTACTGTCTCAGGGAGGGAGGAGGGTAGGGAGGAAGTTAGAGAGGGAGGATCAGAAGAAGGGAGAGAATTTGGAACTCAAAAATTTTAAAAATTAATGTTAAAATAATTTTAAATGCAATAAAGGAAAAAAATTATTAAATATATCTGTAATACCCCTTGGGGCTCACTCATTCAACTCACACCACCATTGGCAGGTTGGGTTTCCAGAATTTTGGCTCCTATATATCACTCCCCTGGATCTAAGGATCTTCCTAAATTCTAGCTCACGAGTCCCTACCAATGTGCTGCATGGATACAAGTCCTCCTTCTAACACATACTGTGTGATTTTTAACAAATCACTTAACCAATTAGTTCTCTGCAACTATAGTTGCTGGAAAGGTGTCAACCTATATTGGTTGAACAAGTTATCTCACCAGAGAGATCTCCTATACCATTGAAATCACAGGTCAAGTTCCTATCCCTGTCCATATTAATATGTAAAACATAAATAGATAATACTTTTCCACCTATTCTGGCAGGTATTGTATAAGTTTCTACTCAGAGTCTTAGAGACTTAGCTTTGTCTTTTGGACTCAATGGCAGATTCCTGTGTTATCTCTCACACTACTAGGACATTTACATCCATGTACTGGACCAGGAAAACAGATGTGGACATTGGGAAAAAGAACCCATTGTTTTCTTGTGTTTTTCCCTCTCTTTATTCAGATAGGACCTTGCAGTACCATTTCACACATCTCATGATATTTTCATTGCTGTGAAAATGTCATTGGTAAAAATAAAAATATTATGTCTTATTTCCTTTCCTGGTGGTTTTATTTATGTTGTTGAAGTCTTCTTAAAATTTGTTCAGGGGATTATTTGCTTTTTTACCTTAGTGTTTGGGGAATTCCTATATTATAAGAATATTGTAGATTAAATCTATCATACATAGAATGAAGATTCCCTTCCAAATTTTCTTTAGCTTGGCTAGTTGTGCTGATCTCAGCCTGGACATCCATTTTCAGGTCATTTATTTGCTAAATACACATTACCTTGAAGAAAGTTTGGCAATATAACTGCACCACACATGCCCTATAAGCATTATTCATAGAAAACTGGCCTGATAGAATGCCAGGGTACTAATATTGGTCTGTATCTCTCTAGTTTCTTAAATTCTCCCAAGACCTCATTCACATTTTCAACCCATAGGACCACTAATCTTGCACTGGCATGGTTTAAACAATGACACAAAACCTGGACCAAACTTGGCCAAGGACCATGTGCCCTGGGCATATCACCACAGAATGGAAAGATGCTCTTTGGTCAAGTTGTTGTAGAGAGGCAGAGTAATGAACTTGGTTGTCTATACCAACTTTAAATAAACATTTTCTACCCTGGCAAACATTGTGTTTTAGATCAATATTTCTGCTACTCTATGGAATTCAAAGACAAATATCTGTGAAATAACTCAAATATAAAGCTATAACATAAATTTTATCTGAGAATTTTTAAATGGAAATTTTTTAAAAAGTATATCTATTTTGTTAAAAGGACCATTTGATTCTCATAATTTTTATTGACTATTGATCATAAAGGCAGAGGGGACCTCCCAGCCTACTACTACTACACTTTTATCTTATAGTAGTAGAAACTGAGGCTCAGAAAGGTAATTGACTTATTGAGGGACAAATGGACAATATCAGAACTTTGAACTTTGAAGTTTTGAACTCAGCTCCTCTTACTCCAGAATCAACCCTTTCTCTGGAAATAGGGAATAGAAATATGAAAAGGGACTGGACTGTGATTCTGCTGGTAAGAGTTGCTCCTAGTTGAGTCTTTCTACCAGTGTAGGGAGCCATTATTTTTTTTTGCAACTTTAGAGTTTCAGAGTTTCCTAGATATTAAGAGATTTGTCCAGGATTATACATGAATGGTTCTATAAAAGACTAGATTTTTGGGGGAGAAAAAGTGGATTACCTGGATATCAGTGGCTTGGGACAAAGACCTAATTATTCTACCTTAATTATGGATATTTGGATGTACCTTAGGAAGTCTTTAAAGAAGCATTTATTAACTACCACCCAAGTGCCCAGCATTGTCTTAAGCACTGCAGATACATGGAAAGCTAAAAAGTAGTATTTGTCCTTGAGGAATTCACAATCTGATGGTGGATAGAGGGGACACAACTATGTACAAACTATATATGATAAATAGAAAATGATCAGCAAAGAAAAATTTTCCTTCCTTCCTTCCTTCCTTCCTTCCTTCCTTCTTTCCTTCCTTCCTTCCTTCCTTCCTTCCTTCCTTCCTTCCTTCCTTCCTTCCTTCCTTCCTTCCTTCCTTCCTTCCTTGCTTCCTTCCTTCCTTCCTTCCTTCCTTTCCCCAGCTAGAATTGTAGTAGCTACTGATATATCTTTTCTCGTACCTATTCAGAATTAGAATTAGAATCTTTGACTTACTCTATTTCCAGCCTAATCTGGTTCACTCCTCCTTGGGTAGATTATTGGCTTCCCTGTTTACAGATGCTCATCATATTTAGTCCAGACATAACATGGATATTTGGTTTTCTTGGCCAGCTTTGGTCACTCCAGTAGCAAGGAATATAGGCATGAGCACCACCATGCCTGTTTGTATATAATTTAATACTCAGATGTTTATTTGCATTTCTCAGTAAAATACAGGTTCCTTGATAGAAGATATTATTTAATTTTAATATTTATTTTCCAGAATTTAACATTCAATATAATAAATATTTGCCAACTGCAATTGGACTAAATCTTAGCCAACAGAAGAAAAGATTATCATTTGAGTAATGATAATGAGTAATTAGGTAGTAAAAAGTGGAAGAATAGAAAAGGGATTTTCTTTTTTCTTTTTGACTCATCTTCTTAGTATCAATTATATGATAGAAGAACAGTAAGCGACTTGCCTAAAATAATATGGTAGGAAGTGACTGAGGTCAAATTTGAACCCAAATCTTCCTGTTCCTTTATGCACTGTATTAACTATCTTGAAAAGGAATTGCCTTAACAGGAGAGTAAGGAGAAGAAGAGCTAAAAATCTGGAAAGGCTTTGGGTAGGGGGGGTCCTAATGATAATCTTTTTTTTCCAAACAAAGTTTGGAGACCCTCATTTACACCTTAGCTCCAAGATGATGACTTTTTTCTGCCATAGCAATCCTGAAATATCACAGTCCTAGAGGGGACTGTCTCCTCTAGTAAATCCCAGAAGGCTTGGAGTAAATATTTAATAAATAACCTCTCTTTGTGTTTGGCCATTTTTGTGACCAATGAAAACAAGAGGAAGGGAAAAAATCAGATACTTATTTAAGGAAGCAAAATTTAAAAACATATCAAATCATTAAAATCATTAACAGCGGGCAGTGAGTTGGTACAGCAGATCGAGTGCTTAGTTAGAATGGGGGAGACCTGAATTTGAATCCTAACTTAGACACTTATAGCTAGTGGGCCCTGGGTGAGTCACTTAACTTTTCTCCACTTCAGTTTCCTCATCTGTAAAAATGAATATAGTAATAGTAGCTATAGGCAGCTAAGTGATGCAGTGTACAGAGAGAACAGTTGGCTTGGAGTCAGAAGGATTTATCTTCCTTAATTAAAATTTAGTCTCAGACAGTTACTGGCTGTGTGACTCTGGTCAAGTTGCTTAACTCTGTTTACCTTAGTTTGCTCAATTGCAAAATGAGAGGAAGAAGGAAATGGCAGAGAAAATGGCTCTGCCAAGGAAACCTCAAATGGAGTAATGATAACTGAAAAATGGCTGAACAACGATAGTCCCTACCTCATGGGAATGTTGTGCAGGTCAAATGGATAAGATGTGTAAACCTCTTTGCAAACCCTAAGGTGGTAGGTAAATGAATATGCTATTATTATACTTCTATGATTAAAAGGTAAACTGTTTTCTTCTCAGCAAGGACATATCTTTATCTTGATTGTAGTTTCATGAATGCAGTTATGAATTTTGGAGATGTCACATGATTTCATTAATACTATTACCATGTAAGACTTATTTTCAGAAGTTCATATTTTCTAGGTCTTACAATGCAAGAAGTAACTTGCAAGGAAACCTCCAAAAATGTGTGCTAAAGATTGTGCAAAAAATCTGTTGTGACTCTTAAAAAATTAAATATAATTGGATATTGGTATCAGTTAATGCCATTTTCTTCCCTTTTCTCCTTCTCCTTTGCATTCCCTAGTATCCTTAGTATTATTTACTGGACTATGGAAGTTCTGAAATATTAAAAGGAGCTGTATTTATGTTTTCAGTGAGGCCACTGGAGAAAAATGTTTGCAATTAGAGAAAAGCTCCTAGTCCTAGCATCAAGTGGTTCATTGGCATGTCCTCCATTGTTGTACATATAAAAAAAAATGGCCATTCAAAACATCTATCTAAATATCCCAGAACTTCCCATTATCTTCCTTAACCAATTTACTAGCCACTGCATCTTATTTCATGTTGTGTTGTAGGGATGAAAACATACTTACCTCCTCATAAATGTGGTTTCTAGAAGTTGTGTGGTTTAGTGAAAAGAGTTCTAGACTTGGAGTCAGGAAAAAACTTTGGGTTGGAAAGCTACATCTGGGATTTACTAAGTACTTTAAGCTTAAGTTTCCTCATTTGTAAAATAGGTTTGAATGGTAGGCAGCTAGGTGGCACAATGGATAATGTTGGGTCTAGAGTGAGGAAGACTGCCCTTACTGAGTTCAAATATTGCCTTAGACACTGTCTGTGAGACCCTGGGCAAGTCATTTAATTGTTTCCCTCAGTTTCCTCATGTGTAAAGTGAGCAGGAGAAGGAAATGGAAAACCACTCCAGTATCTTTGTTAAGAAACCCCAAATGGGGTCACAAAGCATCAGACACCACCTCACCACTTGGACAACATGAAAGATTGCTAGAATTAGCATATATGTCATATCAATGTCAATGATAACTAGATGGGAGATGGCAATATTTAGCATGGTGATAGTTTGATCTCCAAGGTTCCACCCTGCTATACAATTTTATGAGATCTATATATCCTTGGATGTTCAGCATGAAGATGTGTGAATGGATCCATCATCCATCAACACAGCCAGTTGGGCATTCCAGATAAGTGCATTCTTTTCATTTGAATGTGCCCTCCTTCAGATGTCAGGTTAGGTGTTTAATATACTTTGAGGCATCCTCCCTGAGAGTGACCTGACCTCCTCTTATCAAACCAAGCAGTTATATTGTAAAGCAATTAGATTTTCCCCTTTAAGACATTTTCCTTTAAGTCCTGTGTAAACAGTTGATGGAACTTCATTATTTTCTCTACAGGAAGCCCTGCTTCCATACCAAGTGTGCATTTATTCCCAGAATATCTCTCTATTGATAGATAACTTTTTAATAAAACTTAGTTGAATGGATTTAATCTTTGAGGCTTGCTAAGCAACCAGTACAAACCAGAGCAAAGCTTAGTGTTTATGTTTTAGGAAGCTGCTGGCTTTGTTGGATATCATCTGAGATTTTGCAAAATCTAGTTAAAAACAAAAATGCCAGCATATGAGAAAACAGCCTAATGTGAATGCTATTTTCACCACTGGGTAACTGCAAATCCATGAAAAATTGCATAAGCGGTCTCTACAATGGTTTCATCATCAGTAAAATATGGATAGAGATACTTGCTCCAATAAGAGAGGTAGTGTGGTATAGTAGAAAGGAAGCTGGAGAAAAACCAGGAAGATCTGGGTTCAGGTTTTGCCTCTGACACTTCCTGGTTGTGTGACTTTGACATAATCACCTACATACTCAGTATTCTGAGACCAAAATTTGAACAAAATATGCTAACCTGCATTGGAAAAGGAGGTTGCCTCATACAGAAGCTCCCTAGATCAATGAAATCACAAATCTGTTCCTTGACCTTATCCTATCCAATATGATACATAGAAATGATGGAAAAATCATGAGGCGATACTCAGAAGATTGTTTCCACCAGGGAAGGGGATGGAGAAGATAAAAGAGAAATTACTTAAGAAGGAGAGGACTTCAATAGTATAAAAGTGATGGAAATGGAAACCTGTTTTGAGGAGTATATCAGAGGAGCATAGGAGAATGATTAGCACCAACACTCAATATTGGCAAGAGCTAGGAACAAATGTGTGTGGGAAGGGAGCAACAGAAAAGAAGACTCAGACACTTAAGCATTTACTATGTTTTAGGCACTGTGCTTAACACTGGGGATAGGGGAAAAAATATAAACAATCCTTGCACTTGAAGAGATTATATTACAAAGGAGAGATTGTTGTTGCTGATCATTCTTTTAAAGAAGACTGATGACATCATGAGTAATGCTTTGATTTGCTTGTAAAATGGATTTAAATGAGGCAGAGTTGCACAAAGTCTTCAGCTTCATTGCATCTTCCAGTGTCATTCGAGTCCTGTGGTAGGGCTAAAGTTGGGACAACTTGTGATGGCCCAGAATGCAGTGATGACATTGTTTGGCGTCTTCAATATATGACTCTAAACACTTCACAACAACTGCTTCAGCTGTCTTCATAGCTGTTGGAACAAATTGTTCTCATTCACTTATTCTGCCCGGGGGTGTCTTCATATACTTGCAGTAGAGAGCATCAGTGACAGTTTTGGGACCTATTGGTTACCTTCATCTTGGTAGCCTGTAGGCTGAGATGGTTTTTCTGGGGTGAGGTCAACTTATTTTGTGTCCCCGTTGCCTCCCAAATATGTCTCTCTTAATCCCAAGACTTTACTCAAATTCTCTCCCCAGTTATAATTGTATTTCTTTCTCTCCTCTATTTGTGGGCTATTAATTCTTCATTTTCTAGATTAAACTCTGCTTCTTCCAATAATCTTTCTTTAAGAACAGTACAAAAGTGAAATGGACTGTCATAGGAGATAGTGGATGGCCATCCTCATTGGATGTGTTCTCTGAAGTACAGGTACTCCTAGGAATGGATAAGAAAGTGGAAGTACTACATCTTTTCAGAGTTTTTGAAAAGATAACTTAAATTAGTGCTCCATGAATACATCAGTTCTCTCTGCATCCACAGGTAATGAGTGTTTCTAAGATAAGAGAAGAGAGAGTTCTTTTTTTTAATTCTTTTTTTTTCTAAAGCACCAGCAAGCTTTCTTTCTAAACGCACCTGCTATTTCCTGGTCTATTCCTATTTCTTGGGTAGTCAGCAGGTGCATTGGGAGAGAAGCAAAATGAAAAAAACAGACATTTTCTAAACCTTTGACCACAAAACAGATTGTTTCTGTGTTAATCAGCATCCATCTGGGTAAGTGCACACCTTTCAGCTTTAATAAAAATCTGTTGAAAGATTTTTCCCCTCTTTTCCACACATGTCCTTTATTTTTTCTTATAATAGCAACATTCAGAGAGAAATTGGTATGATTGAGAACCCAGCACTACCACCCATACTCTTTTTTTTTAAAAATATATTTTATTTGATCATTTCCAAGCATTATTCAATAAAGACATAGATCATTTTCTTTTCCTCTCCCCCCACCCCCCCTCCCATAGTTGACGTGTAAATCCACTGGGCATTACATGTTTTCTTGATTTGAACCCATTGCTTTGTTGATAATATTTGCATTAGAGTGTTCATTTAGAGTCTCTCCTCTGTCATGTCCCCTCAACCGCTGTATTCAGGCAGTTGCTTTTCCTCGGTGTTTCCACTCCCATAGTTTATCCTTTGCTTATGAATAGTGTTTTTTTCTCCTGGATCCCTGCAAATTGTTCAGGGACATTACACTGCCATTAATGGAGATGTCCATTACATTCGATTATACCACAGTGTATTAGTCTCTGTGTACAATGTTCTCCTGGTTCTGCTCCTCTCGCTCTGCATCACTTCCTGGAGGTTGTTCCAGTCTCCATGGAACTCCTCCACTTTATTATTCCTTTTAGCACAATAGTATTCCATCACCAACATATACCACAATTTGCTCAGCCATTCCCCAATTGATGGGCATCCCCTCGTTTTCCAGTTTTTGGCCACCACAAAGAGCGCAGCTATGAATATTCTTGTACAAGTCTTTGTGTCCATTATCTCTTTGGGGTACAGACCCAGCAGTGGTATGGCTGGGTCAAAGGGTAGATATTCTTTTGTCGCCCTTTGGGCATAGTTCCAAATTGCCCTCCAGAATGGTTGGATCAGTTCACAACTCCACCAGCAATGAATTAATGTCCCTACTTTGCCACATCCCCTCCAGCATTCACTACTTTCCTCTGCTGTCATGTTAGCCAATCTGCTAGGTGTGAGGTGATACCTCAGAGTTGTTTTAATTTGCATCTCTCTGATTATAAGAGATTTAGAACACTTCTTCATGTGCTTGTTAATAGTTTTGATTTCTTTATCTGAGAACTGCCTATCCATATCCCTTGCCCATTTATCAATTGGAGAATGGCTTGATTTTTTGTACAATTGATTTAGCTCTTTATAAATATGAGTAATTAAACCTTTGTCAGAGGTTTCTATGAAGATTTTTTTCCCAGTTTGTTGTTTCCCTTCTGATTTTAGTTACATTGGTTTTGTTTGTACAAAAGCTTTTTAGTTTGATGTAGTCAAAATTATTTATTTTACATTTTGTGATTCTTTCTATGTCTTGCTTGGTTTTAAAGCCTTTCCCCTCCCAAAGGTCTGACATGTATACTATTCTGTGTTTACCCAATTTACTTATGGTTTCCTTCTTTATGTTTAAGTCACTCACCCATTTTGAATTTATCTTGGTGTAGGGTGTGAGGTGTTGATCTATTCCTAGTCTCTCCCACACTGTCTTCCAATTTTCCCAGCAGTTTTTGTCGAATAGTGGATTTTTGTCCCAAAAGCTGGGATCTTTGGGTTTATCGTATACTGTCTTGCTGAGGTCGCTTTCCCCCAGTCTATTCCACTGATCTTCCTTTCTGTTTCTTAGCCAGTACCAAATTGTTTTGATGACTGCTGCTTTGTAATATAGTTTAAGGTCAGGGACTGCAAGGCCCCCATCATATGTGTTTTTTTTTCATTATTTCCCTGGATATCCTTGATCTTTTGTTCTTCCAAATGAACTTTGTTATGGTTTTTTCTAAATCAGTGAAGAAGTATTTTGGTAGTTCAATGGGTATGGCACTAAATAGATAAATAAGTTTGGGTAGGATGGTCATTTTTATTATATAGGCTCGTCCTATCCATGAGCAGTTAATGTTTTTCCATTTGCTCAAGTCTAGTTTTAGTTGTGTGGCGAGTGTTTTGTAGTTGTGTTCATATAGTTCCTGTGTTTGTCTTGGGAGGTAGATTCCTAGGTATTTTATTTTGTCTAAGGTGATTTTGAATGGGATTTCTCTTTCTAGTTCTTGCTGCTGAGCTACCACCCATACTCTTAAGGTATATGTGAACCTCTTAGACACAAAACTTTTCATTGGCTTAGCATTTCCAGGTGACAGTCAGCCTAAGTCATGCTCCTCACATGTATGCCCTGAGGTGACTTTCTAGAGAAATAGCTATCTCTAGACAACTTGATGAAACATTTTTAAGATTCAAAGGTGGGACAAAGTGGAGGATCTCTCCTATTTGGGCTGATTGGCCTGTCAGGGGTTCTTAAAAATTTTTTTTGGACATTTTTAGTAGTCTGTGGACCCCTTCCCCAATAACTAGTTTAAAATAATAAAACTTAGGTTTATAAAGAAAACTAATTCTGTTGAAATAGTTATCGAAATATTTTTTAATAAAAGTTCCTGGACTTCAAGGTAGGAATGCTTAAAAATGTTGATCATGATTCATACATGAAACTAGACAGTTTTCTGTTTTGCTTTAACAGCACAGAGCTGACCATCAAGTAAGAGAGGAAGGCCAGAGAAGAACATTTCTCTCTTGGGTTTGAAACTACTTCACCCAACAGACACCATTTGCTTCCCTAGAAGAATTTTTCAATAAGAAATGAACTTTTCTTCCAGGAAGAAGCCATCATCATTTGGTAATAAGGGACTTAATCACCATTTCTAGTAGATCCTTTGACATCTACATGAAGTACAAATAAAATAAGCTTCATTAAAGGCATTAGTGTACAATGAGCACCACTGAAGCCTTTAATAATGTCTGGTTTCCTGAAATGCTACATAATAGAGCATTCTGTGTACTTAGTAGAGAGAAACAACTTTTATTCATTTCATCTTATGCACATGTTGAAGTCATCTGTGTAACATAATTTGATAGCAAGGAGGCAACATAGTACAGTAGAGTAGGCTGAACTTGGAGTCACAAGATCTGAGTTTGGCTATTTGTTCTGTTCTCTAGGTCACCTTGGACAAATCACTGCAGCTAGTTCCTTAGCTGTAAAATAAGGGGGTTGAGCTATATGGTTGCTGGGAGCCATCAAGACCACACTGTTTGACCTGGTCCACATGGAAACTGGGGACTGCAAAGCAGCCCCCATTGTGAAGATTGGATTTAGCTATTTCCTGATTGTAACAATGAAGATACTTAGCTTAACAAAATCAGGAATGTCTTGGGGAACTCTAAATTACTCCACCGTACTTAGACCGTACTTTAGGGGAAGATAAAGTTGTAAACTCCTGATTGAACAATGAAGGTACTTAGTTCTCACCTTATAGTGAAGCTAGAACTTTAAGCTAAGTCTGTTTTTAGGTCTTAATACTAAAAGATGTTAAGTAAATATAAAGGTTAAATTAATCACAAAAATGTCAAGCAACTAACAAAAGGTGAACTTAATAAAAAAGTGTTAAGTAACTCTAAAGATATAATCTAATCAAAAGAAGATGAGAACTAAAAGTATGAGCAGTCTTGGAGAAAAGCATTTAATGTGATTGGTAGACATGAAAATTTAGAGGAGGAGACACAAAGGTGAAAGATATATATATATATATATATATATATATATATATATATATATATATATATATATATATTTGGATCACTTCCTCTCTCTGGCACCCTTTGTGGAGGAGAATTGGCTGATAGCAGTGTGCTGACCATCTTAGCTGAACCTATTGTCCGGTTTGGTGGTGAGTTTCTGGCTGAATTTTCCTCCTTTACTTTTCCAACTTTATCCCCTTAGAAACCTCTAATTTTCTTCAGAGACCTAGAGGAGGGAATTTTAAAACTCCCCCTGGCACAGGCCAGGCAGGAGAATCCTATGTGCTCTTCCCTCCTTCTCCTTAAATTCTCTCCCTCTATATTAATTAAATTACCATAAATTTCCAGATTGACTTGGGTATTTTATTTGGCATTTTCCCCGGCAACCAATTAACTCTAGATCTTTAAGTCACAACCCTAAAATTATCTTTACACCAGGAAGGATGGAAACACCCACGGAAACCCCCCTAAGTGACTTTCCTTATTAACATCTCCTTATTATTGGAATTGCTATGATTATTATTCTTACTTAGCCCCAGAAAAAATAGATGAGAGAAACATGCTTACAGGGTTAATACAGATGTCCTATTCTCTTCCCCTAGGATATTACCAGGAGATTCCACTTACAAAATTAAACCTAAGGATTCTTATATACCCACTTAGATAGGACCCTCTTGTCTAAGCATCTGGCAAATCTGGCTCTGAATTCCCCAACCTATATCTGGGTCATGTTGATTCTACCCTCTGATCCTGCACTTAGCAACAATGTTTCATTGACTATCTCCCTAGGCTTCCTGTCTGTTGTTAGATTCTATGGAAACATATATGTTGTGATAGAGGCTGGCACTAAAAAGTACAAGGCTGAAGAGTGTGTGAAACTGATCACCTTGATGGGGGAGGGGCCCCAAGGGATTGGAATCTTGAGGAAGAGAAGACTCTGGCTGGTAGAGGAGTTGGTCTCTCAGTCTTGAGAAGCTAAAGAGAAAAGGTGGAAAAAGACTTTCTCCTGAGGGTTACCCACTTTTCTTGCTGGTGACTGGAAATCTTTCCCCCCAACATTTCCCAATTGAAAAGACTATTGCAGAAGAAACCTGAGAAGACGTTTTAAATCTCTGTCCAACTACTTCAGCTCCTTTTGCCCTGAGTCTGAACTGTGGCCAAGGGGCCAAACCCAGGGTGAGTCAACCTGACTTTCTTTCAGGGGGCTCAGTTGCCAAAGCCCAAGTTCCCCCCAAACTTGAGGATGGAGGAAAAGGATTTTAGATAGGGACAGGGATCCCTTTTACCACCTTCCTTTCCCATTCTTTCCCTACTAGTTATTCCTTCGTATTACCCTGATTGAGGTGACATTAAAATAGTTATCTTTTCCCCCAAGTTGAGTGTGAGTGAACAGATCAAGGGGAGACCCTTTGGTCTCAAGTAGTGGAAGGGGGACAAGAGGGACAAGAGCAAATCTGGAAGAGTAGCCTTAGCTAAGGAGGAAAGGCAGAAGAGCGAAAATCTTCAAACCCCCTCTCCTCTCTCTGAGGTAACCTTAAACATCAGCTGTCTTCCCTGAACCCTGCTTTGAGAAGGAGGGTTCTCCTCTCTTTCACCTTCTCTATACTGAAAGTCTTACCCCTCTAGTACAAATAAACAACCCCCTTAATACAATGTTGAGAATGAAACAGTGTGCCAAGTAGATGTGTGATCATGAGGGTATAAAATAAAGCCAGGCCTTAGCCAAGGTGGAGCAGTTTATCCTGTGAAACTGGTGCTGTGGGTTGAATGCGAAAGCTGTGTCCCATCCATCATTTCACCAAAACTGTCCCACCTCCAAAATCCCATCTCCTGTGGGAGGCTGATTCACCCCACAGCATATGGCCACTAAGGTTCCTAGCAATATAGTTTCTCCCATCTCACATGAAGAGATGGCTCTTCATCCTTGCCATGTTAAACTCTTTACATGCGCAGGTAATTTCCATTCCATCCCATTGGCTCAAACAGATTGCCTCCTCTATCATTCTCACTCTCACTTATCTTTGATCTCTCCCTGTCTACTTCCTGCCTTTAAAACATGCTCATGCATCCCCATCTTCAAAAAGCCCTCCTTTGATCCATCTGTCCCCTGTAACTCTTGTCCCACCTCTCTCCTCTCTTTTGTAGCTAAACTACTTGAGAAGGCTGTCTTTATTATGTGCCTTCATTTATTTCCCTCTCACCTATCTTCTTCACTTTCTACAGTCTGGTTTCTGACCTCATCATTCAACTAAAACCACTTCCTCAAAAGTTACTAATGTTCTCTTATTTCCCTAATCTAATGCCTTTTTCTCAGTCCTCACCCTTGACCTCTATACATTGTCAAATACCTCTTCTCGATACTCTATTCTCTCTAGGTTTATGCAACACTATTTTCTCTTGTTTTTCTTCTGACCTATCTGAACACTCTTCTTAGTCTCCGTTGCTGGACCTTCAGCCTTTGATATCTTGAGGGATTCTATCCTGGGTTCTTTCCCTTTCTCCCTCTATATGATATTACTTGATGATCTTGGCACCGTGATCTGATTCCACAAGATCTATCTGATCTTGTGCTGATAAGACCAGATCTCCAGTCTTGTATCTCCAATTGCCTATTGGACATCTCAAACTGTATATCATATCGATATTTTTTTTTATTAACCCTTACCTTCCATCTTGGAGTCAATACCTTGTATTGGCTTTTCCCAACAACTCCTATTAATTTTAATTCCTTCTCTCTGTTTATGATTTTCAATTTATCCTGTATACAGTTTGCTTGTACACAGCTGACTGTTTTCTCTCCCATTAGATTGTGAGTTCCTCTTGGGCAGGGATTTTTAGCTTTCTTTTTATTGACTGGAACTTAGTAGGTGCTTAATAAATCTTTATTAACTAAATGACCCACTAGCTGCTGTGAATTCTAAAACTATGTCTCTTTCTCACAGTTTTTGTACAGTTCATAGATTTACCACAAAACTGCCCGTTGGCTAGCTATGTTGTTATTTCACAAGACACCATTTAAAATAAATTATATTTACCTTTTAAAGTTAATCTGGGAGGAGGCAGGCAGGGATGTATAGGAAAAAGGAGAGAATTCCTAGCAGAGATTTCAAACCTCCTTCTAATGAAGGCATGCCCTGAAGGAATATTTGATTTCATATTGTTGTTTTGTTTACATTCTGCAGCTGGGATCCTTCAGGTCCATTTGCATTTTCTCTATTTTAATAGAAGTCTGACTTACATGTCTCTTAGGGAGGGAGGGAGAAATTGCTTTCCCTTCATTGTCATTGAAGTAAAAGCTAATAATAGACAACACTAAAAAGGCATAAGACTTAAGTGCTAATTTTATATAGAAGTTTTCCAGAAAAGGTCAATTGCAATCACATAATCAGCATGAATCACTTATGGGTGAATAATTGGTTTGAACCAGCAGAGAGAAGGAACCTCATATTTTCAAGTCACAGGTTCTGATTATATGAATTCTAGAGCACTTAAAGAATTGACTGTAGTTATCAGGAGCTATTAGCTGCTTTTCTTAAGAACTAGATGAACTACCTGAGTAAAGATAGCTTATTTTAACGAGGGAAATGTAGTGCCCATCTTGTATAAGGTAGAATTACAAAGCAGGAGTCTGAAAGCTCCCAATCTAATTTTGAAACCTGGAAAAACATTAGGAAAAACTCAGGGGTCATTTTTCATATAGCCAGATCAAATGGGGCCCAAATACTAAACCATGTTTCTTGTGAAATGGCAATGCAGTTGACAGGCAAGATTTGTATATTACCCCTTCACACCAAGAAAAATAATTGGCTCGTATAGACATAAATGGTCTTGGATTCTCACTACCAAATTGCAATTTGGTTCTGCAGAGTAATTCATGATGCCCATGGGGTTAGCTGTATCCTAGGAAACAGCCAGCATGATTTTTTTTTTGTAGTTATTGTTCTCCAGATCTGTGTTTCCTTTTAAAAACAGATGACTGACTTTTTATATAGGAAGGGAAGACTACCAAAGACTTAAACTAAGGTTTAACATCTAGTTCTGAATGTCATGCTTAAACCCACAGAAAATATTGGATATATAATTCTTGTAGTGATGCAAAGTAAAAAAAAAAATAAACAAATACTCCTTAATCCCTCCCCCACTGAACAAACAAACAAAATCCCTAACCCTATGAGTGATGATTAGCAATGTTCACCTTGGTAGTGGGGGTATATGAAATACATTCTTGAAAGATCTTTTATGCACTCACTTAAAATATATTTATTGATATCTTTTGTTTTACATCACCTAATTTCCCTTTCTTATCCTTCCCTACTCATCTACCAGAAAGTCATCGAATAGAGCAAAGAATATTTTCAAAAGAAAAAGAAAAAAAATCAGTTTAATTGATGAAGACATAGAAAAAAATCTGAAAACATGCCATACTCCACATTTGTGTTCTGCAAAGGAGAGGAACATTATAATCTTCTGCACCCACTCTTTAAGTCTTTATGTTATTGGTGTCAACATGGAACCTAGAAATCCCAAACTTGTGACCTAGTAAGATCTGATGAACCCCAAGTTTTAGGACTAGCTGGTAAGTTGGAGACCCCAAAGCTTGTACTTGTTCCTGTTCTGGTGAGAATCCACCCTGAAGGGAATCTTAGGCTAGCAGTTTCAGACCCTAAAGTAAAAGACAATCCATTTGAGGTGGAGGTTAAGCCCAAGCCAAGTGACTCTTTAGCACAGTAGGCAGCAAGTCAGTCTTGAAAGCTTAAGGTTCTGAGTTTGATCCTCGGAAGGAGGGTGTGATATACTGGGAAAGGTTTCTGGAGACAAGAAGAACAGGGAAACAAATACAGGCTTTGGGGTCTCTAACTTACAAGCTAGTCCTAAAACTTGGGGTTCATCAGATCTTACTAGGCCATAAGTTTGGGGTTTCTAGATTCCATGTTGACACTGGTTAGAGTGATAGGCAAGAGAGCAGACTAACGAATCACAAATTACAGATGACAGCTTATTCAGGTGGCATCAGGGAGAGGAGAGACAAAATGATTACAATATTGGAGAACTGATGAAAAATAAAATATAGGGAGTCTCAAAAGTCTTAGGGCAGTTTTACACTTTAATAACTTAAAACTGCCCTAAGAAGTTTTGGGACATCCTGCATGTAAATATAATACATATAAGGTATCAAAGCCCCTCTTAAATATTTTTCAGCAATATAAACTACAATTAGAGAAAAATACTTTGGAATCTAAAGTCACGAGAATGAAATCAAGAATAATAAAAAGTATTTTAAACTGGATTCAGTATTGGGAAAGTTTGCCACAGATTGTGACTTTCTTGAGGGTAGGAACCAAATCTTATCCCTTTAGGCAGTTAACATGGTGCTTTCCAAAATCAGCACTGCACAAATATTTGTTGAAATCCATTAAATGCTGAGTTTGGCTTTTCTCCTTTTAAGAAGTGTGGGACAAAAGAGGAGAGGGTTCTGAGAAACACACACACACACAGACACACACACACACACACATGACATTTAAAGGACTGAAATATAAGAAAAGGTCCAATTGGTTTTTTTCCCCTATGTTAAGTTCTCATTGAATACCACAAAACTTATATGTGTTTCCAATGCTCAGGATTCATATATAAGATGATGTGACAGGAAGGACATACACTTTAAACTGCTTTTTTTTTTAATAGTGGGCTTTGGTTGATTCATCTATATCTTAGCTGGGACCTTGGTAGATCTCCTATTCTCAAGGAATGACAGTCTGGTCCCCGAACAGAGAATAGCTTACTGGTCTCTCGGATTAGTTCCCATCTGACCATTCCCCTGGCCATCTCTTTGGACAGCTAGATGGACTGACTCTTAAACTGTGGTTAATCATCAGTGATGATTTCATGGGTCTTTGAGAAGGTTTATAGGAATTATAGCCCAAACTCAGTTTTCAGCATGGCTTTCTCATATCATTATTTGATGTATCTTGCCAATAATTCCCATGAAATTATCAAGCCTACTAAGACTATGTTGTGGTTGATTTAATCTACTCAACTTTGAAACCACCATTTTTGGGTCATGCTATATGTGGTGAATCAGCAATGTCTAGTAAGTTTGGGACCCTGGACCAAAGTTCACACCCTATGTGACAGGACACCCTAGATAGCTTCTTGTGGTTTGTCATTCCACTGTATTTCCTCATTCCCTACCTTCCTACCTCTGGTTTTGTGAACATTAATCAGTTCAGCTAGATGGTTCAGTGGCTAGAGCACTACATTTTGAGTCAGGAAGATTCAATTTCCAATGTGACCACAAACACTTATTAGCTATGGAATCCTAGGTAAGTCACTTCACCTCTCTGCCTCAGTTTTCTCATCTGTATTTGTTGCAAGGATAAAATGAGATAAATTTATAAATTTCTTCACGAAAGTGAAAGCACTATACAAATGCTAATTTAAAAAAATCACCTTGAGGGCAAGGTCTGTCTTGCTTTTGAATCCACAGGGTTTGGCACCTAATAAACCTTTAATAAGTGTTTTTTATTCATTAGTAATGTCCACCCAACAGAACTCCTGGTTATGGTTGGCTTAGCTTTCTCTAAAGATGACCTCCTGTGCATTTATACAAATGTAGAGCTTTCTTCTGTTAGTTTGACAGTCTTGTAAACACACCTTCTCATTTGCCATGTGCTCCGATGGAAGCCTTCTGATTATTCATGTTCATTCCCTCCCGAAATCACAGTTATTCCAAAAGTGAAACAACAACAAATTCTGTCCCAAAATGCAATCAGACAGAGACAGGAAAAAAAGCATATATTTCTCAGTCTAGGCAAAACCTCTTTGTTACCTCACTTGTGGTGTCTTTGGCTGGGAAATTAATTTTTCATCTTGTCACCCACTTTGCTGTCAGAAATCATGCTGGCTGAGAAGAGGATAACTGAAAAGCAGAACATTACCATAAAGATGTTCAGCCTTTTCCTTCAAGGCAATTGAGTCCAAGGAAAATGCATTCTGCTGTTAGCTGCAGTTAAACGCTACTTGCATATTTTCTTTCTTCCCCCCTTGAGTATTGTGAAGGAATTCTTTTATATGTTGTTCCAACAGCAGTTCTACCTTGAAGAAATCAGTGTCTTTTATTGTTAAGCTGTTTTTTTTTTTCTAATTGAAACTGACACCAGAAGGGACCAAATGTCTCATTGTTCTTCCTTAACAATGTTTTGCTAACATTTTGTCATGGGGAAAATGTAATTCAACCATTTCCTTTTCAGCGATCATTTGACTTATTATCATGGGGAAAAAAGAATTCACCCTTTTCTCCTTGATTTATTTCTCATTGATCATTGGACCTACTGTTGTGCAGAAAAAAGAATTCACTCATTTACTTCTCATTGGTCATTGGACATATTATCCCAGGGAAAAAATAATTTCCCTACTCCCAGTCCTTATTGCCTCATATTTCTTTACAATGGCAATAGTCTTGTAATTGGACTCATTGCCTTCATTCACCCTCCCTCAAATCCAGGCGAACATGGTAGGTGTTCCTATAGCATCTCTTGTTATTGTCTGAGCCCCAAGCTTTCCATTACACTTCAAATTCCTTAGCACTCCTCAAAGAAGCTAATTTCATTTCTACCCCTCAGATTTGCCTTGTGCCTTCTAGCCTTACTACCTTTTAAAATATTGTAGAATCATAGTTATAGAACCGGACAGAAACTTCTGGATTACTTTGTCCAACAGCCTTCTTTTACAAAAGGAGGTACTGAGGATTAATGAGATTAAGTAATTTATTCAAGGTTTTATGAATTGTAAGTGGAAGAGTGGAGATTTAAACTCAGATCTTGTGTCTCCAAATTCAATTCTCTTTCCTCTGTAACATGCTGTATATGATTCCCTTCTATGACCTCATTTCTATCTCTTCTGCAAAGTTCAATTTAAATACTCTTCCTCCTAAAATCTTTTCTAATACCCCTTGCTAGAAGTGATCTCTCACTTCTTTAAATTCTATATATTGAAGTTCATTGGATAGAAAGCCAGACCTGGAGGTAGGGGGTCTTGGGTTCAAATCTAGCCTCCAACACTTCACAGCTGGATGATCCTGGGCAAGTCACTTAACCCCAATTGCTCTTCTGCTTTGGAAACAATATTTAGCATTGATTAAGACAGAAAGTAAGAATTTTTTAAAAAAATCCTATATATCAATAGTTCTATATCATTTATATACTGCTTTGAAGTATCATTATTAAATAGACTCGAAGCCCCTTCTCCAGGGGACCTCAAATGATATTCTTATTTATCACTTGCAGAGATAAGTAGTCTCTTGAACATAAGACGTGCTCTATAACTAATGAAAGAAAGGATGGATAGAATGTCAGGTTGTAGCTGGATAGCAAGACAGGATAACATAAAACAACCTTGGGCAGCAGTATGTCTAAATAAACAAACAAACAAAAAAAAAGGATAGGAGTTGAGCTGAGATTACTTTGATGTTTTTGCTATGTAAAGTCTTAACTGGAAATTGGTTGGGTATATTTGATTTTATATGAAGTGTAAAGGCCTTATGACATTTATTTTGCTCTGGTTTCAGGTAGGATGCTAAAAAACAAACAAACAAACTTGGTTGCACTTTCAAGTTGCCAGCAGGGCAGGTGCTGTCTGTTACAAATGGACATAGTCATTCTGTTGTGGAGGGGAATTGAGGTGAACCCCTGGTTTTAGGACAGGTACCCTTTGCAAGAATGTAAGACTCCAAAACTTAGTTTAAAAAAAAAAGAGAAATTTATTAATTTAGAGAGTAATGTTGAAAGGTCTGGAGACAGGTTCAAGAGAGGGCACTGCCTCCTTGGGGGATGGATTCTGGGTTTTTTTATACCTTATTGACAACAGGTGCTACATAATTTGGAGAAGAGACTGTTATGGTATGGATTTAGCCAGAAGTGGGGGTGTTGATCACTGACTGGGACTAGAGTGGTGTTTGTGTCCCCAAAATACAGGATTTGGCTGGGCATAGTTTAGAGGACAAGTAGATGTCCTAGATTACAACCTGATGGTATCAGGACATAACAAGGAGATGCATCTCTGTGTTCATCTCAAAATCTAGGGGAGGATCCAAGGGGAATATTCCTTTCAGAGGTCTTTACTTATGGTGAGTCTCAAGCCCAAAGTTACCTTATCCTTAGCATCACAAGAATTTAAGGAAGGAAAGGAATTTCCTGCTTTAAGCTTGACCCAAAAGACTTCAGATTCAGGGCCCCTAAGTGAACCCTAGGGTCTCTTGTCAATTCCATTTAAAGTCCCTTGTTTGCTTAGTGTGGAATTAGGAAAGAGAAGAGAGGCTTTTGGAGTTGAAGCAGACCTTGTGTATCTTCACAAAATTGAGGAAATCGAGGCCCAAAACAATTTTTATTCTATAGTTGAATATTGCTTCTTTCCTTATAAAACAGTGAGCTATCTCAGATTTTCATTCCTGAAATATAATCATCAAATTATCCATATAGAAAAAAAAATTCAGTTTGTTAACACTTTTAAAGCCATCTAGTTGGAAAGTCCAGTTGCCATATTTAATGACACTAAGTCATTGTCATTTCTATTATCTTAACAATTCATGCCTTGTAAACATTTTTTTTGGCTATAATTTGTACCAACAACTTTTTTTTTTCTATTCACAAGGAAAAAGCTCCAGTCCATCTTTTAATCTTTGTTTGAAAAATTCCTGACATTAACGAACTAAACTGAAATGTATTAATATTCCTCTCTTACATTTCAATGACAAAAACAGAAAAAAAATTCATGAGCCCCCCCCAAAAAAACCAAAACCAAAACCAAAAAAAAAACCCCAAACAAACAAAAAACAGGGAGAAGCTTATAAAACTAAATATGGTTCTCAGCCTTAACAGCTGAACAGAGAAAGGAATTAACACGCTATGATAAAAAAATCACGAGTGGATGATAAAGTTGTATAGAAACTGAAAATTCACAAACTATTTAAAACCTGGAATCGCTGAGTGTTCAGAAACTACATAGATGGATCATGGGTGGTGAACAGCAGAAGGGGGTTATGGGTGAGTCTGCATTGTTCTAGCTGCTCCCCACACCTGTCTCAGAGGAAAGCCTGACATTGATTAGATACTGAGCCAGGCTAATGCTGGCAGCAGATCCAGTGATGGTAACCTGCCTATCAGTAGATCCTTCCACTGCATTGGCACTTTTGATCTGAGCCCCAGACATCTGACGGCGAATCTCATTGATTTTGGCGCCTTAACGCCGATTATGCAGCCAATTAAGTCATTTGGAATGGCGAATTCATGAGCAGATGCATCCAAACCTGCCCTATAGCCTTTCACCTCTGGAGAGCTGGATTCAATGCCACTGAATCAGGTGTTGCCATGCGTCATGGGAAAGTGAGACTGTTGCATTGCCAACTGGTGCAGCTTGGTCAAATCTGGCTGTGGAATGGCATACTGTCCTTGAATGGTATAGGACTGACCACATGCAGATGACTGGAGAGCAGGACAGCTTGGGCGGGTACGGGATGGTCCCGCCCTTCGGGGGAGACTGGGAGAGAGTTTCCAACATGACCACGCAGATCTGTTTTGATAGATTGCGGGATGCCAGCAATAGTGATGGCCCCCTAATTGAGTTTGGTAGCATATCCCCTGCCACCTGGACCTGAGCCCCTGCATTTCCTTGATCTTGCATCCTCCTTTTCCAATGAGAGAGCCACACTGGCTAGCAGGGACCACAAGCCTCAGAATGACTGGGGGTGGAGGGGGTGGTCTACTGGCAGCTCTACTATTGGTCATAGAGCTGCTGATGTCCTCTTCCAGTTTGTCAACAATCATAGCAAAGGCTTTAAAGATGGCATTAGTGGGTCCAGCCAGAGTAATTGTTCTCTCAGGACAATTCCCTTCTGAGATGTTGATACTCGCACCACTCTCTTCACGCATTTTCTTGACTGATTCTCCTTCCCTTCCAATAATGCTTCCAACTTCCTTTCCATGCATAAGTAGCCGGATGGTAATAGTGACATTTAATCCACTTTCAAACACACGGGTGCCCATGTGGAGCAGTGTTCTGGGGATTTGGACTTTGTAAAGTGGTCAAGTCTTTGGTCACTGGTGGGACTGGAAGCCAAAAACTTTTTGCGAGGCGAGTGAAGGGAAAAGGGGGAGCCAGCGGGAAATGGAAGGGCGGGAGGCCGGGGGCGGAACAATAGGGGCAGGCGGGAAGGCGAGGAGGCACCCACGGGCAGGTGGAGGAGGAAGGGGGGTGGAGGAGGAAAGGGGGAGAGCAACCTCTGGGCGGGCGGGAGAGGGCGCGGGTTGCGGCTGCTCGGGCTGCTGCCTCTTTTGGTCTGGGGCTGTACCAGCAACTTTAAAGACTCGAGAACATCAGTGATTCCAAAACCTTCTTTGAAAGTTAGTATATCCAACTGTCTACCCAGGTCATCTTGCCACTTGCCCCTCTAATGTATTACTTCTTCCCACCTGGAGTAGCATCCTTTGGACTGGACCTCCAGAAACCATGCTCCCAGGTTCCAGGAGGAGTTAATTCATTTGGCTTTGGAAATCTTGCTTTAGGGTAGAACTGTGTTGATTGGTTAGCAAATGAGCAAAAACTCACCTACCTCACTATGTCTTGTTGATTGGAGATCAGACCTTGTTCACATTCCATCTAACCACCATCCACTTGGGCTCTCCTGCCATTTTCTTTACTTTGATGGCTATACTATCCTCTCGCCCCTTAACTTTTCTTCTTGCTCCAGGCACAGTGATCAAATCAAAGTCATTGTTGCTATTGGGCAGTGCTCACAAGTCATGTGGCTCCCTAGAATAAAACTCTTTCCTCTGATTACTGCTCCTCTCTCTCTGTATTGTGTCTCCCTTTTAGAATGACAGAAGGACAGCCTCATTTTTGTATTTGCATTACCACTGCTTAGCACAGTTCGTAGAACTAGAAGTACTTAACAAGAACTATTTATTCATTCATTCAATGATTTGTTAAGATCATAGAAATGAAATATCAGTGGCTCAGTGTCATGAAATATGATTACTGAACTTTCAAACTAGATTGTTTTAAAAGCATTCATGAACTAAAATGTTTTCTACTGTTCCAGGGTGGCATATAAAATCACATAAAATGTTAAGAATTAGAGCTGTTTTTGAGAAAAGCTAGCAAAGTAGAGACTCAAGTACCTAAATTCAATTAAACAAACATTAATCAGTCACCTACTGGGTTAGGCACTGGGGGAGACAAAAAAGACAGAATCCTTGTCCTCATGGAATTTACAACTTCCTGGGTTTTAAAAAAAATTAAATTTCCATGTTGATGTACTATTGTTGTTGAAGCACTATTTTCAGAGAACTCTATCTATATTTAAGACAGACACAATTGGCAAATAAGAATCTCATATTATGTGTTTAAATCAAGAGGTAAAATCTCTATGAACTGTTTTTGTTTTTGAAACTTTTACCTTCTGCCTTAGAATTAATACTAAGTATAGTAAGTAAGGGCTAGGCAGTGGAGGTTAAGCATCTTGACAAGATACCACAGCAAGGAAGTATCTGAGTTCACATTTGAATCTAAGATCTCCCATCTCCAGGCCCAGCACTCTTTCCATTGTGCCACTGGCTGCCCCACTATGAATTGTTTATGATAACTCCACTGAGGGAAAACAAACAAACAAACAAACAAACAAACAAACAAAAAATTGTAAGGCAGTTTATGGGAAAATGTTGTTAGTATGATATATTTTTATTTTTATTTTGTTGTATTGTAGTTTT
Organism: Monodelphis domestica; assembly: GCF_027887165.1. Taxonomy (NCBI): domain Eukaryota; kingdom Metazoa; phylum Chordata; class Mammalia; order Didelphimorphia; family Didelphidae; genus Monodelphis; species Monodelphis domestica. The sequence goes on along the minus strand of NC_077232.1, from coordinate 258,785,282 downwards.
ACTTATTTTGTTAAACTCTGCAAATACATTTTTAAATTGAAAATTTTTATTCAATTAATTAAATTAGCACATTTTTTCCATGGTTAAATCATTCATTTTCTTTCCCCTCCCCTCCTCACCCCCTCCTCCCTGTAGCCAATGCGCAATTCCACTGGGTTTTACATGTACCATTGATCAAGACCGATTTCCTTATTATTGATAATTGTACCAGGGTGATCATTTAGAGTCTACATCCCCAATCATATCTCTCATAAACTTCATGTGATCAAATAGTTGTTTTTCTTCTGTGTTTCCACTCCCACAGTTGTTTCTCTGGATGTGGATAGAGTTCTTTCTCATTAGTCCCTCAGAATTGTCCTGGATCATTGCATTGCTACTAGTAGAGAAGTCCATTACGTTGAATTTATGTCGCAGTGAATCAGTCTCTGTGTACAATGTTCTCCTGGTTCTGCTCCTTCCATTCTGCATCACTTCCTGGAGGTCGTTCCAGTTCACATGAAATTCCTGCAGTTCATTATTCCTTTGAGCACAATAATATTCCATCACCAACAGATATGACAATTTGTTCAGCCATTCCCCAATTGGAGGGCATCCTCTCATTTTCTAATTTTTTGCCACCACAAAGAGTGCAGTTATAAATATTTTTGTACAAGTCTTTTCCCTTATGATCTCTTTAGGGTATAATGCCAGCAGTGCTATGGCTGGATCAAAGGACAGGCAGTCTTTTAAAGCCCTTTGGGCATAGTTCCAAATTGCCATCCAGAATGGTTGGATCAATCCACAACTCAATCAGCAATGCATTAATGTCCCAATTTTGCCACTGTATGATGCATTTTTAAAGGTGGTGGGAAACAAACTGAGGTACATCTAAACCTAAAAAAATTGATCCATGTCCCTGACCAATCAGGATTTATGAGATAAAGTGGGAAAAAAGTATTGCTTAATTAATATAAAATCTGGATTTTTCTGGTTTGATTTGTTTGCTTCAAGTTCTGAGATATCTGAAAAGTTTGTGTGTATCTGTGTGTATCTGTGTGTGTGAGAGAGAGAGACAGACAGAGAGAGACAGACAGACAGAAAGACAGGCTGACAGAGAGACAGAGAGAAAGAGAGAGAGAGAGAGACAGAGGCAAAAAGATAGCGACAGTGAAAGGCACATAGAGAACAAGTGCCTATTTTAATATCCATTTCCTTTTTATCATTCCCATCTCTTTGTTCTTCTAAGAAGAGGGGATGTTGGGCAGGTTAGAAGTAGCAAAAATTCAGACCTCTGTAAACCCTTCCTCACTGATCAAAAAATAGTTCCTCGAGGGGACTGAAAACCAACTCTAACTACAGGACAGAGCTAGGGAACCCTCCTCCTGGAGCCATCTTAAAAGATATGCGTGGGTTTAAGGGAAGGAAAATGAAAGGTCCCAGGATCCCTAGCCCACCTACAGCTCTGAACCTCCAACAGTGGCTGGAATCTCTGGGTGAGCAAGGACGCTCATCCAGAGGGAGTACCTTGCTGGCAAAGCTATGCCAGGCTCAGGATTTTGAACACAGGTGGCATAGAGGCAGGTGGGGGAGAAACGCAGAGCAGGCAGTCCAGTTTCAGCTGAAATGCTCCATCTTGTCTCCCCCCCCCCCTTTTTTTCTGGAGGTTTTGGCCTCAGGGCACACCTTGCTTTGCAGATCAACTCCTCTCTGGCTCGATCTCATCAAAAAGGGCAGATAAGAAGCCTTCAGAGGGCAGAGAAGCTCAAACTCCAACACCTTTCCCCCCACAGACTGATCTGAGAGGCTCACTGACTGAGCTCCAAGGGGCAAAGGTTGCAACAAACTACAGGCAACAACCTTGACAACAGGGCAGGATTCCCAGATCCTTCTCAGATTCTGCTGTCAGCTGGGGAAGATTAGACTACCTGAGCAAACAACAGAACAGAGAAGAAGCCCCTTCAGGACAGAACAGCCCAAACTCACAGATTCAGCACAAAAATGAAAGAGCAAGACTATAGGCAACTACAAGGAGAAAAGAAGAGGCAAATATGAGTAAACAGAAAAAGAAAAAAGAAATTACAATTGACAACTTCTATCCAGGCAATGAACAAAGAGCAAATGAAACAGAGGAAGATCAAGGAGCATGAAGCAAAAAAAATAGAAAGTCCAGTGAATTGGACACAGGCTCTGGAAGAACTCAAAATACAATTCAAAAAACAATTAAGAGAGGTTGAAGATAACTGGGGAAAGAACTTAAAAGGCAAAATAATCATCTGGAAACAGAAAATAATGTCTTGAAAGCCAAAATTAATCAGCTTGAAAATGAGGCAAAGGAGATGAAAGATGACCTCCAAAGAAAATCAGACCAGAAGGAGAAGGATGACCAAAAAGCCAGGGATAAGATTCAGTCTTTAAAAATTAGAGTATAGAAACTAGAAGCAAACAACTTCAGAAGGCAAAAGGAAACTATAAAACAAAATCAAAAGCATGAAAAAAAATGAGGACAATATGAAGCACCCCATCCACAAAACAGAAGATTTAGAAAACAGGTCCAGGAGAGACAACTTTTAAGAATCATTGGTCTACCCAAAGATCATAGTGGAAGAAAAGCCTGGACCTCGCTCTATAGGAAATTATCCAAGAAAACTGCCCCAACATTCTAGAGCAAGAGGGAAAAGTGGAGATTGAAAGAATCCACAGATCACCTCCTGTACTTAATCACCAACTGACAACATCCAGGAGGAATGTTATAGCCAAATTCAAGAACTACCAGACAAAGGAAAAAATATTACAAGCTGCTAAGAAGAAGTAATTCAGATATCATAGAACTACAGATAGGATAACATAGCATCTGGCTGCATCTATGCTGAAGGACCAAAAGACATGGATTGAATATGATATTCCAGAAAGCAAGGGAACTAGGTCTACAACAAAGAATCAACTACCAGCAAAAATGGCTATATTCTTACAGGGGAAGGTATGGTCATTTAATAAAATAGAAGAATTCAAAGTATTCATAAAGAAAAGACCAGAACTGAATAGAAAAATTTATGCCCGAACAGAGAACTCAAGAGAATCACCAAAAGGTAATTAAGAAAGGGGAAAAATAACAACAAAAAACCCACTTTTTTTAAGGGACCCAATAAGTTAAAATGATATGTATCCCTATAAGAAAAGAGGATATTGGTAACTCTTAAAAATTGTTATTATCACCTGTGTAGCTAGAAGAATTATACTTAGAGGCAACAATGACAAATGACAAATTGTATAGGATGAAATGCCAAGACATAAATATGTATATATATATATATATGTATATATATATATATGTATGGATAAATATATATGTGTGTGTATATATATAAAACTAGAGGTAAAAAAGAGGTTAATACTAAGAGAAATGGGAAAAGAAACAATGGGGCAAATTTATATGTCATAAAGAAGCACATGGCTGGAGTGGGAGAGAACACTGAAATTGACTCAGAGGGAAGAACAATCAAATCCATTGGGGCAGAGAATTGATTTGTGCCCTATGGAGAAGTTGAAGGGTAACAAATGGACTGGTGGGGAGGGAAGCAATACAAGGGAGGGAGCGGGTGGGGGGTAGCTTAAAAAGACTATAAGGAAAATAAGAGGAGAATAAGAAGGGGATAGAAAGGGAAATAAAGTAAGCTTGGGAATTAGGGAGACTGATTTAAAACAAAACACTGGTATAGAAAGAAATAGTGAAAGAAGAAGGGGCAGGGCTAGGAGTAGAAATCAAAATGTTGGGAAATACACAGCTGGTAATCATAACTCTGAATGTGAATGGAATGAACTCACCCATAAAAAACAAGCAAATAGAGTGGATTAGAAACCAAAATCCTACCATATGATGTCTTCAAGAAATGCACAAGAGGAAGGTAAATACAGATAGGGTAAAGGTAAGTGGATGGAGCAGAATCTATTGGGCATCAACTGAGAAAAAAGAGGCAGGGGTCACAATCATGTTATATGACAAAGCCAATGTAAAAATAGATCTAGTACAAAAAAATCAAGCCATTCCCCAATTGATAAATGGGCAAGGGACATGAATAGGCAATTTTCAGATAAAGAAATCAAAACTATTAATAAACACATGAAAAAATGTTCTAAATCCCTTATAATCAGAGAGATGCAAATCAAAACAACTCTGACATATCACCTCACACCTAACAGATTGGCTAACATGAAAGCAAAGGAAAGTAATGAATGCTGGTGGGGCTGTGGCAAAGTTGGGGCATTAATACAGTGCTGGTGGAGTTGTGAATTGATCCAACCACTCTGGAGGGCAATTTGGAACTATGCCCAAAGGCTGCTAAAAGGCTGTCTTCCCTTTGATCCAGCCATAGCACTGCTGGCTTTATACCCTAAAGAGATAATAAGGAAAAAGACTTGTACAAGAAGATTCACAGCTGCGCTGTTTGTGGTGGCAAAAAAAAAATTGAAAAATGAGGGGATGCCCTTCAATTGGGGAATACCTGAATAAGTTGTGGTATATGTTGGTGATGGAATACTATTGTGCTCAAAGGAATAATAAAGTGGAGGAATTCCATGTGAACTGGAATGACCTCCTGGAATTGATGCAGAGTGAGAGGAGCAGAACCAGGAAAACGCTGTACACTGTAAACCTTAAAATTTCTTAGACTTATGAATGTTGGAAATTTCCCCATTGGGAAATCTCATACTGGAAAAAATTTCCTACTGATAGTAAGAACCCCCTTGGCATGGGAGGATCCTTCTCCTCCCTACTTGGGACTGCTTTAGGACAGAAACCTTTTGCTGAACAATGGAAAGGTCTTTGACCTATGCTTAAGCATAGAACAGGAAGTTCTTTGAGTCATGATTGATTTTAGAATTAATACAATAGAGATACTTGGAATGAAAGAACCAGGTCTTGGAACTTCCAATCTCCACCCTACTCAGGGTAACAGGATTTAGAAAGGGCTGCAGCAAAGAGATCAAGATTTAATTATTTGAGAATATGACCTTCAACAGACATGTGCAAAGCCACAGACCTCTGGGCGGTCCTGGGTTAAGGTAGAGCCACCATTGGCACAGGGAAGACATGGACAGTGATTGGTAGATGTGAGAACTGAGGGGAGGGAACTTAGATGGTTTCCTTAAAGATAGCGGGGTCTGAGGACTGGGGGGAGTTGAGAGGTTTTGCTCTGAGAGGTTTGTTCTGAGAAGCTTGCTCTGAAGGAGGCTGGAGGTGGAGGCCGCTGAGACTGTTTCTCCATTTTGGTCACGTGAGTGATATGGACTGATCTCTTTTCTTTGCCTCAGCTATCTAAGAGCTTGGGCCTTTTGGCCCAGCCTAAACAGAGGGGGCCTTTAAGCCCTATTCCCTTCTCTCCCTCTCTCTCTCTCTCTCTCTCTCTCTCTCTCTCTCTCTCTCTCTCTCTCTAATACATTTCTTCCTCCTGTTTGTAATTAAAAACTCCATAAAAGGTTAAAAAATATTTAAAAAATATCATTATTTAAATTGCAAAATTTAAATTCCTATTGAGAAGAATTTTAGGTTAAGAAGATGCTACCTCTCTGAATCCAGAACTGAACTGTTGGAGAAGCCACCATGAAGAAGCCTCCAGACCACAAGTTGCACAAAATTGAACTTTGGGTGTGGTTGATTGAACATTTATTTGTATGTATACTTTTATGCCAAAGGGGACTGCCCCCTAACGGCTTTTTGTCAATGTGTTCAGCAATTATTGGTTTTATTCTTTTTTCTCTTATCCTCACACTATTGTAATCTTTTAAGTTTATTATGTTTTTATGATCCTTTTGGGGAAAAATTAATTTTTCCAAAAATGATCAAATGGGGAATGTAAAAAATAGACTCGAATACAGGACTACAATCCCCACGAGCCTTTGCTCCACTTCCCCAGAATGCTTTGTAATCTCACCTGGGCTGAGATCGAGAAGGTATTTAAGCTGATTCAAAGGCTTTTGAGAGGCGCTCTCCTGGCTCTTTTTGGACTTCCGTTTTGGAGCAGGCGTGTCTCTTGCGTGATGTGAGGTTATTTTGTCTAGGCCTCTGGACCAAGCACATGTTTCTTACTTGTATATTCTTTAATCTTTAACCTTTAATAAACCTCTAAAAAATATAATACTTCTTGCAGAGAGAAACTAATTTCTACCTGCCTCAGATGCCTCAGTCTGCCCATATTCCCTAAATTTTAATCTTTACAACACAGAGACTGACACACTGTGGTACAATCGAATGTAATGGACTTCTCCATTAGTGGCAAAGCAGTGATACTGAACAACTCAGAGGGATTTGCAAGAAAGATCAATATCCACAATCAGAAGAAAAACTGTGGGAGTAGAAACACAGAAGAAAAACAACTGCTTGATTACATGGGTCAAGGGGGATATGGTTGGGGATGTAGACTCCAAATGATCATCCTAGTATAAACATCAACAATATGAAAATAGGTTTTGATCAAGGACACATATAAAACCCAGTGGGATTGCTTGTCGGCTAGGGAAAGGGGTGGGGTGAGGGGCGGGAAAGAATATGATTCTTGTAACCAAGGAATACTGTTCTAAATTGACTAAATAAATTTTTCAAAAAAGAAGAAGAAGAAGAAGAAGAGGGGATGTTATAGTAAAGTAATTGGAAGCTGGGCAGTCCTAACAGAAAAGTCCCAAAAAGGAAGCTGCTGAAATTTCAGAGATGTTTTGAAGCCTCTTACTAACTTAAATATAGTGCCTACTCAGTAAGAAAGATTTCTGTAGCAGACATTGATAGCTTTTAAAACTGATTCAGAAAACAGAGGGACAGAGCTTCATATGGTGATCTTTGAAAAGATGAAATCATATCAGTAAGTATTCCAAGATTAAATCATTTATCTCTTCATATCAACATCTACTATAATTAATTTAAAAAAATTGAAAAAAGTGAACAGATTTTAGGTTAAGAACCTCTGTTCTAAAGAAACAGTCATCTAATAACATGTCTTGTGAAAACTACTGTCATACCTAAATTTCCAACTGGAAATATTTCAAAATTCAAATACAATATTCTGGTTACTTCTTTGCAAAAATAAAAAAGAAAGGAACATAATGTCTAGTCAGTATTAGAAGAAATATGGTATTTGTTTTCTAAATGAGTAAAAAAAGATACAGGGCCATAATTGAATCCAGCATTCATTCTACTGATATTTTTAGGTTTCTACTGTTTCTACCTTTTCCTAAAATCATTTGCTAATGCATAGCTCTGGTAGGAAGGCATCTCCTACTTATATGCACCTAGCACATTCAGCTTTGCAATGTAGTAATTTGCATATTTTTTTATGCCTCCTCTTAGATTATAGTTTGATGAAGAGTTGAGATGATACTCAAGTATCTTCCCTGACCCCCTCTTTAGCACATAGCAGGTGCTCAGGAAATAACTATTGAATGAATAGATGGGTGTTTGTATGAGCTGAATTCACTCATGTTTCTTGTTCACATAATGCTTTTAAAAATTATTATTTTGCACTTGCTGTCTCCCTTCTTTCAACCATGCCCTTCAACTTGCCTATTAAAGTTATATTCTTTATAGAGACAGAAATGGAGTGATTCAAGAAGTCTTATTCTTTGAAATGCACTGAACTTTTTGAAAAAGATCAATTAATTGATCAACAAATATTTCATGACCCTGTTATGTCCTAGGCATTTCTTGGAATGGAAAGATGCTATTTGAGCCATTAGAAACAATTTTGATCCTTTTAGTACTAAGGAAATGTACAAAAGGGAAGGCTAGTGTCCTTTTAAAAATGTAATGGGTAAACAGTTTTTATAACCCATTGACCAGTCTTCCATTTTATAGTCAAAGTCATTGAAACAACTAGCTTTCTTTCATTAGTCATAAAGAATGAAATTGAATTCTACTCTCAATTTTCCACAGTGATGGTAGAGTACATAAGATGATCTCAACTGAAAAAGCACCAACTCTTTTCTCCAAGGAGAATGGTATTAGAACCAGAGTATATTTAGTATTAGCATTTCAAGGAACATTTGGTTATTTGGACAATTTCCTTTATAAATACAGCTTACAAAGTGGACATGATGTTTATAATGTTGCTTTGCACTTTTTTGAGAGAATGAGATTAATTCTGTAGTTATAATTCAACAATAAACCAATGGTCCATGATTTAATGGGTTGAGCCACAACTTCAGTACTATTCTCCCGTCACTACAGGTAATATAGCTTCTTGGCCTATGTGGACAAGGAGAGAACTATTAAAGAAAGGACAGGAACCTGTTTGGAGTGATGCATTGATTACAAAGGATAATGGGGAGAAATGTATTATTCAATTCTTCTTAAACTTTTATTTTCTCTACCAAGGGGGATAATCTTCTGATTGGTAAAATAAATAAAAAATATTTAAAAGAAATTAAATCCATAAGTTGGGAGGGAACATGATTCCTTGAAGTTTCTCTTAAGTAGTTTAAAAGGCCAGGCCTGAAGGAATTACATCCCAGGGTACTGATAAAACTTGGGGATGTGATCACTGATCTGCTGCTACCCAAATCATCCATCAGTAAACACATTTGTTGATTGTTTATTACATATGAAGTATTCATGGAGGACTAACACCTCTGGTGTGAGGGTTTGCTGAACCCTTTTCATGGGTTACTCATTTACCTTTGGCCTCCTCTACCTGCCACTCACCTCTCGCCTGTGGCTCCAAGGAGCTGTAGCATGTGCTATGTACCCTAGTACCATCTTGGCAGGTTGGAGCAATTAGATTAAGGATAACCAATAAACCTCAAACCCATCATTGGATTGGGGAGGATGTCTACCCCATGCATCAGAAGACTTTCCCTTGGTAGAATGGGTAGATGAGAATAATTTGTTCATACAGCCACAAAGATGGCTGAATAAAGTGTTGTGGAGGACTTAGAGTTTAGTCAGACATTGAAGAATCCAAAGTCATCCACAAAATTCAAAGTCATCACCAAGTGTCCTGACTTTTGTCTTGTCACTGGACTTCATTGACTCAGGAAGAGAGAGTAAGGCTGATGATGACTTTGTGTAACTCTGCCTCACTTAAATTACCCCATAATGTCATTGGTCCTCTGAAAACAAAGGGCAAGGGACAGCTAAGTGGCTTAATGCTTAGAGAACCAGGTCTAGAAATGAGATGTCCTGGGTTACAATCTGGCCTCAGATATTGACCTTGGGTAAATCACTTAAAACCAATTGCCTAGTCCTTTCTACTCTTTTGGTTTGTAATCGAAACTTAGCATTGATTCTAAAACAGAAGGTAAGGTTTTTTAAAAAAAGAAATAAAGCCAAATAAGGACCAACAAGATGTCTTAGGCATTGACCTAGGTGCTGGGAATACAAAAACAAAAGTAAACTATCTCCATCCTTAAGGACTTTACATTCTTCTGGGGGAGCTCTCTATGTAGATCTAAATATATGCAAAATACATACAAGATTATTTGGTTGTCTCTCCTGGAATGATTTTCTAAATATTCTGTTTTTTGTATAAAATGTTTCATATTTTCCTCAATTTTTTCATTCTTTTGATTTTGTTTTATAGTTTCCTGCTGCCTTGTGAAGTCTCTTGCTTCTAATTGTTGTATTCTGGTTTTTAAAGACTGCATCTTGCTTTTTGATCATCCTTCTCCTTCTGCTCTGATTTTCTTTGGAGGTCATCTCTCATCTTCTTTGCCTCATCTTTCATCTCCTTTGCCTCATCTTTCATTTTCTTTGTCTCATCCTTTATCTCCTTTGCCTCATTTTCAAACTGATTAATTTTGGCTTTCAAGACACTATTTTCTCTTTTTAGTTCTAGTGCCTCTGTTTCCAGATGACTTATCGTGCTTTTTAAGTTCTTTTCTCAGTTGTCTTCAGCCTCCCTTAATTGTGTTTTGAATTGTATTTTGAGTTCTTCCAAAGCCTATGCCCAATTTGCTGTGGTTTCTGTGTTTTTGTTTGGTGTTCCTTGATCTTCCTCTGTTAGATTTGCTCTTTGTTCATTGCCTGGATAGAAGCTGTCGATTATAATTTATTTTTCCTTTTTCTGCTGTTTTCTCATATTTGCCCCATCTTTCCCCTCTGTAGTTCCCTGCCCTCTTTCTCCTTTCATTGTGTGCTGAATCTGTGGGTTTGGGTTTTTCTGTCAGCCTTTACCCTTGGAGCTTAGCAAAGCACACAGAGCAGTCTGTGGGGGAGCGGTGTTGGAGCTTGAGTTTCCCCAGCCCTCATAAGGCTTGATGAGATTAAGCCCAGCTAAGTTGAACTTGCAGAGCTGGATGTGCCCTGAGGCCAAAACCTTGGGAAGGGGGGGTGCGGTGTGTGTGTGTGTGTGTGTGTGTGTGTGTGTGTGTGTGTGTGTGAGAAATATGGAGTGTCTCCACTGCTGTAACTAGGCTGTGTCCTCTGTGCTTCTCCTCAAGCTGCTTCCAAACTGCCCATATTCAGAGCCCTGAGCCTGGCACATCTTTGCCCACAAGGTACTCCCTCCAGGCTAGCATCCTTGCCTGCCCAGTGATTCCAGCCACTGCTAGAAGCTCAGTACTGTGGGTGGGGGAGGGGTTTTGGGACCTTCCTTCTTCTTTCCCCTTAAACCCAAGTATTTTTGAATTTTTTGGGGGGTGGGCTTACCTTTTAAGTTGAGTCCAGCAGGAGGGTTCCTTAGCTCTGTCCTGTTGTTATGTTTGGTTTACAGTCCCCTAGGAGCATTTGGTTAATAATTGGTGAGGAAGGGTTTTCAGAGGTCTGACCTTTTTGCTGCCTCTATGCCACCATCTTGACTCCACCTCCCATACAAGATTATTTGGGTTAAAGGCAGGGATGAAAAAGAAAGGGAATACACATTTATTAAACACATATTTGATGCCAAACACTTTACAAATATCTAGTTCGATTTTTTATAAAACCCTGGGAAGTAAATGCTAATGTTATTCTAGTTTTAGTTAAGAAAACAGAGGCAAGCTTGTCCAGTGTTATCTAGGTAATAAGTGCCTGAGGCCAAATTTGAACTCAGATTTTTTTTTCTGACTGCAGGCCCAGTATTCTATCTACTGTGCCACCAGCATATATGCCAGCAACTATGGGGGAATTAAGATCTTGATGGGAATAGTGCTTCAGGCAAGCTTTGAAAGAAAGTAAGGATTCTGAGAGGGAGAGATGAGGAGGAAGAGTATTCTAGGTTTGTCAGTCTATGAAAAGGCATGTGGATAGGAGATGGAATGTACTATGCAAGGAACAATAAGAAGGTAAAATTGGGCAGGGTGGCACAGAGGTTTGAGTGCTAGTCCTGGAGTCAGAAAGATGAGTCCAAATCTAGCCTCAGATACTAAATGTATAACCCTAGGCAGGTTACTTACCTCTGTTTGCCTTAGTTTCTTTAGCTGTAAAATGAGCTGGAGAAGGAAATGTCAAACTACTCTAGTATCTTTATCAAGAAAACCACGTTTTGTGTGTCATGAATAGTTGGATGCCACTGAAACAACTGAACAATGACAAATTTGGTTATATTGTAGAATAGGATGGAGAATTAATATATAAAAAGCCCAGAGATATAGATTGGAAACAGATCAGGAAAGACGTAAAGCCAAAACTTGGAGTTTATATATAATCCTAGAAGTAATAGGGAGCCATTGTTAGTTATTAGAAAGGGGATTGATATGGTCAGACTTGACCTTTTACATATTGGCAGCTGTGTGGTGCAGTGCAGGAGAGTGGTGCATCTATGGCTAAGGAGATTAATTAGAAGCACATTGCAATAGTCCAAAGCAGACTACTGAAATATTGGTAACTTTTGAAAATTCATGGAGGATGAAGAAGTGTCATAGGATTGGAGTCAAGTAGATGTGCTCTGTGTATGTGTGATCACAAAAAAATTCCTATTAAATTAATCCCTGGAGACTTTAATAAAATGTATACTTAATAAGTATCTAATTTGGTTGACAAAAAAGGTAATCAAGTTTAAAACCCATTTGTAACAGTATGGTGTCTAGAATGAAAGAGGTCAGTCTTATTGGATTCTGTCCTGATTAGACCTCATCTTGACTGTCATTACTCAGTTCTGAGGACTACATTTAAGGAAGTACATTGATCTATATCTAGACAAAGGAGACCAATACAGTGAAACCAGTTCTGTAGAACCCATTCAAAACCATGCTACATAATGGTGACTTCATGGTATAAAGGTGAAAATTAATGGTTGGACAATACTTTTATGAAATTATATAGTCACCATTATTTATTATATCTTGAATCAGAAATTTATTTACAAAATAGAGAGGAAACAATAAAGCAGAGAAATGTGAAGGGGATAGACAATTATCTATCTTATCTTAACCCAGGGAGAGATTCTCTCTCAACCAGGAATGCCAGCAGTGAGTAATCACGGGGCCTCCTCCAAGATAGAAGCTAGTTTCTTCAGAAACTAGGAAATAAGTCAGCATTTCACCCACCCCAAGAAGTTGCCCAGGAGTCAGAGTCCAATTTGAAGCCAAGCACCAAGCCCATGATCCAAGCCGCAGTCTCCAGCTAAGCTCCCTCGAAGAGTCTCTTCAGTCAGGAGACAATCTCCACAAGACTGACCCAAGCCACAGGATTCTTGGCTTTTTGTGGTGATTTTGTCTCCCTGCCTGTCTTCACAGGGGCCAATCACAGTTTCCAAATTGTCTAGCATTGCCCAGAGGGCAGTGTTTGTGGGAACCTGTTCTCACCTTCTGGAGAGGTGAATACTTATCAAAATGGTTCACAGATTCCTGCCTGATTGAGTTTCTGAGGGTGTTAAACTCTGATCATAGGATTCACAATTTTGAGACTGAGTTAAAAGGGTGGAGCTCTCTAAGTAAGTGACTGGTGAGTTCTCTAAGTGCCTTGCTAACTTCTCACCTAGTACTAAGTAGGGTGTTCAATCTTTTGTTGATTCAATTCAAAAGTAGACAAAGGAGAGTTAATCCTGTCTTCACAGTCTAAGTAAGGGTACTTAAGTTAGTATTAACTCAAATTAGATAATGGTAAGAAAGAATTCCCTTTCCTGAGTATAAACTCAGAGAGAACAAAGAATTCCCTTTTTCAATGGAACCAGAGATATTCAATCAGGGGAAGAAAAGACTTAGGGGGATATGATAGCTACCTCTAATATTTGAAGGAGTATCATAGTACAGAGGAATCAGTTATTTTGCTTGGCTTCAGAGAACCTGCAGCATTGGGAAGAATTTGAAAGACACAGATTCTGACTCGATATAAGGACATCTTCCTAACAATTTAAACATGGAATATGCTGCCTCCCACAGAAGTGAGTTTACCACTGGAATGTCTTCAAGATGAGTTGATCACCCATCAGCAATGTTGTAGAAGGACCCTTCTTCAGAAATAGGTCACTTTTACATCTCTGAGAGTCTACAATTCTCCAAAAGAACAGGGAGGAAGATTTCACCCAATATGATGAAAAAATTGACTGACCAGTATTGTAGAGGGCAATGACCTGCTTTGTAACCATCCTGGGACCTATTGTGATATAATAAAACTTTCCCAGATCTTTCTGGACAGTAGTAGTAGTAGTAGTAGTAGTAGTAGTAGTAGTAGTAGTAGTAGTAGTAGTAGTAGTAGTAGTCTCTCGGAAATCGAGGATGACGATTGTCTTTGTGCATTTTCATCTATGATAGATGAGTGTGCACAAAGATACTTGTGTGTGAAGGAGATTTAAGTGGAAAAGTCGAGGCACAGAGACAGTTCCACTCTCTCGATGCTGGAAGCCTGGGTCCAGTGGCACGAAAAATCATTACACCTGGAGACTTCCTCAGCTGCATTGGATGGCCGTGTTGTCCTTTGTGCTCCAACACACCCTAAGCACTCCACAGTGCTTTGCTGCGTCGCCCTCTCAGCCGTTGAACCTTCTTATTGGTTTCTTCTGTCTGTTCCGCTGAAGCAGTCTTCACATGCTGGGTGAGCAAAGCCTTAGTTCACCAGGGGTTTACGACCCGATGGCTACTCTCACAAGGTTTAGCTGGCCTGTCGAAGCTGTTGTCCGGGGTGTGGCCGCTGCCACATGCTAGCAGCTACTAGGAGCCACAAGTGAGAGCTGGGTGTCAGGTGAGGGTCAGAGGCTGAAGAGCTGCCCTAGGAGGGCACGACAAGCTCTACTACCCCTCCCTGAACACATTCCCTTTGTATTTACTGTATTCTCATTCTTTGGGTCACTGACCTAAATGAAACCCTCTGTCCAGCTATTGATCCAAATTCCTAGTTTTCATCACAGCTATCTTTCTCTTTCTAGTGCCTAATATAACACTGTCCAGATAATGGGTGTTTCAAACTGATAATTACCTTAAAATAAGGGGCTTTCCCCTTCTGTTTCAAGTTGGGGTGGATTCTGCTTGTGTAGTATGATGAATGAAGTCAAGAACCCTTGGGTTCAAATTCTATCTCATACACTACATGAATAACTCTGGGCAAGTCACTTAACCACACTTTGCCTCAGTTTTATCATCTGTGAAATGGGTGGGTTTGTCCCTATGACAAAAAAAATTCCTTCTAGTTTGATTTCTATGAACCTAAAGTCTTTGAGGTCTGCCCCATCTCTGAGATTCTGTTTTTCTATTCACATGGCACAGAGGACAGAGAACTGAGCCTTGAGTCAGGAAGATGTGAGTTCACATCTGGCCTCAGACACTTCTAACTATCTGACTCTGGACAAGTTACTTAACCTCTATTAGCCTTGGTTTCCTCATCTCCTTATCAAAATGGGGATGATAATAATGGTACTTGCCTCACAGGGTTGTTTGAGGATTCAATGAGATAATAAATGTAAAGCCTTACACATAGTAAGCTCTATATAAATGTTAGCTATTGCATCCATTTCACTTATTGCATGATGGGTCATGTACTTTATAATAAAAGAACAAAAAATAATAAAAAAGAATAAACTTCCTGCCCCCAAATTCCTTCATGTTGTTGAAAGCATAAAAAATATGATTTATAAGATATTTGACGTCTATATTTCCTGTGAATAATAATGGCTGCCTTCTACATAAGGCTTTAGCTTAATGTAGCATCCCAAGCATATTCACATCTATGAAATATAAATGACTGTATGATTACTGTGTCTCCAAGCATAAGGTTATACCAATGAGGTTTGTGAATGTAACCTTGAACTGGCCATAGGGCCCTTGGCTAAGACAAACTCATTAACATGCTCAGACTCAATTCCCAGGGAAAGCATGGTTTGGAATCTACACGCCCAAAGGTGTTCCCTCTACCTTGCCACCCAATCTTAATTGTCTATACTTTGTGCTGTGGTTACTATGTGCTTGGGAGTACCGCCCAAGCAGGATAGGAATAAATTCAGAGGCAAACCCATGAACTTCCTCTTGGCTTTTCTCTCCCCTTCCATGGAGCTCCACTGGGCTCCTCAATGACTATGTCTCTCTCTCCTTTTAACCTTCTCCTTCTCCGAGGCTGTAACCATCTCGGCCGGCATTCCCTATCTTAATCTCCTCATCCACCTCATGTTCCTTTGTACTCATACTCTCCTATCAAAGGGAGTATCATAGGGATTGCCTGCCCTATCCAACCACTGACTTGTCGGTGTCTTTCATTTCCACCCTGTTTCTCGGGTCCTACCTCTCCTTGGGTCCCATCACAAAGGTGAGCCCCTTCCCTTGTGGGACCCTGCTGGTCAGGGAAGTCCATTAAGGAAAAACTCCACACTTATTTGGAAAGCATTTTGCCAAACATTACGTCATTTGATTGGGATAGCAACTTTGGGTGGTAGATACTACCACAACTGAAATTAAGATAGCTTAAACAACTTGCCTAGGATCATGCAACTAGTAATTATTGAAAATAGAATTTAAATTTAGATTTCACTCAACTTTAGTCTGGTATTCTTTCCAATGTACCATTTACCTTCTCTAATCATCCCCAAAGCATTTCCTAAATCTCTATGCCATGGGATTATTTATTCATTAGAATGGCATTTTCTAGATAATGAAAATTTCTTTCTTCTAAAAGCCTAATCTAGGTGTCTAGATGGCAGAATTGATAACACAGTGAACATGGAGTCAGCAAGATTTAAGTTCAAAAGTTTCCTCAAATGAGAGCTGACAGACAGCTCATATAACAAATGAGATCTAAAGTTTAAATTAATATTAAATAACTCCAATATTATACTTTAAAAAGTTTATTAATGATCACTTGAAGTAGTAAGAAAATAAACTAAAAGAAATAGAAGTTCAAACCTAGTTATCTAACAAAAAGTAAATCCATAGGTGTAGATTCTCCTGCCTGGCATAAAGCCCGCTTTCCCAGTCGTGATCAGGGGGAAAAGAGCAAGAGGTGGGGCTCCACAAAAATTTATATCCTCCCTACGTAAGAATGTAATGTGAGAATGAAAGTGGGATGCTGGGATTTAGAGTCCTGGGGAGCAAATCCTAATTATAGAGAGAATAATGATAACATCAATCTCATAGGTTTTTGTGAGCCTCAAACAAGATGCTATATGTACAATGCCTTGCAAAGCTTAGAGTGTTGTATTTGCTTCTCTGCCTTCTTAAATAGAGGATGCTGATGCAATCAAGTCTTTGCTTGTTGACTTACAGTCATCATTATGACCATCAGTGATTCATTGAATTATAGAATCTGAGAATTGGAAGACACTTTCAGTAATCATCTGGACAATGGTTTCCTCATCTACAAAATGGGAATAATAATAGCCCTTACTTCACAGGGTTGTGAGGTATATATAAAGGAACAATATCTAGTCTGTCTTACCCAGCTAGTATTCATCTGACTTCCTGACACCTCCAGTGGAGGAAAGAGGAAGCCAATGTTGTTATGCTCCAACAGAGTGGCATTCTGTGGAATTCTATATGGTGGTTAGCCTTGGATTTGGTCATTCTTTGATTATACCAATTCCTTCCCTTTGGTTGTCAGACATTTTCCAGTGTTCCCATTACTCATAGCTTCACTCCTAATCTCCTAACACACCATCTCAAGCTTGCAATATTAATAAATTGTATTTTATATGTAACTAAAAATCTTCCCTCAGTCCTGATGATGGCTCATTTTACTCTCTAATAGATTTAAAATCTTTGTTTGTACCACTCAGAATGCTCCTAATCTTATCTGATCTCTAAAATTAAATAGGTTTGGGTATGGTTTGTAGTTGGATGGGAGACCACATATGAATAGCTGATGCTATTCTTTAGGAGACATTCTGATATGGAAAAAAGAGCAGTAGTCTTAGAGTCAAATTACCTGGTTTTAAATTCTTCCTCTTGATGCTAACTAACTGGGGTACCTTGGGCAAATTCCTTTGCTTCTGTAAATCTTAGTTTCCTTCTCAGTGAAATGAGAAATGGTGACTTCAGGTTCTAGAAATAGAATCTTAAAGATCATAGTATATATGCTATCCACCAATGAGCTTATTTCTCCTTTCCATTTCTGTAGTAGCTTTGTTGCAATTGCCTCTGAATGAATGTAAGAGTGTTACTATGTTGGGGAATAGGAACCAAATCTAGCTATTGTAATTCATAGTATGAAAGTAAATTGTTAACTTGAAGGGTCTTGTATAAATGCAAAATAATAATGGCTTAATTACTGTCAGAAGCAATGCTAATTATGGTGCTGAGTTTATGTGCTAATTAATTCTGAATGCAATTCTCTTCCTATTCAGTGCAAGTTTTATCAAATGGGTCTTATATTGAAGGTTAATGGCCAGATACTTCCTAGTTGCATGACCCTGGGCAAGTCACTTAATCCCAATTGCCAAGCCCTAACCACTCTTTGATCTTGGAATCAATACTTAGAATTAATTCTGAGACAAGAAAGTGAATGGCAACAACTTTGGCCATATAACAAATGTATAATCTGGAGAAAAAAAGTGATTCACTTTAAGTAGGAAGTAGTGTGGCATAATAGAAGAAACCCTTGGGTATAGAACAGAAGACTTGAATTTGGTTTTGACTGCTACCACTACCATTAGTGAGCATTTATATAGTGCTTTAAAATTTAGAAAGCTTTTCATAAATATTATCCCATTTTTTAATCTTCACAGTAAGCTTGGGAAGTAGGTATTGTTATTAACCTCATTTTATAGATGTGGAAATTGAGGCAGACAGAGAGTTTCAGGGACTTACCCAGGGTCACATAGCTAGTGAGTGTCTGAGGCAGGATTTGAACTCAGATTTTCTTGGTTCCATGTCCAGTATGTAACCTGTCAATTGTAACCTAACTGCCTTTAGTGGGAACCAGGTGAATGCCAAGGTCCATTCCGGATCTCAAGCTTTGTGATTTTTTTTTGGTGACATTTATTAGCTATGTAACTTGGGCAAATCATTTGACTCCTGTAAATTCAATTTTCTCCTTTTTGAAAAACAAAGGTGGAGATATTTTGTACACCTCCTAGGCTTGTTACAAAAAAAGTACATTGTAAAGGTTGATATAAATGCGAGCCATCATGGAAGTACCAAAAAGATGTCTGAGTGTAGCAGTGGTGAGACTCATTAAAGGAGTAAGAGAAATTATTAAAAATAACCTAAAGGGAGAAAATGGACTTGAAACATGTTAGCAAGTTCATATTATAAAGAGAACTACACCATAAAAGCTTTAATTTTCTATGGCTGTCTGGTTCCAATTTATCTGATTATATCAGTAACTATTTCTTTGATTGAATTTGGATTCAGAGGACCTACATTGACATCCCAGTTCTCTCACTTACTGTTTTTGTGACTTTGAGTAAGTCACTTTATGCTTTTGGCCTCAGATTCCTCATCTTTACCATGAAGGGTTCAAATATCACTTATATCTCCAAGTCTATAGTCCCTTGATTCTCTGAGTCTTTCCCATTCTCTATAGGGAATGATGCCTTTTAGCCATTGAATAAAATTCTAGTGTTATTTTGCTATTTGAGCCACTTCATCTTCATCATTTCTTTCCCATCCTCGCTGCTTCTCAACACTTGTTCTTGAAAACAACTTGACCATATGAACTGAATGTCCTTGGTATGCATGCCACAAGGAAGATTCATTATAAATAATTCTTTAGGGGGTATACAAGAGATTAAAGGAAAGATTAAGGAACAAAACCTGTGAAATTCCTCCAACCCTCTCCTCACTTTAGGAAACACCTTAAGGTACAACAAAAGAAAACATAGAGTTTAGAAGCAAATGTAGGAAGTTGTAATTCACATTAAAGTTATGCCCCAACATTGACTTCTCTATTCCTTGTCCTTGCTTTTTGAAGAGGACCAATAACATCACGAGTAATGTTTTGACTTTCTGGTGAATTGAATTTAAGTGAGGTAGAATTGCATAAAATCATTCACCTTGCTTGTCCTTTCTTCCAGTGTCATCGAAGTCTAGGAGCAACAAAGGGCTATAAAACAATGTATATTGTTTTGATCCTTTGATCCAGTGATACCACTACTAGGTTTATCCCATAGAGATCCAAATAAAGGTAAAGGACCTGTTTGTACAAAAATATTTATAGTAGCTCTTTTTTTGTGATGGCAAAGAATTGAAAATTGAGGGGATGTCCATCAATTGGGGGAATGGCTGAACAGATTATGGTATATGATGGTGATGGAGTGCTTTGTGCTATAAGAAATGATGAGCAGGATGATTTCAGAAAGAGCTAGAAAGACCTACATGAATGGATACAGAGTGAAATAAGTAGAACCAGAAGAACATTGTACATAGTAACAGCAATATTGTGGAATGATCATCTGTGAAAAACTTAACTATTCTCAGCAATACAATGATCCAGGACAACTCTGAGGGACTTATTAACAAAAAATGCTATCCACCTCCAGAGAAAGAACTGTTGGAGCTGAAATGCAGATGAAAGCATTCAATTTTTTACTTTAGTTTATTTGGGTTTTTATTCTGGGGTTTGGCTTTATGTGAAAATTTTCTTACAAAAATGAACAATATGGAGGATAGAGGATATATATATATGTATATACATATACATATATATATATATATAAACTCACGCTGAATTGCTTGCCAGCTCTAGGAAGAGGGAGAGAGGGAGAGAGACAATTTGGATCATTTAACTTTGGAAAATTTATGTGGAAATTTGTTATTACATGCAATTGATAAAAATTTTTTTTAAAAATCGTATGGCTAAGTTGAGGGGCAAGACAAAAGTCAGGATGACTGGGAATGACCTTGGCCTCTTTGATGTCTGACCAAGTTCTAAGGGCTACACAATACTGCTTCAGCTGACTTTCTGGTTATTGGAACAAGTTGTTTTCATCCACCCATTCACTAGGGGGGAAGTAAGAGACTCCCCTAATTCACTGATGGGTTGAAGTGCTTAGAACGTCTGCATAGATGGTTTTTCCAAGGTGTGGCTGCTAGATATGGGACAGCTTCTTGGAGCTACAGGTGAGAATTGAGTGCCAGAGGGATGCGAAAGGTCAGCCCTGAAAAGGGCTTAGCAAGTTCTCACACCAGAGGTGCTTGTCCTCTTTGAACATCTTTCATCTTCAACTCCTTAGTATTGATATGATCTCAGTAGCAACCATATGAGAACAACAATTGTGAAGGCGATGGTAATACTGAGAAATAGTTCCCTTGTGAATCAGTCTGGAATCATGATGGGTTAATAGGAAACTTGAAAGAACCTAACTGGGCAATTGCCTGTTTTCTGAGCCCTGGAGAGGATCAGAATAAATGATATACCTTGGGCTAGGTCTTTGTCTGAGCCTTGAGCTGCTCTCAGTGCCTTCCTAGTATAGTCAGGGAGCAGAATAATTCTATACTCTAAATTTTTTAGAGTGCTTTTTAAATTAAGAAATTAATATTTATTCCTCTGCATTTTCCCAGTTTAATCCAAATCTAGAAAGCCCTCTTCAGAAAGAAAGGAAGGAAGAAGATGAAGTGCTGTGTGTTTTTTAAAGTACTGCAGGGAAGAATATGTCAGAGAGAAGAATAACAAATTTTACAACCATTATGGAATATATATAGGAAAGAATATGTGTAGTAATAATATAAAACTGGTCTTAGGTATCTTATGTAAATGAGAAGAAACTTGCCAAACCTAATAAGCCTCAAAAGTCAGATATACTGAGGGAAAGAGAAAAGAACATTTGTAAATCAACTTTAATGGTATTAAGGGTAAAGGAAAAAAGGAGGAGATTCTTTAAAAATTTTTTTATTTAGAGTATTTTTCCATGGTTACATGGGTTATGCATGTATCATTGTTCAAAACATAATTTTTATGTTGCCATATTTGCAGTAGAGTGATCAAAAGGAGGAGATTATTAATAAACCCATTTTCTCTCTGTCATGAACTAAAAGGGAATAAACAGGAAAGCTGAGAACTATCATTTCATTTCATTAAAAGCCCTAATTTCTGGAAAAAAAACCTAGGAAAAAATATTTTAATTTTTGCTTCCATAGTTCAGTTTAACTTTGGAGAAGACATAGTCCAGATAGAAATAATATTCATCACAGTTTAAAGTCTAAATTTTCATCAAACTTGTCATGACAAGCAGAATGAAATTTAAAAATACTCTGGGTGTAAGAACTAAATAGGACTTTCCTAATGAATAAAAAAAAAATTAAAATTAAGCCCTTGAGGAGGTATAGGCCTTCTCTTTCTGACAGGACCCTCAGTATGGCTGAGTAGCAAATGAAGCTACAATTAAATGGGAAAAGACTTCAACTATTGAGCATAACCCATGTTCAGAGTATTACCCATTATAAAATAGTGAATGGGTTGACAGACTCTTTAGCTACTAGGTTTCATCTGAGTGCAGAAAAAATATACATCAGAGCATTTATTTCTTTTGAAAAGGAGATTTTTAAAAATGCTTCCTAAAGTCTACCTAGAGGAAAAAATATTTTAAAAAGTGAATATAGAATGACAAAACTTATGAGGAACTAGGAGAGAGCCACTAAAAACTCAATAAGGGTCAGCCTAGTGATGAAAATGTATGTCTGAATGCCTCCAATTTCAAATGACATAATTATTTTAAAAAATGGAAAACTTGATCTTTCCCAAAACTATGAGGAAAAAAGGAAGAAGCACAAATTTTGGAGAAAGGAAAATTCAGATGTTGAGGAGAAATAGTAGATTTTCCAAAAACTATTTTGAAATAAGGAAGAAAATACAATGTCTGTGTTTGGCTCTTCAGTTAATCTAGGGGCATTTAAAGTAATTATTTTGGCTAGCAGAGTTGTAAAAATCACTTTAACCCCAATGCTTCAGCTTGCCCAAGTAATATGTCTTAAGAACGTTTATGAGCCTTTTTAGAAAAAAAAAAGGAGAGGCATTTGTTTCCACTGCTTATACATAGCCTTTGTGACATTGATTCGCCAGTGTTTGAAGGAGCTTACAGAAAACCTTCTTTGGCCTTTCTAACACTGACAGATTTTTTTTTCTTTCAAAGGTAGGCAGACTCCCTGGAGCCAAAGGCAGGGAGAAGAATTTTCAGACACCAAATGACTTTTGATCACTCAGAGAAGAGTTTTCAAGTCTAGAAATTCATAGGAGGTTTTTATTTCCATGAAAATATGAAAAACAAATACTATTTAGGATTTTAAGTTCATATAGATAGATCCTTAAGGGCATACCAGCTTCGTTCGTTAGTTCCTTCCTTCCTTCCTTCCTCCCTTCCTTCCTCCCTCCCTTCCTTCCTTCCTTCTTTCCTTCCTTCCTTCCTTCCTTCCGTCCTTCCTTCCTACTTCCCCTCCCCTTTTGTATTCAGCTCCTCCCCATCCCTCCTTATATCATAGAAGGCATCATTCAACACAATATACAAGTTATATTTTCTGTTCTCTAATTTCATTCATTCTCAGCTTATTCTCTGGTGGTGACTAAGTTATTCTTCACATATTAATTCTATAGTGGGCAGCTGTTTGACTCAGTGGATTGAGAGTGAGGACTAGAGACAGGAAGTTCTAGACTCAAATCTGGCCTCAGACACTTCTGAGCTGTGTGACTCTGGGCAAGTCACTTCACCCCCATTGCCTAGCCCTTACTGCTCCTGCCTTGGAACCAATACACAGTATGGATTCTAAGATTGAAGGTAAGGGCTAAAATATATATTAAATCTGTAGCTGTTTTTAATGTTCTATTGCTTCTACTTGTTTCACTCATGTAGTTTTTTCCAATTAAAAAATTAATTTGCTCTTCCTTTCTTATAGCACAGTAGTATTCCATCATAATCATATACCACAATTTGTTTAGCCATTCCCCAATTAATAGATATTGTCTTGATTTCCAGTTCTTTGCCAATACAAAGAGAACTGCTGTCAATATTTCCTGATTTCCTTGGAAAGTAGAATGTCTAATGGTTTTACTGAGTCTAAGGACATACAATTTTATAGCTCTCTGGGCATAATTCCAAATGGTTCTCTAAAACAATTTGATCAGTTCACAGTTTCACCAACAATATATTAGTACCTACATTTTCATATCTTTTCCAGCATTTATCATTTTGTCCTTTTGTTGTTTTAGTCCATCTGATAGGTGTGAGATGATACCTCATAACTGTTTGGTTTGTTTGCATTTTCCTAATCAGGAGTGAGTTGGAAATTTTTTTTCATGTATCTGTATGTGGCTTTGAATTCTTTATCCCAAAACTGTTCCTATCTTTTGCCCATTTATCAATTGTCTCAGAACCTTTCAATTTAATGTACTCAAAATGATCTACACAGTGGAATGGACACAGTTCTGAAGTCAAAAGACCTGGATCCAAATTTTACCTTCATAGCTATCTCTGTGACTGGGAAAGTTATTTAATCCCATAAGATCATAGACTTAGATCCCATAGATCACGTGGGCCGAGAGTGAGAATGGGTATTTAAACCTGGTTGTGAATAGGCTCAGCCTCTTTTGGACTTCCGTTTTGGAGCAGACGCATCTCTTTCATGATGTGAGGTTATCTTGTCTATGCCTCTCTGGCCTAGGCATGTGCTTTCTTATTCTGTATTTTCTTTAATCCTTAGCCTTTAATAAACCTCATAAAATATAATACTCCTTGCAGAGAGAAACTAATTTCTACCTGTCTCAGTCTCCCCTAAATTTTAATCTTTACAGTTGGTGACCTAATGGGAGAAAAGACTCTCCAATTCTTTTTAAGCCACATTTCTCCAAAATGCTTTTTTTTTTTAGAAAACCATCTTGATGAGCTCCTGCCGGCAGCCAACCAATTCAGACTTTCTTGAGTCCTTCCCTCCCACTGGCTCGGCTGCTTCTCCCTGCCTGCCTGCCTGCCTGCCTGCCTGCTGCCACCATCCACTTCGGACGGCTGCTTCTCCCTGCCTGCATGCATCCTTGTCTGCAACCCCTCTCCAGACCTGTTGGCAGATTGCAGCTTCGCTGCCCCTTCTGGCTCCTGGCCCTGCTTGCCTGCATTCCTGTCATTCCTGTCCTACCCTGGTGCTCTCTCTAGCTCACCCAGTCCTTGTCCAACCCAGATCCTTGGAGCAGATTGTTCAAGACTCATTTCTACCAGCTGGTAACAAACCAGGGTATTGGCTCCACGTGGGTGGATCGGAGTGTAGGAGGGGAGAGAGAAAAGGGAGAGGAGAAGAAACAGACTTTTCCAATCAGGAACTTAAAGCATGACTATTTTAAGAGGATATCTTTTCACTGCATTGATCTTTTTCTTTATATCACATGTGATTCAGGGGAAAAATTCAGCTCTTTGCAACTCTTTAGCCAACTTTGGGGAGGCAAATGGGTGGCTCAGTGAACTGAGAGCCAGGTCTAAAGACATGTGGTCCTGGGTTAAAATCTGGCCTCAGATACTCCCCAGCTCTGGGGCCCTGGATGGGTCCCTTAACCCCCATTGCTTAGCCCTTACCACTCTGCCTTCCGACAATAGGCATTTAAATGGATAATAACCCAAGGAACTTTAAAGACTGGAGGTTATATATTTTAAGACATTTCAGACTCCAGTGGTTATTAAAATCTCTGTATTTCTATTGCATTTTCCTTATTGTTTTGTTTAAGATATAACTTTGTGATTTTAAGTTCATATATTACTGGATTCAATATTATTCTGTTATACTGTTCATTTAATGTACTGAGTTTTAAAATTCTGTCATTTCACCCCTATAACCATATTGAAAAAATATTATTGTAATTAAGCCCATATATGAAAAAACAGCTTTTTTCTATTTTTGCCTTTGTAAATTGTCACATAGAGGATAGATGGACTTCAAAACTGGTTACAATTGCTATAACAACCTTTGGAAAATTTAATGTGCTAAATATCTCAAATGATTTTAAGGTTTTTTAAATATGATTTTTGGAATTTTTTTTTAACAATCTCTGGTTATTTTTGCCTGCCCCTAACACGAGGTGTAAGGCCAATCCTAGCTGAAGTGAAATACATTTTATAACCCCCAACCTTCCTGCATTTTTAAATATGTTAATGGCAGTTGGGGCAGTTAATCTCAGGGCATTTGTACTCCTAAAAAGCCTCCAAAAAAGGAGCACCTCTTTATTTATACTCTTCAGCTCACTACTTAACTTCCACCAGAATGATATATAGATTTCTTGATCATGTTCTTAACCCAAGATAAGTTTTACCTTATTTAAAAAAATATATATGTTTAAATACCAAGGTTGAAAGATTGCTATGTTTGTAAAAAACTTGTGAAAAATATACATCAATTCATAGGTTTTAAAAAATGCCATACAGCAACTTATGTGAAATATGAAAGTGTGTTTGTTTGCTATTGTAATTAATTGGGCTATTGAGAATTTTGGGGATATTGATAACTACATATTTGTAATACTGTTCTTTAAAAATGAAAAATGTTACCTTGTTCAATTCATTTGCCTTCTAAGTCACAGTGATCATGGCCAGACATGAAGAGGAAATGGATCTCATTTTTGGTGAGAAAGCCTTGCATTCTATATTTTCTTAGCTGACACAGTGTGTCAATGATTATAAGATACATTTTTGAATTTTTAAAACTCTTTTATTATATTTTTCTTGCATGTGCAATATACTTTTTCAGTTTTTTA
Source organism: Monodelphis domestica (assembly GCF_027887165.1). NCBI lineage: Eukaryota > Metazoa > Chordata > Mammalia > Didelphimorphia > Didelphidae > Monodelphis > Monodelphis domestica. The sequence continues at coordinate 258,759,325 of NC_077232.1, read as the reverse complement.
TTTTTCTCCTTTTTATATTTGAAGCATATGTTGCCAGCATTACGATTTTCTTTAACTTTTTGATTTTCCGGTACTATAAGTTTAAAATACATTTGTCAATGCATGCCCCAAAAGCTAGAGACTATAAAAATGATGCCACTAATTATTTAAAAAATTATGGGACTTTGCTTAATGATTCTGTCTGATTCCAGGACAAGATATACACAACAGAGCCATTGCACAGAGCTAAAGAAAAGCCAATCCAGGATGGATTGATGCACTTCTAGGCCAATACAAAAGTCTTGATCCTAGTGTGAAGACTCGAGGTTACTGTGTTTAACATGTTGTTATGACATAGGCTTTCCTTGTGTCCACACTCACTCTGAAAATACTCATAGATGAGTATCCCCAAAACCTTGGCTCCTATAATCTTGTCCCCTTTTCTGCCTTTCATAGTGTGGTACCTTTCTGTAGTCCTGGCTACTGACTGGGTAAATGCATCATTGCTTAGATCATTTTGGTAGGCCCTGATTGAAGGACCTGTTATAGATTTATTTTTCCTTTACTTGGAATGTTTACACATAAGACTTTGATAGTCTATATTTTCATCTAGTATTTTCTTTTTTATTTGGATTTTTCTGATATCTTTTTAATTTCTCTTACCAATTGATTCATATACCTCATACCTCAGCCATGCATCCCTAAGTGATCCTGTACTTTTTTTCTTTTTCATTCACCCTCTTAATGGGGGAATGTAAAAAATATCATTATTTTAAATTGCAAAGTTTAAATTCCTTTTGAGAAGAATTTTAGGTAAAGAAAGATGCTACCTCTCTGAATCCAGAAACTAAACTGTTGGAGAAGACACCATGAAGAAGCCTCCAGACCACAAGCTGCACAAGAATGAACTTTGGGTGTGGTTGATTGAACATTTATTTGTATGTATACTCTCATGCCAAAGAGGACTGCCCCCTAACTGGCTTTTTGTCAATACATTCAGCAGTTATTGGGTTTTTTTTCTTATCCTCAAATTATTGTAATCTTTAAAATTGATTATGTTTTTATGATCCTTAGGGGAAGTCCTCCCCAGAGGATTAAATGGAGGAATGTAAAAATAGACTTGAATCCAGGACTTCAGTCCCCATAAATCCTTGCTCCACTTCCCCAGAATGCCCTCTAATCTCACTGAATTCTCACCTGGGCCGAGAGCAACATAGGGTATTTAAACCTGGTTGTGAATAGGCTCGGCCTCTTTTGGACTTCCGTTTTGGAGCAGACACATCTCCTTCATGATGTGAGGTTATATTGTCTATGCCTCTCTGGCCTAGGCATGTGCTTTCTTATTCTGTATTTTCTTTAATCCTTAGCCTTTAATACACCTCATAAAATATAATACTCCTTACAGAGAGAAACTAATTTCTACCTGCCTCAGTCTCCCCTAAATTTTAATCTTTATACTATTAATAAACTTCACCTACTTCTCAAAGTATGTTCCCTAACAATTTAAGAAATTTTCAATTATTAACATAATAGGTTGTTTGAGGAAATGGAAACTTTTAATTTTACAATTTGCATTATGTGCTGATTATGGGAATTTGTCACAAAGGAAAAGGCTGACAGGGAAAATACTTTCTCATGTCCCAAGGGACACACAGTGAGGGCTTCAAACACAGGCCAAAGCCATCACTGGCTCATGCCATCATTGTATCACTCAAGGTCTAACAGCCTAGATGGTCAGAAAAGGTTCATTCCCAGGTGAGCCCAGAATATGCCTCTGTAACCATCCCAGGACATTCTCTGTCCTTTGTGTACTTTGTCACCATTAGATCCCAGAAGCCTTCTTTTTCCTTAAAAGACAAGTATCATCCATTACAGCTCAGAAAAATTCTGCTTACCAGTAGTCCAGAAATTTCCATACCCTCAAACAAGCCTTTTATATCCCTACAAGGCTGATCACTCAATTATTCTTATATATTTTGGCAATAATTTACATATCACACTTTAGTCACAAAAACCTGAAATAAAGAATATGAGTGCTGAATTGAGTAGCTCCTTAGTAATATAAATTAGGGCTGTATCATCTCTTAAACCTAGGCCATCTGAAATACCAAGACAAGGCCATACAGGAATTACTTCAGGGTAACTGTTCAGAGAAATTATAGAATCATATGTGATTTTCCAACAACACATCCATTAATTTTAGAAATTATCCCTAGGTCAGGGATCTAATTATAAGAGTAGAGCATCTATCTGTTCTCTTTCACCTCCCTACTCATCTTTAAGTTCTATCACACAGTAGTTGTCAACTCTGTGAGGTCCCTATTTCAGTCGCTAAGTATCAGTGTGGAACAATCATAAGCACTTCTTTCTCCTTCCTGTACAAGGAAGGGGTTAATAGCTTGTGAGCAATTTATCCTAAGGCTGCTTGACTCAATTTAGGTTTTAACCTTGTCCCATGCTTCTTTAACAAATGAGCTTAGCTTACCACAATTTTACTTTTTCTTTGATCTCTTTACGATACAGACCTAATAGTGGTAATATTGGGTCTAAAGGTATGTACCGTTTTATGGTCTTTTGGGCATGAATTGAAAAGCCAGCTCCCAAACCCCTTCTTTCCCCTCCCTCACCCCTAACCTCAGGAGTTCCTGTCACTCTCCCTCCTGACATATGCCAGGATCCATAATGACCCTAACTCCAAAAGTTCTTGTCCCTCCCCCTCCTGAGATATGCCAGGAATTGATAACACCTCAGCCCCAGGAGTTCCTGTTCACTCCCCCCACCCCAGGAATTCCTCTGCACTTCTCTTACCACAAAAGTGTATAAAAAGCCTCCAAGCCCCAGACTCAGGGCCAAACATTTTTTTGTGCTGAGCCCAAACTGCAGTTTGCTTAAATAAAACTCTCTCTTGTGTGTTACATTGTTGGTTATCATTTCATCTTTAGGATCAATAACTGGGTACTTCAGAATCAGCAAAACTTTATAATCATTCAGAGGAAAAATGTTTAAGTGAGAGAGAAACAAGAAACAAAAGCCCCAGGCCTCTGTTCTTTGGTTTTAGATGAAGGAGATTAATGTAGTAGAGTCACTTACTCAAAATATCAGGAGAGAAAATCTCTAGGTAAAGAGAGTCTGGAAATTAGAGTTCAAGGAAGGAGGACATCTGGGATCCAGTCAAGAGATAACTGACATGATGACTTATCTAGGAATGCCTTATGTCAAAGTGAACTTGGTGGGATCAATATACAAACTATACTAAATCTAAGCCCAGTATCCCTAGAGACTGACAGGCCATAGGAGGGTGTGTATATTGCTATATTGTTGAAGTAAATATCCCTTTATAAAATTTAATAAAGGAAATAAGGAAGGAAGGGAAGAAAGAAAAGAGAGAGGGAAATAAAGGGAAAACAGAAGAAAAAAAGGAGGAAGGATGAAGAGAAAAGAAAAGAAAGAAGGCAGGAAGGAAAAGAAAGGCAAGCAAGGAAGAAAAATCTATGGATAGCAACTTTATTATTATATTTTTTAATATTAACCACCAAATATAGCAAATCAGATTCAACAAGGGGTGAGACAGCACATACAAGAGACATTACAGAATTCTTTGATCATAAAAATATGTATAAGAGGTCTATGATATAAAAATCACTAATTCTAAGCCATCACACAAGCAAATAGAACACATAACTCAGTGAAACCAGTTAAAATGTGTTATCCCTGATTCAATAAAAGAAGGGAATCCGTCAACCAGCTTAATAGTAAGGCAGTTGGTGGCACAGTGGTGCAAGATTTGTAATCAGGATAGCTCTGAATTCAAATCTCACCTCAAGCACTCATTAGCTGCCTGAGCCTGAGTAAGTCTTTGAAACCCCTCTGGGCTTCAATTCTCAGATAAGCAAAATGGGGGAATGATTGTTGTGAAGAGCGAACGAGGCATCATTTTGCAAGTTCCAAGTGCCATATGGAGGCTAGCTATTATGATTTCTGAACAGGCACCCGTCACAGGCAATGTGGATCAAAAGGCAAGGAGTTAATCACTGGGAAGCAGGCAACCACTTATTGACAGTGAGATTATGATGAGAGCTCAAGAAATCAGAGTCCTATTGAATGAATTTAACAAGGAGAGTTAATTGCATGGAGTCACATTGGTTACTGCATTGGTAATGCAACTGCATTATTCTGGGTAGAAATTCTGTTTAACTCTTTGATAAAGTAATAGGAGTCTCTGATGACCAAGAAGCAAATTCTCTACAGAACATAGAGAGTGAATAAATGAACTGAATAATATTGACTGCTTTTTTTTGAACCATTAAAGAAGCCTAGATTTCATTTTCCTCATCTATAAAATAAAAGGATTGCATTAGGTGATCTCTCAGATCCTTTTCTCAAGACCTAGGCTGATGTCCATGTTGAACTGGGCTGAACAAATTCTATGAGTCCAGACCAGTTCACAAAATGGGTAAAATGCTTATTCATTCTCTGTGCCAGGGACTGAGCTAAGCCCTGAAGATACAAAATCAAGCAATCAAAATCATCTTTGCCCTTGAAAAGCATACATTTTAAGGGGAGGAAGACAATATATTAAAGAGAATTAGAAAATGGGAAGGGGGCTACTTATTAGGTGACATGACCAGAGAAATACAAGAGGTGGAATGGAGGTTTGGAATTGGATAAGACCAAAGCTGGCTTACCAAAGACCAAGGTGGTTCCAAGGTCAAAATCTCATTCTCAGGAGGTAGAAGAACCAGGCAAAATTATTCCTCTCTGGCTCTAGTCCTAACTCACTGGACTTTATCATTCTAGAGCTGATATTTCATTCTGATCCTTCTTCTGATTGTATAGTTCCCCCTCCCCCCTTTTTAAGAACAGTGCCTAGGCTGGGCATATTGTCATTCTTTTTCAGACTCTTCTCCTGAGTCTTCAGACATTTTCTGTCATACTATCCCTCCTCCTCAGTTGCTTTTTATATGTTGTCTTCTCCCCTTAAAATGTAGATTCCTTAAGTACAGTGACGGTCTCTTTTTGCTTTTATTTGTAATCTGTCCCTGGCATACTTAACAAATACATGTTAACTTGAAAATTATTTGGAGTTGCAATATAAAGAAGGCAATCTTCAATTTCCACTTGACTTGGGGCATATATTTGTGGTTGTTTTCCAGGATTAGGAGAGAAAGAAAGATGATTTTGAATTATCTGAATATCCTTGTGATGGTTTGTGTTAGTGGAGACTATTTACTATGTAGCCTAAAGCTAATCTCTTAACAGTTTATGTTAACTATGTGTTTATTTGTGACCCTAAGGGATAATAGTGAGTTCCTTTAACAATATATTTCTTGAAGCAGGTAGGTAGCACAGTAGATAGAGACCTAGGCCTGGAGTTAGGAAGACCTGGGTTAAAATGTGACCCCAGACACGTCTTAGCTGTGTGATCCTGGGCAAGTCATTTAACTCTGATTGCCTAGCCCTTGCTGTTCTTCTATCTTAGAATTAATACTAACACAGAAGGTAGGGGGTTTAAATATACACACACAGACTTTCTAAAAACCCAACCTTCCATCTTAGAATCAGTATTGTGTTTTGGTTCCAAGGAAATAGAGTGGTAAGAGCTAGGCAATGGGGGTGAAGTGACTTGCCCAGGGTCACACAGCTAGGAAGTGTCTGAGGTCACATTTGAACCCAGGACCTCCTGTCTCTAGGCCTGGCTTTCAATCCACTGAATCATCCAGCTGCCCCCACTACAGTCTCTTGATAGGCATTGTGGAAAAGAGAAATTGGGAAAACCTGCAAAAATATAGGAATAGCTGGGACTGATGACCTGTCATTCAAATGAGAGTATTCTATTTGGAATTTGACCGGGAAAGGGCAGTTGGAGACAGACCAACTGAAGACAGAAACTTTTGGTTTGAAATAGGGAAGAAGGTTGTTCTCTTGACTTTGGAGACTGAAGCCTGAAGAGGTCTTTGGCTTTGAAAGGCAGAAGAATGAAACACAAAGTCCATCTCTCTCTCTCTCTCTCTCTCTCTCTCTCTCTCTCTCTCTCTCTCTCTCTCTCTCTCTCTCTCTCTCTCTCTCTCTCCAGTTGTTCTGTTGTGATAATGATAATTTTCAGACCTATCAGCCATTTCTCCCAATTGAACTATATTCCAACATCCTTCAACCTAAGACTCATTGTAGTATTAAGGAAATCTAAACCCTCTCTCCTTCCATTTTGATCCTTCCCTGTCTTCCCCAAAAAATCCCTTACATAAAATAAGATAAAGAAGAGAAAGAGTATTTCATTTGAGACATCATAAAACTCACCTTGAGTTGATTTAAGAGACTAATAGGACTTCCGGTCAAGATGGCAGCTTAGAGAAAGCTAAAGTTCAGAGCTCCAGAAACCCTTCCTTACTGATCTCAAACTAAATGCTCCTAAGGCACTGAAATTCAAAACAAGCAATAGAATAGACCCCGGGAACACTCCTCCTGGACCTGGATCAAAAGGTACGGCCCCCCCAAAAGTCAGAACCCGAGATCACTCGGATCTAAGGGGTAGGTAAAAGGAAGGTCCCAGGGCCCATTCCCCCAATCCAGAGTGCTGAATCCAAGGCAGCAGCAGGAACCTCAGGGCAGGCAAAAGGGCCTCCTGCGCCGGCTATTCTGAAGGCCGCACCTGAAAACAACCTGAGCCAGTTGTGGGGGGCACCCAGACAGCAGGGAAAAAGAGAGAGACAGGAGGAGCCTGTAGCCCCCTGACCAGATCCTTCCATCTGAGTTTCACTGAAGGTCCCTGCCTCAGGGCATACTCAGTCTGAGGTTAATCCTATCACCAGCTTTTGGAGCTCCAGGAAGCCATGGCCCCTCCCCCTCAGAGTGCAGGCTCCTCTGGCCAGCAAAGGCATTGAAATACATCTGAGAGTGTCAAGCCAGGCACAGAGCATAGAAGTAAGGCAACAGAGAAACATCGGGAGGGAACTGAGGAGGGTAGTAACACCGAAACACCAAAACACCAGTAATTCCGGGTTTCCTGGAGAAGACAGACAATTTTCCTGGGGCTAAAGCCACTGAACACCAGACAGATAACAGAAGAACCAGCCCCCCTCACTCAGATAGAGATGGCAAACAGCACAGAAGCAAAAAAGCCTCAAAACAACAAGAAAAACAAGAAGGGGCAACTTTGGACACATTTTATGGAGCAAAAATATAAAATACAGAGGAGATAGAAGAGGAAACGCAAGCAAATGCGCCGAAACCTTCCAACGGAAATGGAAACTCTCCACAAACTTTTGAAGGATTTGAATAAAAAATGATCAAAAAGATGGAAGCCTTCTGGCAGGAAAAGTGGGAATTAATGCAAAAGAATTTCACACAACTACAAAACTGGTTTGATCAAACTGAAAAGGAAAACCAGGCTTTAAAGGTCAGAATTAGGCAACTGGAAGACAACGAGCAGGAAAAAAGAGCAAGAATCAATAAACCAAAGCCAAAAGATCAAGAAACTAGAAGAGAACATAAAATATCTCACTGACAAGGTGACAGACTTGGAAAATAGAGGAAGAAGAGATAATTTAAGAATAATTGGACTACCAGAAAATCCAGAAATAAACAGCAAACTCGACATCGTAATATAAGATATAATCAAAGAAAATTTCCCAGAGATTCTAGAACAAGGGGACAATACAGGCATTGAAAGAGTTCACAGAACACCCTCTACACTAAATCCCCAAAAGACAACTCACAGGAATGTAATTGCCAAATTCCAAAGCTTTCAAGCAAAAGAAAAAATCTTACAAGAAGCAAGAAAAAGACAATTTAGATCTAAAGGAATGCCAATCAGGGTCACATAAGACCTTGCAAGTTCCACTCTGAATGATCGTAAGGCATGGAACATGATTTTCAGAAAGGCAAGAGAGCTGGGCCTTCAACCAAGAATCAGCTACCCATCAAAACTGACTACATACTTCCAAGGGAAAATATGGGCATTCAACAAAATAGAAGATTTCCAAGTTTTTGCAAAGACCAGAGCTCTGTGGAAAGTTTGATATCGAAAAACAAAGAGAATTGAATACCTGAAAAGGTAAATATGATGGAAAGGGAAAAGGGGAAAATTGATATCTTTTCATTTATTCAAACTCTCTTCTATAAGGACTACATTTATATCAATCTATATATATTAATATATGGAAAATGTAATGTGTAAATAGGGGTAAAAGAAAAATCAAATAGAATAATCTTTCTCACACAAAGATTCACATGGGAAGGAGAGGGGAAGAAAACTCCTATAAGAAGGAGAGGAAGAGAGTTTTTACTTAAACCTTACTCTCAGGGAAATCAACTCTGAGAGGGAAAAACATCCAGATCCATTGGGACCTTGAATTCTATCTTACCCAACAAGGGTAGGGAGAAGGGAAAACCAATGTGGGTAAGGGGTAGGGAAAACAAAAGGGGAGGGAAGAAGAGGGGGGAGGGGGAGGGAACAAAAAGGGAGTGGCTAGAAAGGGAAACATATCAAGGGAGGGGACAAGGTTGACTGATTTAAAGTAAATCACTGGATTAAAAGGTTAGAGCTAAAGAAGAAAGGTTAGAATTAGGGAAGGATATCAAAATGCCAGGGAGTCCACAAATGACAGTCATAACTTTGAACATGAATGGGAAGAACTGACCCATAAAACGTAGACAAATAGCAGAATGGGTTAGAATCCAAAACCCTACCATATATTGTCTTCAAGAAACACAAATGAGGCGGGTAGACACCCACAAGGTTAGAATTAAAGGTTGGAGTAAGACCTTTTGGGCCTCAACTGATAGAAAGAAGGCAGGAGTTGCAATCATGATATCTGACAAAGCCAAAGCAAAAATAGACCTGATTAAAAGGGATAGGGAAGGTAATTATATTTTGTTAAAAGGGACTTTAGATAATGAAGAAATATCACTAATCAACATGTATGCACCAAATAATATAGCACCCAAATTTCTAATGGAGATATTAGGAGAATTGAAGGAAGAAATAGACAGTAAAACAATATTAGTGGGAGATTTGAACCAACCATTATCAAATTTAGGTAAATCAAATCAAAAAATAAATAAGAAAGAGGTAAAAGAAGTGAATGAAATCTTAGAAAAATTAGAGTTAATAGACATATGGAAAAAGATAAATAGGGACAAAAAGGAATACACCTTCTCAGCACCACATGGCACATTCACAAAGATTGACCACACACTAGGTCACAGAAACATGGCATACAAATGCAGAAAAGCAGAAATAATAAATGCAGCCTTTTCAGATCACAAAGCAATAAAAATAATGATCAGTAACCGTACGTGGAAAACCAAATCAAAAATTAATTGGCAATTAAACAATATGATACTCCAAAATCTTTTAGTTAGAGAAGACATCATAGAAACAATTAATAATTTCATCAAGGAAAATGACAATGGCGAGACATCCTTTCAAATCTTTTGGGATGCAGCCAAAGTAGTAATCAGAGGTAAATTCATATCCCCGAGTACATATATTAACAAACTAGGGAGAGCAGAAATCAATCAATTAGAAATGCAAATAAAAAAACTCAAAAGCAATCAAATAAAAACCCCCCAGCAGAAAACCAAACTAGAAATCCTAAAAATTAAGGGAGAAATTAATAAAATCGAAAGTGATAGAACTATTGATTTAATAAATAAGACCAGAAGCTGGTACTTTGAAAAAACAAACAAAATAGACAAAATACTGGTCAATCTAATTAAAAAAAGGAAAGAAGAAAAGCAAATTAACAGCATCAAAGATGAAAAGGGGGACATCACCTCTGATGAAGAGGAAATTAAGGCAATCATTAAAATTACTTTACCCAATTATATGGCAATAAATACACCAATTTACGTGATATGGATGAATATATACAAAAATACAAACTGCCTAGACTAACAAAAGAAGAAATAGAATTCTTAAATAACCCCATATCAGAAAATGAAATCCAACAGGCCATCAAAGAACTCCCTAAGAAAAAATCCCCATGGCCCGACCATTCACAAGTGAATTCTATCAAACATTCAGAAAACAGTTAATCCCAATACTATACAAACTATTTGATATAATAAGCAAAGAGGGAATTCTACCAAACTCCTTTTATGATACAAACATGGTACTGATTCCAAAACCAGGCAGATCAAAAACAGAGAAAGAAAACTATAGACCAATCTCCCTAATGAATATAGATGCAAAAATCTTAAATAGGATACTAGCAAAAAGACTCGAGGAAGTGATCAGAAGGGTCATCCACCATGATCAAGTAGGATTTATACCAGGGATGCAGGGCTGATTCAATATTAGGAAAACCATCCACATAATTGACCATATCAACAAGCAAACCAACAAAAATCATATGATTATTTCAATAGACGCAGAAAAAGCCTTTGACAAAATGCAACATTCATTCCTATTGAAAACACTAGAAAGCATAGGAATAGGAGGGTCGTTCCTAAAAATAATAAACAGTATATATCTAAAACCATCAACTAATATCATCTGTAATGGGGATAAACTAAATGCATTCCCAATAAGATCAGGAGTGAAACTAGGATGCCCATTATCACCTCTACTATTTGACATTGTACTAGAAACACTAGCAGTAGCAATTAGAGAAGAAAAAGAAATTGAAGGCATCAAAATAGGCAAGGAGGAGACTAAGTTATCGCTCTTTGCAGATGATATGATGGTCTACTTAAAGAATCCTAGAGATTCAACCAAAAAGCTAATTGAAATAATCAACAACTTTAGCAAAGTTGCAGGATACAAAATAAACCTGCATAAGTCATCAGCATTTCTATACATCTCCAACATAGTTCAGCAGCAAAAACTAGAAAGGGAAATCCCATTCAAAATCACCTTAGACAAAATAAAATACCTAGGAATCTATCTCCCGAGACAAATATAGGAACTATATGAACACAACTACAAAACACTCTCCACACAACTAAAACTAGACTTAAGCAATTGGAAAAACATTAACTGCTCATGGGTAGGACGAGCCAATATAGTAAAAATGAACATCCTACCCAAACTTATCTATCTATTTAGTGCCATACCCATAGAACTTCCAAAAAATTTCTTTACTGATTTAGAAAAAAACCATAACAAAGTTCATTTGGAATAACAAAGGATCTAGGATATCCAGGGAAATAATGAAAAAAAAATACAAAGGAAGGGGGCCTTGCAGTCCCAGATCTCAAACTATATCACAAAGCAGCAGTCATCAAAACAATTTGGTACTGGCTAAGAGACAGAAAGGAGGATCAGTGGAATAGACTTGGGGCAAGTGACCTCAGCAAGACAGTATATGATAAACTCAATGGTCCCAGCTTTTGGGTCAAAAATCCAGTATTCGATAAAAACTGCTGGGAAAACTGGAAGACAGTGTGGGAGAGATTAGGATTAGATCAACACCTCACACCCTACACCAAGATAAATTCAAAATGGGTGACTGACACGAACATAAAGAACGAAACTATAAGTAAACTAGGTAAACACAGAATAGTATACATGTCAGACCTTTGGGAAAGGAAAGACTTTAAAACCAAGCAAGATATGGAAAGAGTCACAAAATGTAAAATAAATAATTTCGACTACATCAAATTAAAAAGCTTTTGTACAATCAAAACCAATATAACTAAAATCAGAAGGAAAGCAACAAATTGGGAAACAATCTTCATAAAAACCTCTGACAAAGGTTTAATTACTCAAATTTACAAATTTACAAAAAATCAAGCCATTCTCCAATTGATAAATGGGCAAGGGACATGAACAGGCAGTTCTCAGCCAAAGAAATCAAAACTATTAATAAGCACATGAAAAAGTGCTCTACATCTCTTATAATCAGAGAGATGCAAATCAAAACAACTCTGAGGTATCACCTCACACCTAGCAGATTGGCTAACATGACAGCTATGGAAAGTAACGAATGCTGGATGGGATGTGGCAAAGTAGGGACATTAATTCGTTGCTGGTGGAGTTGTGAACTGATCCAACCATTCTGGAGGGCAGTTTGGAACTATGCCCAAAGGGCGATAAAAGATTGTCTGCCCTTTGATCCAGCCATAGCACTGCTGGGTTTGTACCCCAAAGAGATAATAAGGAAAAAAATTTGTACAAGAATATTCATAGCTGCGCTCTTTGTGGTGGCCAAAAATTGGAAAATGAAGGGATGCCCTTCAATTGGGGAATGACTGAACAAATTGTGGTATATGTTGGTGATGGAATACTATTGTGCTAAAAGGAATAATAAAGTGGAGGAATTCCATGGAGACTGGAATGACCTCCAGGAAGTGATGCAGAGTGAAAGGAGCAGAACCAGGAGAACACACACAGAGACTGATACACTGTGGTACATTTGAAGATAATGGACTCCCCCACTAGGGACAATGCAATGTCCCTGAACAACCTGCAGGGATCTAAAAAACACTATCCACAAGTAGAGGATAAACTATGGGAGTAAAAACACTGATAAAAAGCAACTGCTTGACTACAGGGGCTGAGAGTAAATGACTGAGGAGAGACTCTAAATGAACACTCTAGTGCAAATACCAACAACTTGGAAATGGGTTCGAACCAAGAACACATGTGAAACCCAGTGGAATTGTGCGCCGGCTATGGGAGAAGTGGTGGGAGGGGGGCGGGGGGAGGAAAAGATAATGATCAGTGTTTCCAATGAATAATGTTTGTAAATAACGAAATAAATAATGTTTTAAAAAAAGAGAGACTAATAGAAGATCAACAAGAAAGGGGGAGGAAAGACTAAGGGAGGCGAAGGGAGGGAAAACGAGGGAGGAAGGGAGGTGATAAAAAGGTAACAGCCTGATCTTTAGTTATTAATTACCATTCAAAATAGTCCCTTATTACAATTTGGCACCCAGACTGACTGAATTCACAATTCCTGAAGACAAAGATGTTTGAGCAAGTGATCCGTGGGGTCATAGTACTGGCAACTATTGCAGGCTATTGGATTACAATATCCTTTATAGTAAAATGACAAATATGATTATAGTACCATTCAAAATAGTCCCTTATTACAGCATGCATAGAGTACCAGTTTGGGGCACCCAATATGGGCAAACATATCCCATGCTCTCTGCTTGTCCATGAGTGTACTTGAAAACAATTTGCCTATGAATCATAGTTGAGATGATGCTACTTTCTAAGAAAGTAATAAGACTGAATAATGATCTCATTTTTGTCCCTCCAATTTCCACACTAGTGGAGCTCTCATGGGGGGAGAAAATGGGGGAAAAACAGATTGACAACAAAGAGACATCAGAAGACTAATCATCATCTCACCCAAAGTCTCAGCATGTCACGGCATGAACCAAATGTCATTGAAAAGGATCAGAGTCTGCAGATCAAGAATTATATTATATAATCCTTAAAAAGTTTCCAAGATACGCTTTTAAATATAACCAAATCTTTTTGGTCTTTATTCTACAGCTTTTAGATACATCTAATTAAAATCAAACTGTTATTAACTTGGGATGGTCCATGAACTTTGTTTTAATATCTTGACAGTGATCATTTTAATATGATTAATTTTCTTTATAATGGCTTGCATATTTAATTTTATGCGTTTAAAACTATTTTGAGAAGGCACTCATAGGTGTCATCAGATTACTGAGGAGACCCAAAAAACATAAAAAAATGAATAAATTTGGATATAGAAGTAAGCCCTCATTACAGTCTTCACCCAAGGAAATAATTTGGATCAAGATGATGGTTTCTTTTGCTCTAGCTGAGCAATTTTTTTTTTGTAACCAGTTTGGATGGGCTTCTGACATTTCTGGGTTGGTTTTACTACCAACTGTACCCTCCTCAGCCTGGGCAGTGTCCCTACTAAAGCAGGAGTTGGGGAATAGACCAGAAAATCTAGAGCTACATTTACATTGGTGCATCCTCTCCATCCCCTTTCCCCTACTCAGTAAAGAATTTCTAGTACTTTCAAATAATTTAGTGGCACAGTGAGATATCTATAAATATACTTTATGAATATATGTAAATTATTATATAGTATTTTAGTTATCTTATCTACATAAAAAATAATTAGGTATTAAATTAGTTAAAGGAATTATTGTACCCCTTCTGTTACTTAACAGTGTGAAAGTATAAGAAGATTCCTTCCTAATCCTTATTTTATACAATTTAGAAATAATGTTTTTTAACTTGGCCTTAATATGAATGGGATTATGCAGGTTTTCTTTATCAGTTGTGAGGAAATAATGATTTACACTAAATTCTGTTTATGTCATTCTTTTTAAATATCTACCCATTTTTCAAGACAGCTGATATAGTAACTATTAGGAGGAACATTAATAATAACATATATGTGGGGCAGTTGGTTGGCTCAGTGGATTGAGAGCCAGGCCTAGAGATGGGAGATCCTGGGTTCAAATATGGTCTCAGATACTTCCTAGCTGTGTGACCCTGGGCAAGTCACTTAACCCTCATTGCGTAGCCCTTACTGCTCTTCTGACTTGGAACTAATACACAGTATTGATTCTAAGACAGAAGATAAGGGTTTTATTTTTTTAGAAAAGCCAAAATTATGTGTAGAAACATGTAACTGGGAAAAAAAATTAAAGAGACAAAAAAAGAGAAATAGTCTCATACCTATGTTAATTACTTAAATCAGTAGTCAATATGATTTCATCAAACACTGTATCCAGAGAATATTTTCCCCCTTGCTGCTATTCTTCACATCATCCCATCTCATAAATTCTTTATCAAATGTGTCTATAATATTTTCCTTATTTTAATGAGAAACCAATCAAAATATTAAGATTATAATAATAAAATAGTACCCAAATTTTAGAACTAAGTAAAGAACAGAATTATAAGAAATAAGAGATAGTAAAGCAAAAATTATAAAATAAAGTTTGTTTGCTTGCCCCACACTATTTATTTAAGTGGTCATCCTTCAGAAAGCTATATCTAGGAACTGGACAAGAATCCTTTTTTGACTACAGTTTGTAAGCCTTTGATACTGACATCTGCCTGCTGGCTAGAACTTTTTTCTTGGACTTTATTTATGAAAAATTCAAACCTTTTCTTTTCTTTCATTTTTAAAGCCTTACCAGTTTTAAAGATGTAGGTAGCCAGTCAAAGGAGGCTGTCCACATGATGGGACATAGAGGCCCTTGTGTAGACTTTTGCTTGATTTACTCAAGGAGAGGAGAAAATAAGAAGAGTTAAGAGTTCAAGGGATCATTTATCCAATCTGAGACTTTGAAACCATAGGTCATGTTTTAAAGCTGTATAAATTTCCCACCCAGGTGGCTAGCCCCAGGCTAGACCTTAACATGTAAGTGTCCTAACTTCTGTTAGGACCTTTTCCCACTGGCAGATTGTCCAGTTAAGATATCTCCTATAAACTGTTCTACAGAGTCTTCTCCAGGTCACCCTTCCCTGACTGGCCTCTTAGCATTTCCTTTTGCTCCAGCCTACTGTGAATTGGACCTCCTGGGATATCTTAGAACACAAAGCTGAACCTCAAGAAATGACTCTGAACGGTTTAATCTTATTTTGTCTTTTAAAGAACCATTCTCCAACCAATGATATTCTGTGTGGGCTCATTCCTCAGTGATTATCATACTCTCTCACCTTTTTATTTCCCCTTTGCCCATGACTGATTTTGCAACTACTGATGTACATATTTTCCATCTCCAGCTGCCTCCTTCTTTAGCCCCATCCACCTCAACTCACATCCCAACAATGCCACACTCCAGATGATTTCTCCTTCCCTCTATGACCTCTGGAATAACTGCTCTGTAATTAACCAAATTCTTTTAATCTTCAACTTCTTCCTTTTTCATTACTTTTTTCTTGCCTTCCCTGAGACTTTGTTTTTTCCTGATAATAGTGCTTTTTTCACCATATTTTCTAGTGTTTGGCTACAATTTTTTTCTAAGATTCCCTGATTTGCCTGTAGTGACTCAGTAGTGAGGCAATAGAAATACTGTTTGCTTCCTGTCTGCAATCATAATTCAACAACTTCAGCTCCTTTGAGGTTAATGGTATTCAAATTGCTCATAATCTAGATCCTGATGGTTATTATCTATCAAATCCTAGAATATGCTCCCTCCTTCATCAAAGAGTTTTGTTTTCTCCTCATAGTGTTGGCAAGGGACATTGGGTTTCCCTTGGACACTCCAAACCCTAGAAGTGTTTCAGGTCAAACAGAGAACAGGAAAATTCCTTTACTTCCTTGCATCCTTGTTAATGCTGAGGAAAAGGTGACTCTGGGCATCAGATACTCACAATAAAGAAAGACCCTTAGAGAAATATTCCCCTTGAATTCTCCCCTGGATTATGAGATGGACCCAGATATACATCTTCCAGATATGCTCTAATACCATCAGGTTGTATCTAGGACATCTACTTGTCCCCTAAACTATGTCTGGTCACTCCCTGTTTCTTTGGGACACAAAACATCATTTTAGCCCTGCTCAGAAAACAAACATCCCCTGCTTCTGCCCAACCTCATTCCATTCACATAGCTCTTGTAATCAAAAGGGTGTATAAAGCCCAGAGCATATCTCCTTTAGGAGGCAGTGTTCCACCTGCACTCTCTTCCCAACCAAATTCAACATGAATACTAAATTAATAGATTTCTCTTTTTATTTCTAAGCTAAGTTATGGAATTTTGCATTCTTGCAAAGGGTACCTGTACCAAAGCTGGGGTTCATCTCAATTCCCCCCAGAACCGTCTCAATCTGCATTCCAATTCGTGCCTTCATACTAAGGGATATCTACATATAGATTTATGTCTCTGCAAATACCCAACTTTCTAATTCCTCAGTCTATTCAATTCTCATGACAACTCCACCTTAGCTACACACAGCGATGTTCATATCTTTGATGTTGTCATGATCTAGGCCCTCCATTTTTATGTTTATGAACTCTAGAATCTTTTATTTAACCATCAACTGTTATCATTATATTTTTCACTACCTTAAAACCTATAACTATGTTCTTCATCCTCACTGTGTCTCTTCATCCTTTCACCCATCAGTACTTTTACAGACTATCACCCCTCTATTTGTTTTATCATCCCTTTCCCCTCTTGACTCCTTAGTGAACCAATTTAACTCCTCACTCTACTCTACTCTTCAGACTCTTAACTCCCATATTCTATTGCAGATAATATGTTTTCAAAACTCAACTTCAGGTTATTACTATCATTTACTTTATTTGCTCCTACTCATGTGCAACTGAATAGAGTTGGAGGAAATCACAAAGCTGTACTGATTGGGTCCACTACAGAATTGTCATCTAATTTCAGCTGGGTCATCACAGTAGCAAGGCAATCATTTTCCTCCTCCCTAAATGAATTCACTTTCCCACTTTCAATAGCAGCTGCTTTCAACCTCTTTTCTCCTCAAGTCCCTCATGACTCATAATTCACCAAAATTATTGAGATTATTTACCTAGATCTATCCCTCTTCTCCAAAGACTAATTTTCTCCACTCATACATCTGTCTCTTCCTTCCCTTCAGTCTCAAAAAAAGAAATGCCTCTTTTCTTTGCGAAGGTCAACCCCACTATATGCACTATTGATCTCTTCATTCCTATCATTTCCAGTAGACTAACCTAATTATCATCTATGTTCTTTTAATCTTCAGTTTCTATTTATTATCCCTTATTTCCTGCCTTCAGCCATGCCCACTCCTTCCCTTAAACTTAAAAAACAAACTACACTTGATCTTAGTATCCCTTGTCATTCTATTTTTCTCCTCTTCTTCTGAACTAAACTCAAGAAAGCAATATACAGTAGGCTCTTCCAGCCTCTTTTCTTCTCCCTATATTCTACACCATCTAGGATCTGGCTTCTAATCTCTCTTCTTTAAATTGATGGAACCAATATTGGTTTATTAACCTATTGATTAATAATACATACCTAACTGGCCAGGGCAATGTTCCTAGTGAAAGTTGTACCGGGCTGAAATCACAATGCACTTTTTTTAAATTGTAAGTTATTTATTTAGTCAAATTAGAACATTATTCCTTGGTTACAAGAACCATATTCTTTCCCTCCCTTCCCTACCCCCACCATTCCCGTAACTGACCCTCAATTCCACTGGGTATTACATGTGTCCTTGATCAAAACCTATTTCCATGTTCTTGGTGTTTGCATTAGGATGTTCATTTAGAGTCTTCATCCCCAACCATATCCGCTCAACCCATGTAATCAAGCAGTTGTTTTTCTTCTGTGTTTCTACTACCACAATTTTCCCTCTGAATGTGGATAGTGTTCTTTCTCATAGATCCCTCCAAGTTGTTCAGGATCACTGCATTACCACTAATGGAGAAGTCCATTACATTCAATTGTACCACAGTGTAACAGTCTCTGTGTACAATGTTCCCTGGTTCTGCTCTTTTGGCTCTGCATCAATTCCTAGAGTTTATTCCAGTTCACATGGAATTCCTCCACTTTGTTATTCCTTCTAACAAAATAGTATTCCATCACCAACATATACTGCAATTTGTTTAGTCATTCCCCAATTGAAGGGCATCCCCTCATTTTCCAATTTTTTGCCACCACAAAGAGTGCTGCTATGAATATTCTTGTACAAGTCTTTTCCCTTATTATCTCTTTGGAGTACAAACCCAGCAGTGCTATGGCTGGATCAAAGGGCAGACAGTCTTTTATCACCCTATGGGCATAGTTCCAAATTGCCCTCCAGAATGGATAGATCAATTCACAACTCCACCAGCAGTGAATTAGTGTCCCTACTTTGCCACATCCCCTCCAGCATTCATTACTTTCCTTTGCTGTCATGTTAGCCAATCTGCTAGGTGTGAGGTGATACCTCTGTGTTGTTTTGATTTGCATCTCTCTAATTACATGTACTTATGTACTTATGTATATATGTATAAATGTACTTATGAATAGTTTTGATTTCTTTATCTGAAAATTGCCTATTTATGTCCCTTGCCCATTTATCAATTGGAGAATGGCTTGATTTTTTGTACAATTGATTTAGCTCTTTATAAATTTGAGTAATTAGACCTTTGTCAGAGGTTTTTGTTATGAAGATTGTTTCCCAATTGGTTGCTTCCCTTCTAATTTTGGTTGCATTGGTTTTGTTTGTACAAAACCTTTTTAATTTGATGTAATCAAAATGATTGATTTTACATTTTTACATTTATATTTTACATTTACATTTACACACATTTTACATGTGTGAGATGTTGATCTAAACCTAATCTCTCCCATTCTGTCTTCCAATTTTCCCAACAGTTTTTATTAAATAGTGAATTTTGGTCCAAAAAGTTTGGATCTTTGGACTTATCATAGACTGTCTTGCTGAGGTCACTTACCCCAAGTCTATTCCACTGATCCTCCTTTCTGTCTCTTAGCCAATACCAAATTGTTTTGATGACCACTGCTTTATAGTATAGATTGAGATCTGGGACTGCAAGGCCTCTTTCCTTAGCATTTTTTTTCATGTTTTCCCTGGATATCCTTGATCTTTTGTTCTTCCAAATGAACTTTGTTATGGTTTTTTTCTAGTTCAGTAAAAAAAAGTTTTTTGGTAGTTCAATTTGGGTAGGAATGTCATTTTTGTTATGTTAGCTCATCCTACCCATGAGCAATCAATGTTTTTCCAATTGTTTAGATCTAGTTTTAATTGTATGGAAAGTGTTTTGTAGTTGTGTTCATATTGTTCTAGTGTTTGTCTGGGCAGATAGATTCCTAAGTAGTTTATTTTGCCTAGGGTGATTTTAAATGACATTTCTCTTTCTAATTCTTGCTGCTGAGATGTGTTGCAAATATATAGAAATGCTGATGACTTATGTGGGTTTATTTTGTATCCCGCAATGTTGCTAGAGTTGCTGATTATTTTGACTAACTTTTTAGTTGATTCTCTAGGATTCTTTAAGTAGACTAGGATTCATACCATCTGAGTGATAGCTTGGTCTCCTCATTGCCTATTTTAATACCTTCAATTTCTTCTTTAATTGCTGCTGCTAGTGTTTCTAGTACAATGTTAAATAATAGAGGTGATAATGGGCATCCTTGTTTCACTCCTGATCTTATTGGGAAGGCTTCTAGTTTGTCCCCATTGCAGATGATGTTTGCTAATGGTTTTAGATATATAATGTTTGTTATTTTTAGGAAAGGCC
Source organism: Monodelphis domestica (assembly GCF_027887165.1). Classification (NCBI taxonomy): domain Eukaryota; kingdom Metazoa; phylum Chordata; class Mammalia; order Didelphimorphia; family Didelphidae; genus Monodelphis; species Monodelphis domestica. The sequence goes on along the minus strand of NC_077232.1, from coordinate 258,739,209 downwards.
CTTCTATTCATATGCTTTCTAGTGTTTTCAATACAAATGAGTGTTGTATTTTGTCAAAGGCTTTTTCTGCATCTATTGAGATGATCATGTGATTTTTGTTGGTTTGATTGTTAATATGGTGAATTATGTGGATGATTTTCTGAATATTAAACCATCTTTGCATTCCTGGTAGGAATCTTACCTAGTCATAGTGAATAACCTTCATGATGACTTGCTGGAGTCTCCTTGCTAGTATTCTATTTAAGATTTTTGCATCTATATTGCCATATTTATTGCCATATAATTGGGCATAATAATTTTAATGATTTCTTTAATTTCCTCTTTATTAGAGGTGAGGTCTCCCTTTCTATCTTGGATACTGTCATTTTGGTTTTCTTCTTTCCTTTTTAAAATTAGATTGATCAATACTTTGTCTATTTTATTTGTTTTTCAAAGTACCAGCTTCTAGTCTTATTTATTAAATCAATAGTTCTTTGACTTTCAATTTTATTAATTTCTCCTTTGATTTTTAGGATCTCTTATTTAGTCTTCAGCAGAGAATTTTTAATTTGTTCACTTTCTAATTTTTTAATTTGTATGCCCAATTCATTGACCTCTGTCCTCTCTAATTTTTTAATATATGAACTCAAGGATATAAATTTCCCCCCTGAGTATTGCTTTGGCTGCATTTCATAGATTTTGAAAGGATGTCTCATCATTGTCATTTTCTTCAATAAAATTATTTATCCCACTAGTATAGTTTTTCTACCTCTTTCATCCTTGAGTTCCACTAGTTTCTCCTTTAGAAATCTGGATGCTATGCCATTTGGTGCATACGTGTTGAGTACTGATATTTCCTCATTGTCTATACTGCCTTTTATCAGGATGTAATTACCTTCCCTATCTTTTTCATCTAGATCTATTTTTACTTTGGCTTTGTCAGATATCATGATTGTGACTCCTTTTTAAAAAAAAAATCTGTTGATGCCCAATATATTTGGCACCATCCTCTTACTTTTACCCTATGTGTGTCTACCTTCCTCATGTGTGTTTCTTGTAGACAGCATACGGTAGGGTTTTGGTTTCTAATCCACTCTGCAATTTGCTTGTGTTTTATGGGTGAGTTCATTCCATTCATATTCAGAATTGTGATTACCAGCTGTGTATTTCTCAGCATTTTGATTTCTACTCCATCTTCTTTCACTACTTCCTTCTACACCAAGGTTTTGTTTTCAATCAATCCCCCTAATTCCCACCCTTATTTTACTTCCCTTTCTACCCTCTCCCTTCTTAATCCCCTCTTATTTTCTTTACAGTCTTTTTAAACTACCCCCACCCTCTCCCTCCCTTTTACTACTTCCCTCCCCACCAGAACATTTGTTTCCCTTCTACTTCCTTATAAGGTGTAAATCAATTCTCTGCCCCAATGTATTTGATTGTTCTTCCCTCTTTGAGTCAATTTCAATCCATGTAAGAATTGAGCAATTTCTATCTCCAACCTCTTTCAGTGTATTGATGTTCTCCCCCCCTCTTGCCATGTGGTTCTTTGTGACATATAAATTTACCCCATCTTGTTTCTTTTCCCATTTCTTTTAGTATTAACCTCTTTTTTTAGCTCTAATTGCACACACACACACACACACACACACACACACACACACACATATATATATACACATATATATGTATTTATGCATACATATATCTATATACATATTTGTATCTTGGCATTTCATCCTATACAGTTTTTTACTGTTCCCTCTAAGTATAATTTTCTAGCTACCAAGGTGATAATAATTTTTAAGAGTTACCAATGACCTCTTTTCTTATAGGGATACATATCATTTTAACTTATTGGGTCTCTTAAAAAAAAGTTTTTTTGTTTTGTTGTTCCCCCCCCCTTTCTTAATTACCTTTTGATAATTCTCTTGGGTTCTGTTTTTGGGCATCAAATTTTCTGTTCATGTCTGGTCTTTTCTTTACAAATGCTTAGAATTCTTCTATTTTGTTAAATGACCATACTTTCCCCTTTAAGAATATTGTCAGTTTTGCTGGGTAGTTGATTCTTGGTTATAGACCTAGTTCCCTTGCTTTCTGAAACATCATATTCCATGCCTTCTGGACCTTCAGTGTAGATGCTGCCAGACTTCTTAGCAGCTTATAATATTTTTTCCTTCGTCTGATAGTTCTTGAATTTGGCTATGGCATTCCTGGGTATTTTCTGTTGGGGATTATATACAGGAGGTGATTCATGGATTCTTTCAATCTCCACTTTTCCCTCTTCTTATTTTTCTTGGATAATTTCCTGTACTATTATGTCCAGTCTTTTCTTTTGTAATGATCTTCCAGTAGACCAATCATTCTTAAGTTGTCTCTCCTGGAACAATTTTCTAAGTCTTCTGTTTTGTGAATGAGATGCTTCATATTTTCCTCAATTTTTTCATTATTTTGATTAGTGTCCTGCTGCCTTGTGAAGTCTCTTGCTTCTAATTGTATTCTGGTTTCTAAAGACTGGATTTCATCCCTGGCTTTTTGGTCATCCAAGTCCTTCTGATCTTTCATCTCCTTTGCCTCATTTTCAAGCTGATTAAATTTGGCTTTCAAGACACTGTTTTCTGTTTCCACATGACTTATCTTGCTTTTTAAGTTCTTTTCCTAGTTGTTTTCAGGCTCTCTTAATTGTGTTTTGAATTGTAATTTGAGTTCTTCCAAAGCCTGTATCTAATTCACTGGAGTTTCTGTTCTTTTGCTTGCTGTTCCTTCATCTTTCTCTGTTCCGTTTGCTCTTTTTTCATTGCCTGGATAGAAGCTGTTGATTGTAATTTCTTTTTTTTTCTTTTTCTGTTGTTTGCTCATATTTTCCTCTTCTTTACTTCCTGTAGTTGCTTTTGCTCCTCTCATTTTGTGTTGGATCTCTGGTTTGGGGTTTTTCTGTCAGCCTTCACACTTGGAACTTAGTCAACAAATCTCTCAGTGCAGTCTGTGGGGGAGGAGTGTTGGAGCTTTAGCTTCTGGGGCCTCTGAAGGCTTTGATTGGAATAAGCCTAGCTGGGCTGCAGAGCTGGATATGCCCTGAGGCCAAAACCTCAGGAAGGGGGAAGAGGCAATATGGAGTGTTTCTGCTGCTGCAAGTAGGCTGCCCATTATGCGCTTCTTCTCCGACTACTTCCCCACTGCTTGTGTTCAAAGCTCCGAGCCTTGCACAACTTTACATGCAAGGTTACTCCCTCCAGGCAAGCACCCTTGTCTGCCTAGAGGTTCCAGCTACCACTGGAGCCTAAGCACTTTAAGTGGGGGAGGGGTCCTGGGACCTTCCTTCTTCCTTCCCCTTAAACCAGATTGTTCTTGAATTCAGGCTTTTGGGGAGCATGTCTTTTGAGTCCAGTAGGAGGGTTCCTTGGCTCTGACCTGTTGTTAAGTTTGATTTTCAGTCCCCTAGAAGTATTTAGTTTGTAATTGGTAAGGAAGGATTTTCAGAGGTCTGAACTTTTGCTGCCTCTACACCGCCATCTTCTGGCTTCTAATCTCTTTAACTGAATCAGATCTCTGAAAAATTACAGTGATCACTGTGTGAAGTGGAAATGTAAGGGGTCCTTGAAAATACCAAAGTACACACTCTTTTTTTTAATCCCCAGGAAAAACTATCTTTAAAATGGAATGTATTTATTGAGAGAGAAATGTGGGGCATTGCCTCAAGTCATTGACCTTCAACAAATGACCCCCAAAATTTAAAGAGAAAGAGAAATATGGCTATGTCTGCCTCAGAGGCACCAGAGACAGACAGACCCTAATACAGAGTTCTTGATACAAAATGTTCCCAGGTTGATAGTGACATTTCCCTTTTATAGGAAAATACAAGAGATTTATTTTACACATTCAAGCAAATTAACACTTCAGGAAACTGGAGACAAGGGGGTAGAGTCAAGAAGGAGGCTTAGAAATAGTAATTGATTCCTCTGTGAAAACCCTTCCACACCAATCAAAAATAAAGCACTTCAAGGGGGACAGAAAACCAAATCCAACAACAAGATAGACCTGCGGGAAGCTCCTCCTTGATTCAATTTAAAAGATACACAGAGAAGATTGAATTCTTGTGTATAAGGGAAAGAAAAAAGGAAGGTCCCAATGCCCCTCCCCCACCTACTGTGCTGAGTCTCAGGAAGATTGTGGGATCTCAGGGCAAGGGTTCCAATTAGGACAGAGTACCTTCTTACTACAACTATGGGAAGCTGAGGGCTCTGATCACAGTTGGCAGGGAGGCAGCTGGAGGAGAGAAGCAGAGAGGAGGTCAGGCTGCTCATAGCCTTTAGCCACCACACCTTCATCTTAGGCCTCTGCCATGGAGATTTTTGGCCTCAGGGCACACTCAGCTCTGCAGATCAGCTCAACTGGCTTAATCCAGGATAGTAGCAACACAGAGAAGAAGCCTCTAGAGGGCAGGAAAACTCTAACTCACAAAATCAGCAAACAACCAGAGTATCAAGTGTATAAGGAAAGAATATGAGTAAACAATGGAAGAAAAAAAAAAGAAACCAAGATTGAAAACTATATATATATATATATAGTAGTCTCTCGGTGATCGAGAATGACTATTGTCTTTGTGCATTATCATCTATGGTGTACCCTCCTGTGGCTTTGGAGTCCAAAGGCTGAGGCACAGAGTTTGTGGCCCATGGGGCATGGGACTCCAGTTGTTACGGGAGGTGCAGCTGTGGCCTGGTGTCGATGTCGCTCATCTCCAAAGGTGGTGGCGGCATGGTTAATGGGTTCGCCAGCTGCTTCTGTCAGAGGCAGCGAGTTCTAGTTGCTTTGGTGTAATGCCAGTCCACTTCAAGTTGGACTTTAGCTGATCCTTGAATCTTCTCTTTGGTCGGCCTTGTTTCCTGAGTCCAGCTGACAGTTCACCATAGAATACCTGTCTTGGTATTCGCTGTGGGTCCATGCGGATGACGTGTCCAGACCATCGAAGCTGGGCTTTGAGGACCAGGACTTCGATGCTGGTGGAGTTGGCTCTGTCAAGGACTTCCTGATTGGTGATTTGGTCCTGCCATTGGATCCTCATGATTGACCGGAGGGAGCGTTGGTGGAATTGCTCCAGCTGTTTTATGTGCTTCCAGTACAGTGTCCATGTCTCACAACCATACAGGAGCGAGCTGAGGACCACTGTGTTATACACTTTGAGCTTCATCGCAGTGCTTACACCTCTGTGTTGGAGGACTTTGCAGCGCAGCCGCCCGAGTGCCTGGCTGGCCTCTTGGATCCTGGCATTGATCTCGTGGTCTAGGGACCCGTCGTTGGCGATGGTGCTGCCCAGGTACTTGAAAGTGTTGACGTTAGAAAGCTGCGTGCCATTGATTGTAATGCATGGCTGGTTAGTTGGCCTCCCTGGTGCAGGTTGGAACAGCACCTCTGTTTTGCTGAGGCTGATAGTCAGGCCAAACAGTTTTGTTGCGGTGGAGAACCTGTCCACAATGGTGTGAAGATGATTTTCTTGGTGGGCCATGAGAGCACAGTCATCTGCGAAGAGAGCTTCCAGGATGAGTCTCTCTGTTGTCTTTGTTTTTGCAGTCAGGCGGCGAAGGTCAAATAGTGAGCCATCCAGTCGGTATTTGATGTAGATGCCCAGGTCTAGATCCATCACAGCATGTCGTAATACTTGGGTGAAAAATAGTTTGAATAGTACTGGAGCGAGGACACAGCCTTGTTTCACGCCATTGGAGATGTTGAAGCTATCAGAAGTCTCTCCACCAGATAGGACTTCCCCTGTCATGTCGAAATGAAAGAGCTGGATCAGTTTGACGAATTTTGCTGGGCAGCCGAGCTTGCTAAGGATCACCCACAATGCATCCCTGTTCACTGTGTCGAACGCCTTTGTCAGGTCTATGAAGACAATGTAGAGACTCAGGTTCTGCTCAAGGCATTTTTCTTGCATTTGCCTCACTGTGAAGACCATGTCGATGGTGCTGCAATCTGGTCGGAAGCCACATTGTGATTCAGGAAGGTTCTGCTCTGAAACAGATGACAGGAGTCTGTTGAGTATAACACGGGCGAGGATCTTTCCAGCAGTGGAGAGTAGTGAGATGCCTCTGTAGTTGTCACAGGCTTCTCGTGTGCCTTTTTTCTTGTATAGGTCTATGATGGAGGCATCTCTGAGTTCTGGGAGCATGTCTTCCTCTTCCCATATGCTGGTCAGCACTATGTGGAATGCCTGGAGTGCCTTTCCATTTAAGGCCTTGTACACCTCGGTTGGGATCCCGTCTTTACCAGGTGCCTTGCCTGCACTCATTTGTTTAGTGGATTTTTTGGACTTCCTCTATTGAAGGAGGGACATCAAGTTGTTCAATGGAGAGGTTTTGGGGGATCTGGTCAAGGGCACTTTGGTCAACTGAAGCGGGTCAGTTGAGAAGCTGACTGAAGTGTTCTTTCCACCTGTTGCTGATGCCTTTTTTATCTTTTATGAGAGTGTCACCATCAGAGTATAGCAAGGTAGTTGTGGTGGGTTTTGATGGCCCATAGACAGTCTTGAGGGCACTGAAAAATTGTTTGTAGTTTTTCATATCAACAAACTGCTGGATTCTTCTGCCTTTTTTTCCCTCCATTGGTCTTGCATCTTCCTGATCTTACGCTGCGCCGTGGATTGGAGAGACTTGAATCTGTCCTTTTTAGGAGCAGAGTTTGGGTTATTTTGCCACTTCATAAAGGCTTTGTTCTTCTTGCTCAATAGATCTTCAATAGCGGTGTTGTTCTCGTTGAACCAGTCCTGGTGGTTGCGTTGTTTTGGGCCTAGGACTGCCTTTGATGTTTCCTTCACTGCGTCTGAACTGGTTCCATTTCTTGACTGAGCTTCCAGTGAGTGGTCCCTTGGCAGACAGATTGTTGTCCAGGCAGGACTAGAATGTTTGCAAATAAGATGGATCTCTAAGATGACTCACGATGTAAAATGCGCGAACTGTCTGGGCGGGTTTTGGATGGCGAGGTGCAATGCGCATTTGAAGAGTTGCTCTAAACAATCGGTGGTCTGTCCAGCATTCAGCTCCTCTCATGGCTCTGGTGATCTTTACATCCTGGATGTCTCGCTGGCATACAATGATGTAGTCAATGAGATGCTACTGTTTTGATCTTGGGTGCATCCATGTTGTTTTATATTTGTTCGCCATTCTGAACACAGTGTTTGTGATGGTGAATTCGAACTCTGAGCATTTGCTGAGTAGCAGTAGGCCGTTGTTGTTCATTTTGCCCACTCTGTGTTTGCCGAGCACTCCTTTCCATCTTTCATGGTCCTGGCCAACGCGGGCGTTGAAGTCTCCCAGTAGTATCAGCTTGTCATTGGTGGGCACCGAGTGCAGGAAGGCACTCAGGTCAGAGTAGAACTGTTCAATGGTCTCCTCTGTGCTGGTCAGTGTTGGGGCATATGCGCTGATGATTGTGGCATACCTGTCTTTGCTAAGAGGCAAACGGATCTTCATGAGCCTCTCGCTGATGCCCACAGGCAAGTCTGGAAGCTGTTTGAGCACACTGGTCTTGATGGCCAGGCCAACACCGTGGATTCTGTCTTCATTTGAGGCTCTACCTTTCCAGAACAAGGTGTATCCAGTGGTGGGTTCGCTGAGTGATCCCTCTTCTGGTAAGCATGTTTCGCTTAAGGCTGCAATGTTGATGTTATATAGCGCCAGGTCTTTACCAATTAGAGCTGTTCTTCTCTCAGGTCTTGGGGTATTCTCTCTATCAAGTAATGTCCTGATGTTCCATGCTCCTAGTAGGAGTTTCTTTGTATTTTTTCTTTGATTTCAACCGCTTAAAGGGGATGACCCGCCAGAGGCAGTGTGTTAACTGGGTGTTTGTAGGGCAGGCAATGTTTGGGACACCTTTTCTAGTCCCCTCCCTTGATTAGGGTGAGCAGTGCTGTCCTAGAGAGGGCTGCTCAGTTGCCCAAGATGCTGCCGAATGTCCCTGCTGCCCACAGGGCCGAGGGACCACTGGATCGTGACTACAACTGTAAAAACTCTCTTCTTCTCCTTCTAATAGGAGTTTTCTTCCCCTCCCCTTCCCGTGTGAATCTTTGTGTGAGAAAGATTATTCTATTTGGTCTTTCTTTTCCCCCTATTTACACATTACATTTTCCCCACATATTAATATACATAGATTGATAGAAATATAGTCCTTATAGAAGAGAGTTTGAATAAAAGAAAAAGATAACCTTTTTCTCCTTTTTCCTTTCCTTCATATTTACCTTTTCAGGTATTCCATGCTCTTTGTTTTTCTATATCAAACTTTCCACAGTGTTCTGGTCTTTTCTATGCAAAAATTTGGAAATCTTCTGTTTTGTTGAATGCCCATATTTTCCCTTGGAAGTATGTAGTCAGTTTTGATGGGTAGCTGATTCTTGGTTGAAGGCCCAGCTCTCTTGCCTTTCTGAAAATCATGTTCCATGCCTTACGATCATTCAGAGTGGAACTTGCAAGGTCTTGTGTGACCCTGATTGGCATTCCTTTATATCTAAATTGTCTTTTTCTTGCTTCTTGTAAGATTTTTTCTTTTGCTTGAAAGCTTTGGAATTTGGCAATTACATTCCTGGGAGTTGTCTTTTGGGGATTTAGTGTAGAGGGTGTTCTGTGAACTCTTTCAGTGGCTGTATTGCCCTCTTGTTCTAGAATCTCTGGGCATTTTTCTTTGATTATCTCTTGTATTATGATGTCGAGTTTGCTGTTTATTTCTGGATTTTCTGGTAGTCCAATTATTCTTAAATTGTCTCTTCTCCCTCTATTTTCCAAGCCTGTCACCTTGTCAGTGAGATATTTTATGTTCTCTTCTAATTTCTTGGTCTTTTGGCTTTGCTTTTTTAATTCTTGCTCGTTTTCTTCCAGTTGGCTGATTCTGACTTTTAAAGCCTGGTTTTCCTTTTCAGTTTGGTCAAACTGGTTTTGTAGATGCGTGAATTTTTTTTTTAATTTCCCACTTTTCCTGCCAGAAGGCTTCCATCTTTTTTATCATTTCTGATTCAAATTCTTCATGGGCTTGTGGAGAGTTTCCATTTCCTTTGGAAGGTTTTGGAGCATTTGCTTGTGTTTCCTCTTCTATCTCCTCTGTATTTTGTATTTTTGCTCCACCAAATGTGTCCTAAATCACCCCCTTCTTCTTGTTTTTCTTGGAGTGTTTAGGATTTTCTGTGCTGTTTTCCATCTCTATCTGAGTGGGGAGGTCTAGCTTTTCTTATCTCTGTCTGGTGTTCAGAGGCTTTAGCCCCAGGCAAATTGTCTGTTTGTGGCTGTTACTGCTCTCAGTTCCCTCCCGATGCTTCTTCATTGCCTTACTCCCATGCTCTGAGCCTGTCTTTGCACTGTCCCCGAGATATCTCAGAGCCTTTGTGGGCCAGAGAGGCCTGCACTCTGAGGGGGGAGAAGCCAAGGCTTCCCGGAGCTCTGAGGGCTCCTGAGAGGATTAACTTCAGTTGGGTTGGACGGAGTGTGTCTTAAAGCAGGGACCTTCCCTGAGACTCAGAAGGAAGGATCCAGCCAGGGGGCTACAGGCTCCCCTCTGTCTCTCTCTGTTTCCCTGCTGTCTGGGTGCCCCCGTGATTGGCTCAGGTTGTTTTCAGGGTGTGGCCTTCAGAATAGCCGGCCCTGGGGTCCTTTTGCTGGCTCTTAGGTTCCCTCTGCTGCCTTGGACTCAGAGTTCTGGGTTGGGGGGGATGGGTCCTGGGACCTTCCTTCTGCCTATCCCTTATATCCGAGTGATGTTGGGTTCTGACTTTTGGGGGGCCATACCTTTTGATCCAGGTCCAGGTCTAGGAGGAGGGTTCCCTGGATCTATCCTGTTGTTTGTTTTGAATTTTGGTATCCTAGGAGCATACAGTTTGAGATCGGTAAGGAAGGGGTTTCAGGAGATCTGAACTTTAGCTCTCTCTAAGCCGCCATCTTGACCGGAACCCTCCTCCCCTTCTTGCAGCCAATGTGCAATTCCACTGGGTATTACATGTGACCTTAATCAGAACCCATTTCCATGTTGTTGATGCTTGCACAAGGATGGTCATTTTGAGTCTACATCCTCAGCCATATCCCCTCAACCCATGTATTCAAGCAGTTGTTTTTCTCCCATGTTTCTACTCCCACAATTTTTCCTCTGAATGTGGATGATGTTTTTTCTCATAGATTCCTCCAAGTTGTTCAGGGACATTGCATTGCGACTAATGGAGAACTCCATTACATTTGATTGTACCACAGTGTATCAGTCTCTGTGTCTAATGTTTTCCTGGTTCTGCTCCTCTCACTCTGCATCAATTCCTGGAGGTTGTTCCAGTCCCCATGGACCTCCACTTTATTATTCCTTTGAACACAATAGTATTCCATCATCAGCAGATACCACAATTTGTGTAGCCATTCCCCAATTGAAGGGCAGCCCCTCAGTTTCCAATTTTTTGCCACCACAAGGAGTGCAGCTATGAATATTCTTATACAAGTCTTTTTCCTTATGATCTCTTTGGGGTACAAGCCTAACAGTGCTATGGCTGGATCAAAGGGCAGACAGTCTTTTAGTGCTGTAGCATAACAGGCATGTGAGCATGTTGGAAGTATGATTGATGTATTGATATTGTATCCTATATATTCATTTACCAGACACATGGTCAGATCATTTAATGTTCATGGTATGGAAAGGGACTGTCCAAAGGACAAATGCAAAGGACATGCAAATTCCTGGGCTGGGCATTGCGAGCCACAGTGTCCTGGCTCGGACTACATTCCTTCACAAAATGCAGGTTCAATTAATCTCCTCCTCTTTGATTCAGTCATTGTCAAATCAACCAATGTTAAAACCTATATCATGTCATGTATTCATTAATCACCTCCCACTTGACATTCCTAAAATCTCCAATAAAAGCTGCGGAACATGTGCGAGCCTTCTCTAACTTCTCTTGCCTTGTCTTTCTTGCACTTGTTCTCCCTCTTGTCTCTTACACTCTTGCTTCTTAAGTCTTGCCAGTATTCTTACTCATGTCTGCTTGATTCATGTAACACAGTTGCACCACATATCTCCCATTAATCTCCTGGCCAATCTGGCCCATGGGGGATATTTCGGAGTTCTTGGCTCCACGCATGTTCTCTTGCTTCTCATACTTATAATTTCTCCACTTATTATCTTTTTATCTAGAGAGGTATTTCGGAACTCGCTTCTGCCCACATGTTTTTAACTTGTTGTCTCTGAGTCTTTATTACTGCGTCTCTCCCTCTAACTGCCTTGTATATCTTCCATCCATATTCCTCTAGCCTCCGATCTCCTTCTCAGGTCACCACCCAGAGGTTCATTATATAGGAACTGCTGGTGGTTCCTATAAGTGCCCTTTGGGCATAGTTCCAAATTACCCTCCAAAATGGTTGGATCAACTCACAACTCCACCAGCAATGCCTTGGCACCTTTTGCCAGGACTATTGGCATCGTAAAGCTCTATAATAGTATTGCAAAGAATGGGCTCCAAGCCTGAAATCTCTCTCCATTCTAATCTATCTTGCACCCAGGTTCCAGAATCTTCCTAAAGGGCAGGTCAAACTTTGTTACTGCCCTTCCCTTTTCCCTGCCACATTCAATAAACTCCAATGACTCCCTGTTATCTCCATGATAAAATATAAAGTCCTCTGTTACTGCATCCTACACTAGTTCCTTTCTAGCTCTCCAGTCTTTCACTTGACTCTACAATCCAGATACACAGATGTATTTGCACTTCTTATCTCTGTGCCTTTGCATTGTCTATCTCTCATGTTAGTAATGCTGTTGCTTTTCATTTCTACCTCTTTGTTTTCCTGGTTTGCTCCAAATATCAGATCAAATGATAATAGGAATCCTTATCTAATCCTCTAGCTGCTAGGATCTTACCCTTTGAGATCCCCTCCTATCTATTCTGAATATATCTTGTATTCATCTAGTTATTACACATTGTCTTCTCCATTTAAATGTGAGCTCCTTGAATGAGGGAAACATTTAAAAAACCAAATTATTCATATATTTTAAAAGTATTTTTCTATGGTTACATGATTTATGTTCTCTCCTTCCTCTCTTCCCTAGAGCTTCCCCTGGAGCTGACAAGCAATTCTAATGGGTGACACATGTATTATCATTCAATATTCATTTCCATATAATTTAATTTTCCAATAGGGGAATCTTTTGAAACTCAAAACCCAAATTATATACACATATAAACAAGTGATGAATCATATGTTATTTTTTTCCTTTGGTGTTTCTACTCCCACAGTTCTTTCTCTTGATGTGGATAGCTTTCTTTCTCATAAGTCCCTCATGATTGTCCTGGATCATTGCATTGCTATTAGTAGCAAAGTCTGTAACATTTGATTTTCCCACAATGTTTCAGTTACTGTGTACAATGTTTTTCCTGGTTCTGCTCATTTTGATCCATATCAGTTCATGGAGATCTTCCCTGTTTTTCTAGTTTTCTAGAAAACTTCCCTAGTTTTCATGCAGTTCATCATTCCTTACAGCACAATAATAATCCATCACTATCAGACATCACTTAATTTTTTTAGCCATTCCCCAATTGAGAGACAACCCTTCATTTCCATTTTTTTTTTGCTACCACAAAGAGCACAGCTAGGAATATTCTTGTATACAGTCATTTTTTTCTCTTTTGAGTCCACACATAGTAGTGGTATTACTGGATCAAAGTACATGCATTCTTTTAAAGCCTTTTGCACATAATTCCAAATTCTCTTCTAGAATGTGAGAACAATCAATCAATATGGGAACCATTTTTACCTTTATTTGTATGGTTAATGTTTGATTCAATTCCTAGTATACTGTTTCAAATGCTTTTTGACTGACTTTGGATGTGATCATAGGATTACAGATTGAGAGCTGATGATAGCCTTAAAGATCCTAGTCCAACTCCTCCCAGTTTACATTTGAAGAAATTCAGGTTTGGGGAGTGACTTGCCCAAGGTCACACAGGTAGGAAGTAAAAGAGGAGGGACTTGAAAGCAATCTCCTATAACCCAGGAGCTATTCTCTTTCCATGGCATCAGACTCTTGTAATAATGTGTCTTCCTGTGCTTCTCTGAATTCATCACATTTGCTACTTCTTACAAGATAAGTGTCATTCACCAATCAAAGGGCATCTATTTTGTTTCCAGTTTCTTAGGAATGAAAATGTGCTGCTATGAATAATTTCTACATGTGGGATCTTTTCATTTTTCACAATATATTTATTCATTTATCAATGGGCATGTACATTGTCTTCATTTCTTTGCTACCAAATAATGCTATTATAAATACATTGGCATGTGTGGAGAATTTCTTATCACTAGCCTCCTTGGGGTTATAAACTTAATGTTAGAATCCCTCAATCAGAAGATATCAATATTTTAGTCAACTTATTTCCATAATTACACAGGACGTTCATTACTTTCTATCAATACTGACCTCCTTGGGATAGATGTTAGCAGTACAATCTCTAGATCAAAGGGTATGGCATTATTATAGTTTAAAAATAACTTTTTATTGATATCTTTTGTTTTAACATTACCTACATTTCCTCCTGTATATTTCCCCTCCTTCTGGAGGGCTATCACCTATAAAATTGACTTTTTTAAAAGAAAAAAAGAGGAAAAACAACCAGAAAAATGGATAACTATGATGAAAAAATCTAAAAAAGATGTTCTTTGTTTTATGCTTATGCCTCTTCAGAGGAATAGGAAAAAAGTTTTCTCACATCTCTTTTTCAGCACCTTGCTTGTTCTTTGTAATTTTTCTACAGTGGCTTTCAATTGTATTGTTATTTCTATTTACTTTGTTGTAGCCATTGTGCATATTGTTTCCTTGACTCTATCTGCACTTTTTTTTTTAACCTTCACTTTCTGTTTTAGAATCTATTCTAAATATCTATCCTAAGGAAGAAAAGTGGTAAGGACTAGGCAGTTGGAGCTAAATGATTTTCCCATGGTCACAGTACTAGGAAGGGGTCTGAGCCCACATTTGAACCCAAGACCTTCTGACTCCAGGCCTGACACTCTATCCACTGTACTACCTAGTTGCCCCTCTATTTATTTTCCATAAGCTCATGCAAGTCTTCTCAAGCTTCTCTGTAGCCATAATAATTGTCATTTTTTGTGGCACAATAATATTCCATTACATTAATATATTATGGCATATTTTGTTATTCTGTAATCAATGGACATCTATACCATTTTCATTTCTTTGCTACCAAATAGTTCTATTATAAATACTTTGGCATATAAGGAGAATTTCTTATCACTAGCCACCTTGGGGTTATAAACTTAATATTAGAATCTCTGAATCAAAAGATATGGACATTTTAGTCAGCTTATTTCCACAAATACAAATTACTTTCCAAAATGGTTGTATTAATTCACAGTTCCTTTAGCAACACACTAGTCTGCTTATCTTCCCATAATCCTCCTGAATATTATTGGAGAGTATTTTACATTTTTGAAGATAATCCTCTAATTCTCTATGTTCTAAATTTTGATTACATATAACAGAGCACAATAGGTTTTGATAATTCTTTTCAGTTCTCCTAGTTTTGCTGTGATTTAACATTGATCAATTGATATTTTATCTATTCAATTTTCTGTTCTTTAATTTTCAACAAGGCTGGATAGAAGTTTATTTGTTTTGTGGGGATTTTTCAGATATGGTGGATGAAAGAGTACATGACTCAAGAAATGAAGGTTTGAGCTTTTGAGCACAACAATTTATTAAGCAATGCATGCCAATTGCACAGCAAATCAGGACCAAGCATCCTCAGTTTTGGCATTGGACCCTGAATACAGGAGTGACAGATTTCTAGGCATTAAAAAAATCAGATAGGACCAATAAATTTAAAAAAAATTAATCATGATACAAAATTAAGTAATCTGATTTCTAATTGGAGGAAAGATTAGGAACTTTCTAATCTGTGGTGGGATGGGGGAGAATGAACAAGGGCAGTTTCTTGAAATCAAGAAAAGAGGTGTCCTACTTCCTCCAAGAGCTAGTATTCTATCAAAGTAACATGGAAACAATAACTAATTGGACAGTACAGGACCAATTTTCAGATAAGACATATTAGTTGCTAGAGATATATAGTCGTGAGAAAATTTCTTGCATCAATCTTCAAATCCTTAAAGGTCTCTAAGCAGCAGGTAGAAGTGCTTCAGCTTTCTACCCACACAGGCTAAGTACACACAATGCAATAAAGCTTTTTCACAATTCCCATAATTAAATAAAGTTTTCTCATAAGATAGAAATTGGACTAGATTCATAATTGAATTGAAAGAGAACTGAGTTAATTCCAGAACTGAGTCACAAGATGGAGTCAGTGTGGTTCACTCAATTCCCACTATCATTTACTATTTTAATTCCTTCACAAAGAATCAGCTTTTAGTTTTGTCTAAAGTCTTTTTGGTTTCCAATTTAAAAAAAATTTCCTCTTTATTTCAAACCTCCTATTTATGTTCATTTAATGGGGTTCTGTTAAAAATACATAGTCTATTAATTCTTTTCTATTGTTTATATATTTTCCATATGTATCTATAATATTGCTTTTTATTATTTTATTTTTTTAAATATTGCTTTCTAATCTTTTTGGTTCTTTTTGCTTAATTTACCTTCAAGCAATCTTATTTACACGGTCTCTCTTCTTTTCACTGTTACTCCTTCCTCTTCCATTTATTGAAACATTTTTCTTTCTTTACAGTACCCTTCTGTTTAATATACTTCAGTTTCTTTCACTTGGCGAGATCAGTCTTACAGCTAAATGATGGATAGACTGGAGTGGGGAGAGACTTCAGTCAGGGAAATCAAGCTCAAGACTGCTGGAATGCTCCAGGTATGAGGTTATGAAGAACCAGGACTACCACAGTGTAGTCACCATGTCAGAGAAGAGAAAGGTTCATATAAAAGAGAACTTTGTATGGTAAAATTGACAGTACTTAGCAATTGAATATGAGTGTGGAGTGAGAGAGAGTGAGGAGTCAAGGTGGTGTTACACCTACATTGACAACCCAAGTCACTAGGAGGAGGATGGTGCCTGGATGGCAAGAAGAAAGTTTGGAAGGCAGGGTCATAATGAGTTTTGTTTTGAAAATGTATTTAAGAAGATAAATGTGGGTCATCCAATTTGAGATATTCATTGGGCTGGAGAGGGAGAGATCCAAACTATGGACCTCATAGGACTTTTGATAAGTGCAATTGTCTTGAAGAGAGACTTAGGGATTCTTTTGTATTAGAGACATGTGGACATTCTAAATAGTCTATCAAATTTTAGCCAATCCTTGCTGTGGCTAATAGTAGAGAGTGGGTGACCCCAATATATAGGGAATTAGGGCAGCTAGATGGCACAGTAGATCAGACCTGATGTTTGAAAGATCTGGGTTAAATCTGATCTGACCTCAGTCCCTTCCTAGCCCTTACTACTCTTTTGTCTCAGAATTCATACTTAGTTTTGATTCTAAGGCATAAAGTAAAGGATTGAAGAAATAAAGTTATAGAAAATCAATACTTTGTCATAGTTAATATTTTGCTTACAACTCTTAATTATGCCAACATAATTACTTCTTCTTTCATAGTTCATTAGGTTTTATAGCAGGATGGGTCTTTAGAGATTACAGGATCACAGAATTTAGACCTAGAGGGGAGGTTTTTTGAAATCATCTAGTTCAATCTCATATTTTTAAAAAAGAGGACACTGAAATTCTCTTGGCTTTGAAGAGGGAGCATCTGTGTGCATACATTAGATAGGCTCATAGCTATTCATAGTTGTGAATTACACTCCACAACTATAGACCATAAAGGGTTGGTCAGGATGTGCTGGTCACTGAAGGCTCATTATGTCTAGCTGGCTGCAGCAGCAGCAATTCAACTATTGTCCTATTGTGCTGCCAGCATTATTGTCTTCATGATGCTGTACTCTTCCAACCAGACCTTGGAGTTCAGTCTTGGGACTGAGATAATATTTAGTTTTCCCGAGTCACCGACCATGCCTCTTATTCCCATGCTGACCAAGCCTGCTTTCCTCACTCTGTCTCTTGCTCTAGAAATGACAATTAAATCAAGACTAACATTCCAAATTCTGAAAAGGAGGATACCATTAGATTATCTCATGCCTCCATTTACCATCCCTGTGATTTCAGACCTCCCTTGCTATTACTTCACTCTGATTCCTTGCCGTCCATTAAAATGTAAGCTTCTTGAGGGCAAAAACTGTTTATCCTTTTGATTTGTATCTCCAGCATTTAGCACAGTGTCTGACACAGTAAGAAGTTAATAAGATGCATTTTTATTTATTCATTTATTTCCTCTGGAGCTGGAAACCAGTATAGCAGGACTGATTAGGTCTTAATTCTTGAATAGGTTAGGAGCAGAGTTTGAATGTGCAGAAAGCAATATAGCAAATGGAGTGAGAAAAGTGCACTTATATGGCACTTCAAGGTTTGCAAGATGCTTCAAAAAGATCTCATTTTATTCTTGTAATAATCCTGGGAGACAAATGTTATTATATGTAGCCCTTAGAGACCCTTATATATGGTTTAATGGCCCCTATTTCAGTTTGAGTTCAACACCATTGCTCTGGCTAGCTAACAAAAATAAGCATATGGTAATGGACAGTGAGTTATAGTTTTGAAGGGATACAGAATCATTGATTACCTTGAATGAAGGGAACCTTTTTGTATTGTGATAATTAAAATGTTTGGGAGCAAGGGAAATATATAACAATTATGACCACTGAAATATGTTTTCTACTGTGTCTTGGTTTTATATAAATATAAGATGGTCACCAGGGAATATATTCCCAATTTATGAATATGCCCAAGCCAACTGGGTTTATAGAGAAATTTAATTTATAATACACTGATTAATCAATAGAAAAAGAGAGAAAGTAAGAAAGGAATAAGAATGAATAAATCAGTCAGTTGGTTTTATCACTCACCCAAGATCTCTCAAGGTAAGGCTTCTCATGCCAACCTCAGGCTCCACCTTCAAGAGAGCCTCCTTTCAAGAAATGTTTCCAGAGAATTCTCCTCCTGACCCCTCCTGAGTTCTCCTTCCACAGCCTCCTCTCCAGGAGCTCTCCCTCCAGGACCTCTCTCCTCTCAGACCTCCTTCAGAGCATCCTCCTCAGAGCAAAACCTCCTCCAAGCAAAAACCTCTTCCTCTTCGTCCTCAGACCCCACTCTCTTTAAGGAAACCATCTAAGTTCCCTCCCTTCAGTTCTCACATCTACCAATCACTGTCGATCTCTTCCCTGTGCCAATGGTGGCTCTAGCTTAACCCAGGACTGCCCAGAGGTCTTCCCCCCTTTGCAAATGTCTGTTGAAGGTCATATTCTCAAATAATTAAATCTTGATCTTTGCTGCAGCCCTTCCTAAATCCTGTTACTGAGTATCTGAGTAGGGTGGAGATTGTAAGTTCCAAGACCTGGTTCTGTCATTCCAAGTATCTCTATTGTATCAATCCTAAAATCAATCATGACTCAAAGAACTTCCTGTTCTATGCTTAAGCATAGGTCAAAGCCCTTTCCATTGTTTAGCAAAAGGTTTCTGTCCTAAAGTAGTCTTAAGTCGGGAGGAGAAGGATCCTCCCATGCCAAGGAGTTTCATATTCCAATAGAGTTCTTACTATCAGTAGGAAATTTTTTTAAGTATGAAATTTCCCAATGGGAAAATTTCCAACATTCATAAGTCTAAGAAATTTTAAGGTTTACAGTATGTGAAAAGAGAGTGTCCCAACATCCTATAATAAATATCTTTTGTGTATCTCGTCCACCTTAATTAGGCTCCTTAAAGGCAGGGAATATGCTATAAGCTTTCTCTCTATATCTTACAGCACTCAGCACTGTGCTAAGCAAAGATTTTGATACCTCAATGGGTCTCTGATCTCAGTGATGTGGGCACTCCTAAAGGTGAAATCACAATTCATTCACTCTTTTTCCTCCTCCTAGGGTACTCTTAACTCTAACCCATAAACCTTCCAGGGAAAACCCACTCAACCTTCTAGGTCTTCCTATATACACTTTGACATTATGCAGAGGCTAATAGAGCATATGGACTGCTTATATGCCATTCCTTGTTCTTTCTACATCACCATCTCACCTTCCTTTCTAGCTATTCATCTCTTTATGACACTATTGTACAATCCTTCTCTGGTAATATGACACAGAATTCCCATGCCTTCCTTGTGCTTCTTCAGTGCTCTTTCATTGACTTACAATTTTATTTAGTTGGGAATCTGTGGGATTCCAGGACTCACAATCATATAACATTACTGGATGAATACTGATATTAAAAAGATAGACCTTTATTTTAGGGGGAAACTTGATCCCATTTGAAGCATTGTAAAATTTCTCAAAGAAAATCTTTCCTGCTTTTCTACTCTTATTCAATTTAAAATCCACTTCATAGCTTGTCCATAGTATCTGTTCAAGGTATAGTTAGTTACATATGGAGAAGCTATGTTGCCTCTCAATCAACTTTATAGCATAGTTAGGACATTCAACATTTTCATCCACTCAGTTTTCTTATATCAATTATTTTTTTTGAGTGATTATGGACATAATTTGATTAGCTCTTACAATTTCTGGGAGGTCTTCTTAAATGATAATGCCATATAATTTTACAAGTAGAAGAATGAAGAATACCTTATTATTTATAAAAGATTTGCCTTCCACTTGGTTTCTCTGCTATACATATTCCATGATAGTAGTAAATATCTGTGTGGAGCAGATGATTCCTTGTTTTATTTTCCTTCCCTGATAATAACAGTCAGAGTTATCTAACAAAGCTAAATGTTAGATCTTCTAAGAAATGTGTCATGATTTTATCATATTCACTGGAGATACCAGGAGAATCTTTTAAATGGAATTTTGTCTTATTGAATCAACTAATCATTTTTGTATCCAATAAGTAAACCGTTGCAATTGTGTCTTTCCTTCTCTTTTCTAATTGTGTAAGGGCAAATCCATGTGGCACTATAGATGATTATTTCTGAAAACTTGCTTATTACTTTTTCATACCTTTTTCAAAGATCCCTTTGATGCATGTATGAGTTACTCTCATAAAGATTTTATGGACTTGGGAAAGTAGGCTGGAAATTGGGCAGTAGTTATGGATATGCTCACATGAACTTTTTTTGAGGTTATAAAGATTTATTGTTGTTGTTTTCCTCTGAGAATTTGGTAGTAGCTTACAGTCTGTCAGATATCTTGAAAATTGATCCCTCAACACCATCAAAAATTGTTTAACCTCCAGCACAAATATCCTCTGTGTATAGCTGGCATAGTTCAACTGATCTAATCATCTTGGTTTTCTTCAATGCTGTTCTTCTACTTCCTCATATAAATTGGGGACTGTGGTGTTATAGTCCAGATGTGGTGTTATTCTTGGGGAAAAACATTTGTAATATTAGTCTTGATTGATATCTTCTATTTATCATCATTTTCACTTATATTTTTAAATGCCCTAAGGATGATATGATTAATTTAACTCTCACTAATATGTCTGTAAACTATTTTTTTTCTTCTTCTGATTCTTTTTTTTTATGAGGTGTTACTTTTTCTATTTTTCTACCAAAATCTTCTGCAAGATTTTATAAGAGTTGGGGGCAGCGAGGTGGCTCAGTGGATTGAGAACCAGGACTAGAGACAGAAGGCTCTGGGTTAAAATCTGACCTTGGACACTTCCTAGCTGTGTGACCCTGGGCTCATTATGTAACCTCATTACTTAGACCTTACCACTCTTCTGTCTTGAAACCAATACATGATATAGATTCTAAGATGGAAGACAAGGTTTAAAAAAGTATAATTACATTCTTGATAATTATTACCTTTGGCTGCTATATCCTCCTGCTAGGCAAAGATACTGTTGTTGGCTGGTATAGTTTTTAGATCATCTTAGTCATCTGGTCATTGTGCTATCCAATTTGTACTCATTAAAATCCTTTAGAAAATGTTATTACTGTATCTTTCACTTGGTGGCATCAACAACTTGTGTTTTTATTTAAATTTAAAAATTTTTTAACATTTTTCCATTGTTACATGATTCATTTTGTCTCCCACCCCTCTTCCTTCCCCCTTCTGAGCTCTGACAAGCAATTGCACTGAGTTATATATGTGTGTTATCACTTGATACCCATTTCTTTATTCATCAACAACTTGTTGAAATAAGTCAGGTTTGGAGTTGTCTTATTTGCACAGCATATCTTCTCATTTTCAAACTTTAAAAATTTGATGTTAATTTTGATGATTTTTCTTTTAATTTGATTGACTCTTCAGACAGCTCATTCCAAAACGATTCCTATATTTTTGTCCTGTAAAAAATGTATACACACAGTTTGTGTGTATATACAAAAATAAACATATTTCTCTCTATATATATACATATACATATTTAAAATAGACATAAAACATTTACTTGCCTTTCAAAAGTTAACCTATGAGCCATCCTTCTATTTAGCTGCAACTTCCTTCATTTTTTTGGGTTTCATTTACAGCAAAAATTTTAAGATTGCTGTGATTTGCATCCTCTAGTAGCAGGTCAATATTTTGATCATTGTGGCATGGAACCTTGGGTTTCCCTTTGGATGCCCCAAACTTCAGAAATGTTTCAGGTCAAAGAGAAAGCAGGAAAATTCTTTTCCTTCCTTGCATTCTTGTAATGCTGAGGAAAAAGTGACTCTGGGTATCAGAGATTCACGATAAAGGAAGACCCGTGAGAGAAATATTCCCCTTGCATTCTCCCCTAGATTTTGAGATGGATACCACCACATTGTATTTAGGATGTCTGCTTGTCTCCTAAACTATTCCTGGTAACCACTTGTGTCTTTGAGACACAAAACATCACGCTAGCACTGTTCAGATACCAAACATCCCCCACTTCTTCCAAACCTCATTCCATCATCTTTTCTCTAGCCCATGTCATCTAAAAGATATAAAAGACCCAGGCCACATCTTCTCAGGGAGGCAGTGCTCTACCTGCACTGTCTTCCCAGCCATTTCAACATGAATACCAAACTAACAAATTTCCCTTTTTTATTTCTAAGTTAAGTTTAGGACTTTTGCATTCTTGGAAAGGGTACTTGTCCTCAACCTGAGATTCACCTCAAGTTCTCCCATAATAATTGGACAAATATACATATAGAGAACTCCAAAAGTTAATTTTTTCTGATCTCAAAATAACATTATTTTTCATTTTTAATATACATTACATTTGTTATTTCTGTAACTCTTCATCATTCTTATAATCCTGGTATATATCCTATTTGGTCATAGCATCACAGAATCTCAAATTTGGAAGAGATCTTCACAATCATAAATTTCAACCCATGTCTAAAGGAAAATTTCTACAATACTCAAGTAGTAAAGCAGCCTTAACTTGGATATTTCTAGTCTTCTGCCAAGGACCAACTTGGTGAAGTGTGTAAAGTAGGCTAATGGTCTGGGCATGAGGTGATGAATTCTTTGGCCATAGTAAACCATAAAACAAAATAGAATACAAAGTATTGTCAGGGTGAAGCTACTGCTTCCTGGGGCAGATGATTCCTCTTTTAGACAACTCTAATTATTAGAAAGTTTTTCCTTACATTGAGTTAAAATCTACATTTAAATCACTCTTTGTGGTTTTGTCTCCTTCGGCTAAACAAAATAAATCTAATCTGGACAGCTCTTCAAATAAGCAAAAACAACTTCCCTTCTTCAGGCTAAACATTTCCATCTCCTTCCATCATTTCTCATATGGTATACTCTCCAGCTCCCCTTGCCATACTCATTGCACTTTCATAGATACAGTACAACATGTCAATGTCCTTTCTAAAACATAGTACCCAGCTAGGTGGTACAGTGCATAGAGTGCCAGACCTGGGTTCAAATTTGGTCTCTGACATGTCCTAGCTATGTGATCTTGGGCAAGTCACTTAACCCCAATTGCCTAGCCTTACTGCTATCTCAAAATCCATACTTAGTAGCAGTTCTAGGACAGAAAGTAAGGGTGTGTTTGTTTAGAAGACACTACCTTATGAGCAAAGCAGAATTGCAGTAGCTCAAAAAAGATATGAGATCTGCAAATTTAGACATCGTCATCTCAAAGAGTTATTTGTGTCTGGCCTGTGGTAGAGCCTTCCAGGTTATTTTTCAGATCAACCACAGTCACACACATCACACACTGACCTCCATATAATGAAGTCATTTTGGTCTTCTTCAAGCATAAGTATCAAGGACAACAACCGAGCTTGGTCAGTAAACACTGACTTTTGCTAGAATCTTTCTCCAAGAATTTTCTGCTTTGTAGAGCATTCCAGGTCTTTTGACTAAATGGCATATTCTTCCATAACCAAGCATATACTATGTGTTCAATACAAAGTATTTCTTGAGCATTCTCACTCCTTGTCTTTGAATAGTTTTATCCAGGAGGTAGGCTTTAAGAGGTTTTATAGGACTCATTTTTTATGTCCTGTTTTTATCCTTCTGTGGCTTAATTTAAAATGAACCACTGAAAGTGAACTTCTTTGACTCTTTCTTTGATATGTCTCCATTTTCCATCTATGCATTCCACAATTAATCAATGTACAGTCCTGACTAGGAATCTTAGTTAATTTAAAACTTTCTCCCAAGCCATGGAATTATCCATAGGATTCCAAGCCTTTTGGATAACAATTGCTGGATGTTCTTGTCTATTTATAGAATCACAGGCTTTAGATTTAGAAAGATCATCTCATCTACTCTTAACATTTTATAGATGAGGAAATGGAGGATTATACCACAAGACATTTTCTTTCATTCTTTTCTCATTACCTTAAAAAACAAAACCAAAAAAACCCCAACAAAATATATTCAGTTCAAAGTGAAAAATCGTCATTTTTCTTTCCAATCATACAGCAACTGATATCAAAATCCTCATTTTTTGGAAGGCATAAACATTTGGAAATGTATATGTTGCCCCAAACTGTATTGCATCAATGAATAATGCATATTCAAGTAACTTGAAAAGAATGGAACAACTTTGGACTCTATGCATTCAGTCTAGAGATTTCTAGCTTTGGGTTGGTCTAGGGCTAGTTTTGCAGAGATAAAATATTAGTTGGGTAAATTCAAGGTGTATCAAATCATCTCAGATTGATGCAAAGATTGCTAACATCAGAGCCTTTATATTCTTTCTTCAATTACTTCCAACCAAAAGGCTTTTAATTTTCTGTATTTTAAGTGATCATTGACCTTATTTGAGGAAATCCTAGGCAATGATTTTATGACAATACTAATGATAACATATAATTAATTTATTTGTTCAAGTTAATAAAAATAACTGATATGCCTGGTTAGTGTCACACTAATCTTTTTAGTAAATTTAAATTTAACTTTGTCACGATAATATAGAGTAATTAGAAAACAGAGGAGACAGTATTCATTTACTTTCATGCCATGGTCAATGAAATTAATTTTTTGAAATTAGTACCTCAGAATTGAGTAGTCAGTGCTTTTTTTCCTCTTGTCCTTATTTTTTGGAACCTAATTTTTGAGGCATTATTTTGAGAGTGTTTATTTATTTTCAGTCTGAAGAATTTTGGATTTTGCTGATGCTGGTGTCCACCCCCAATGCCACTTGAAGATTCTCCATGTTAATAGGCCAGTCAGACAATATGCACTTACTATGTGCCAGGTATTGTGCTAAGCATTGGAGATATAAAGGATGGGGGGAAATATTCCTTGTTCTAAAGGGACTCACAGTCTAATAGGGGAGACAATATGCAAAAACATTGACAAACAATGATGTATGGGATATAAATATAAATTAGAGATAAACAAGAGAAGAGAGACATTAATATTAAGGAGGATTGATTGAGAAAGGCTTCCTGTAAAAGGTGGGACTTTTTAGTGAGATTTCATGGAATCCAGGGAAGACATAAAGCAGATGAAGGAAAGAATTCCAGGCATGGGGGAACCACCAATTCCCCCATAGAGTTAGGAAATGGAGAATTGTGTGTGAGGAACAGCAAGAAAGCCAGAATGCATGGGTGAAAGAGTAGAGTAAAAAAACTGGAAAAATATGTATGTGAGCTGTAGGTTATGAAAGACATTGAATACCAAGCAGAGGATTTAATATTATTATTATTATTTGATTCTAGAGATGACAGGGAACCACTCCAGCTTATTGAAGAGAGGAAGTGACATGGTCAGTCCTGGGCTTTAAAAAGATTAATTTGATAGTTGAGTAGAGGATAGACTGGAATTGGGAAAGATTTGAGGTAGGGAGGCCCACTGGCAGGTTCTGACAATGATCTAAGCATGCATAATCGAGGTCTGAAACAGAATAGTGTCATTTCAAAGGAGAGAAGGGGATGTAGAAGAGAGATGTTCCATAGGTAGAATCAACAGAATCTGGTAACCAATAGCTGTAGATGGGGTGTGGTTAGTGACAGTGGTGAGCTGAGTATGACAGATCAGGAGCTTGGGTGACAAGGAGGATAATTGTAGCCTTGACAGTAGCTTTGGAGGAAAAACAAATGAGTTTACATGGTCTAATCATTGAAAAATTAGTTATGTTTTATTACTTCTGTATTAGAGGGTTGGTTTGAGTATAAATGGAGAGAGTTAATGATAAATACCCAGAAGATAGAAGGAGGGTGAGATGGATTCCACCCTTCAGTCTTCTTTAAATATGTCTCTCCACTAACCCTGCCCTTACTCCCTCTAATAACTGATTTAATGGGTGAACCTCCTCCTTGGGGAAAGAGAGGGAAATCAGCTCTCTCCCTCCTCCAATATGGCAAGAAAGTCAATTTAGGATAACTGACAACTTATAACAATTGTGGTTAGGGGTAAGATAAGAAAGGTGTCTGCAGGTTGGAGTTTATAGGAAAGAGGGGAAAGGAAGTCCCTGTCTGTCTAAAATATCATTTCCCTCCCTCCAAACTTGAGAGACTCAGGCTTGCCAGCTTGGTCTCTGAGAGGTTCAGGGTTTTGTGACCCCTGGTCTATCACAGCAGACCCAGGGCGTCATGGGAGCTGCTTGAGATCTTCTTATGCTGTTCTTATTCTTCTTGGTTTCTGCCACAATTATTGGTATCTTTGGGGGAGGGATGGTGGTTAGGTCCAATGAGGGATTTTGTATGGCTCAGGAGAGAATCTCTGATCAAACTGTCACCTTGGCTGTCTCAAGATAGAGATCTACTGCCGCTCACCTGAAATCTCTCTTCCCTCAAGATTCCAAGCCTTCTAAACCATCCCCAGCTATGGATATAAACCTTTGCATGTCTTTGAATGATCCAGAGATCATTCCTCTATCACACTTCCCATACATCAACTGTCCCATCAGTCAACTTATTTATCTTCATGAGCTAATAGTTCAGAAATATGACTTCTACAAATGATCTACTCTTTTGTTTTTGTAAAAAAAAATGTCTTTTGTTAGAAAGTGCAGAAAGTGAGTTATTTGTGAGAAATGGTTTAAGTGGGAAAAGTAGCAATAAGATATTGTTAAAAGACTGAGTTGGTCATAACAGATTGTGAAATAATGGGAAAAGGGATTAAGTCTCTTTTTTTCCTCCCAGG
The DNA here is from genome assembly GCF_027887165.1 of Monodelphis domestica. Classification (NCBI taxonomy): domain Eukaryota; kingdom Metazoa; phylum Chordata; class Mammalia; order Didelphimorphia; family Didelphidae; genus Monodelphis; species Monodelphis domestica. Next base: position 258,712,694 of record NC_077232.1, on the reverse strand, counting down.
TCAGAGAGGATTTGAGCACAATGCATTCTGTTTTCAACACTAAACTTGGTTGGAGATATTACTTTCTTAGGGCAAAGTATCCCTTGTGGCAAGGAGGGAAGATAATAATTTCTGCTGAAAATGTTGTTAAAGAGTATGGATTTGGCATCATCCTATTTGAGACTTCCTTTTCAACATACTTTAACTAGCAAATCAAAACAGGGAGGTTTAATGTTTCAGATTTAAAATAATATCTATATTAGTAGCAACCAGTGAGAGGTTACCTATAACAATAAGAGAAGAAAGCAATCTTTTCATATTCAAACGTAGACTAATATGGGGCTCTTTCAGAGATTATTAATTACCATCATTAAAGGCCAGAGGAGGTCTTAAGATTCACCTGCTTTATCTACATTTTTTCCTGCTAGATGATCTACATCAGAGTGGTATGGCTTCCTATGACAATATGAACAAAAGAAAAGAATTGTGAAGGCAGATATGGTGGTGCATTCCTGGAGTCTCTCCTACAAGGTACAAAGTATTGAGCGAAGTCCTGGGAATGCAAGAGAAAAGTGAAGACAGATCTTACTTTTGAGGACTCATAACAGGAAAGGACAGAAAGTACGGAAGGTTTTGACTGCAAGTCAGATGGAAAGGCCCTATGGTCCTTAGGGTAGAGGGTCCAGGCAGATGGGAATGAATCTTCTTTAATGGTATTTTCATGAATAAAATCATATCTGATTTTCTAATGTTGAACCGTTGGACTCTACCAAGGACTTTTGTGATAAAGAAAGGCAATTTTGAAATTTTTTCTTCTAAAAAGTTATTTTATTTGATAAACACATATATACATATAAGGCTCATGTGACAGGTATATAAAAGATTACTGGGGGAAAAATCCAAAATGCAAAGAAGGGAGAAAGACTTTCTTTCCTAGGTCTTTGGTAGCTATAGCCACTGAAGAGGCAGGTGCTATTTCTCCTGCAGAAACAATCTGAAGGTTTCAACTCCTGAATGGTTGGTTGTTCTGTGGATTAGAATGGCTGTGGGGGAAGGCTGGAAACAGGAAGCAGTATGAGTATGTAACTCCTCCTCCTGGGACTCGTGATTGTCTGATTGTGGCAGTTGATATAGGTGCTGGTGAGGGGTCCTTCTCCATGGGTTTCCTCCCCTGGATGATGGCAGACTGGAAGTAGAATTTGTGACTTGTCCTAAGATAGTGTTTATATTTATGATATAGGGATTTACAGGACGGTATCCAAGTTCTCTTTCTTTCAACACTTCATTTTAATGGCTCTCATACCTAAAAAAAAGATACATTACAAAGATTTGTGTATCCAAATGGAAGAAATGTTAATTGGCTTGCTTAATAAATCATTTTCAAATTCATTACTCAGTTATGCAAAGGTTTTTGTTAAAATTCAGCTGGTAAATTTCCATCTGCCCTCATATTTATCAGCTATTTTTGAGAACTAATTGGAAGGTATTATATTTCTATATTTTTAACAGATATGATTGGAATCTACTGAAATTCTTCTTGTGGAAAATTTTTAAACAAGATGGAAAATAAATTTCAATTTTAATTTCACTTTTACAAGTCCTGTTTTTCTCCTAAGAATAAGGTAGGTGGTAAATAATAATGATTTGCTAGTAAGTATTCAGTTTGATGAATCTGCTGGTGAATTTCCATTCTGAAAAAAACATTCTTGGCAAAAATGAAACTCAGGTGAGCAAGACTCTTACCAGCTGCTGCCCTGGTGATGGGGGAAGAATCTGAGTTTGTGTATGCTGGGTTTGGGGATGGGATTTTCTTATCAGTACCCCGCAACCTCTGTGGATACCTGCATCTCAGTTATGAAATCTCCCCATGTCCCTCCTTGGGTCATCTGCCTAGCGGTAATGTGAAACTACTGTTTTTTTGTACAAATATAAAGTAAGATATTCTCAGACAAAAACTTAAAAACATCCAATAAGCAATCAATTCATCTTTATTACTATTGTTGCCTCAAGGAACCCTCACTGTTGCTGCTTAAGTACCTCATAACAAACGAAAGCACAACAGTAATAACAAAAACAGAACTTCTAGAGACTCCAGGAGTTCTAGAAATAAACGAAGAGAAGAAATTGTGAAAATCAGGAATGATTTAGAAAAGTAGACTGCAAAAGTGGACTCACTTTGAGATCTGACCTTAATTGTTGACTCACATTGTGATACATTAAATACACTGTTGAGTATGAAGTCAGGAAGATCTGAATTCATATTTCTGCTTTAGACATTACCTGTATGATCTTGGGAAGGTTATGCATCTCTCTAGGTTCTAGTTTCTTCATCTGCAAAGTGGGGGGGATTGGACATGACAATCTCTGAGATCCCTTCTAGTTCTAGGTCTATGATATATCAAATAAACACAAATCAAGTATTTGTTAAGTGCCTACTATGCGGTGAACATTGTACTCTGCAATGGAGGTATAAAGACACAATGAAAAAACCTCTGCTTTCAAAGAGTTTAAATTCCAAGGGGAAGATTATGTGCATACATTTAATGTATACAAAATGTAAAGATAGGAAATAACCTGTAATTTCCTTTCCCTATTTTCCCTGGATCCCTTCTGTTCCCAACCAGCTTGAGAAAAGGAACCATATGAGAGTTGGGAGGATGCCAAAGAAATGCTTTGTGTGCAGTGAAATTTTGCCTATGGCTAATCTTATACCAGGCTTCTTCTTCACCTCACTTCTCCCATTTTCTGTCCTTTATTTCCTTTCCTCTTCCCTAGCGCTACTCTCCTTTATCTTCTGAGTGCCTCAAAAACTTGGCTTCCAAAAATGAACCACTCTGCACTTTATCTTGATTTGGTCAGTGATTTTCTTTTGAGACAGTATGTGGATAGAAAAGTGAGCAATATGAGGTTATTTGGGAGAGAGAAAGAAACCTTATATTGTTGAAAGAATTGTTGGCTATTGAAGGTTCAGGTCTTTCAGTGGTTTCCTCTATTTTCTACCTAGAAACTCAAGGAAGTACCTTCACTTACTCCTTTCCCATCTAGCTCTTATTCTGGGTCATTTAAATGGTTTTTTATCTTCTACTTTCCAGTCTCCTGTCCCTTTTTTCTACCATTTCTCATGGCTTGCCAAACTAAAATTTTGGATTATTCCCACCATCTGCCACTTCCACTTCTACTTATCTATTGCTAAAGGAACCTGGAGGCTATCATACAGTTGTACTTACTGGGGCTGCTAGAAATTTGTTATTCAATCCCCTCTAGACCCTCACTGCAACAAGTCAATCTTTTTACTCGTCAATGTTATCTTCAAACCTGTCGCCTTCTAAAAACTGACCTATTACACTTCTAAATGTTACATATATATGTATATGTATATGCATATATATGTATATATATATGTGTATATATATATATATGTATATATATATATATTTGTTGTTGTTGTTGAGAAAATCACTATCCTTACACTGACCAAAGTTTTGGAGTCATCATGAATTTTTCATTCTCCCTCATCCCATAGAATCAGCTTCTAAGTCTTTATTCTATGATATTCTCTCTCTCTCTCTCTCTCTCTCTCTCTCTCTCTCCCTCTCTTTCCCTTCTTGTTCCTGTTCCTGTCCCCCTCTGTCATAATTAAAAAATTAAATACTTTCTGTTTTAGAATCAATTCTAAAATAGAAGAGTGGTAAGAGATAGCCTCTTGGGGTTAAGTTACTTGACCAGGATAACACCGCAAGGATGTGTCTAAGGCCAGATTTGAACCCAGTACCTCCTGACTATTCTAGCCACTGTGCTACCTAGCTGCCCAAATTCCCATATCTCTCACATCTGTCTCCTCCCTACTCACAGGGATCAAAACCCTGGTGTAGGTCTTCATCACCTGGATTATTGCTACAGCTTTCTAATGGTATTTTTGTCTCAAGTTTCTCTCCTCTTGAATCCATCCTCCATACAACCAAGAAAATGATTTTCCTGAAACACAGGTTTGACCTGGTTATTCACCTACTCAATGAACATTACTGACTCCCCATGACTTCTAAAATGAAACATGTTATTTTCTTTAATATTTAAAGCCCTTTACAACTTAGACTAGTTCTTCTTTGTTAGACATATATTTCCCCACTTCATGTCCTGCATGGTTCAGTCAAACTTCTACTCCTCACATGTCTTCAATCTTTCTACTCTCCATGCTTAGAAGTACTTTTGCTTCTTAGAATCCCTTTTGTTGTTATTCAGTTGCATTGGATTCTTTGTGACCCCATTTTGGGTTTTCTTGGCAAAGATACTAGAATGTTTGCCTTTGCTTTTTCTAGCTCCTTTTACAGACAAGGAAATGGAGGCAAACAGAGTTAAGTGACTTGCCCATGGTCACTCAGCTAAAAAAAATGCCCAAGGACAGATTTGGACTTGGTAAGATGAATCTTCCTAATTTTAGACCTAGCACTTTATTGACAGCTCCACTTTGCTGCCCCTGGAATCCCTAGTTTCTTTTAAAATTCAGCCTGATAGATATTTCCTATTTGAGATCTTTCTTGATTTCCTCCAGATACTAGTACTCCCCCCCCCCCCCCTTAAGACTATAACATTTCAAAGAAGATGTCAACCTGCACTGTTAGAGGGAATTTCTTCATATGGGGAGTTCTAAACACTTAGAAAATCACAGATCTATTTCCTATTCCTATGTTTTGTATACATTGAGCATGTACACATGACCTTCCTAAAGGAATAAAATTCTCTTGAGGACAGAGGCTATTTCATTTTTTCTTTGTAACTTTAATGCAGAGCACAGTGCCCATGACACAGTAGTAGTAGTAGTAGTAGTAGTAGTAGTAGTAGTAGTCTCTCAGTAACCGAGGATGTCTTTGTGAGCTTTCATCTGTGATGTAGATGAGTGCGCACAAAAACACTTGTGCGTGAAGGAGATTTAAGTGGAAAAGTCAATGCACAGAGACAGTCCCACTCTCTCAGCGTTGGAAGCCTGGGTCCATTGGCACGAAAAGTCGTTACACCTGGAGACTTCCTCAGCTGCATTGGATGGCCGTGTTGTCTTTTGTGCTCCAACACGCCCTAAGCTCTCCACAGTAGGCACTTAATAAAGGCTTGATATTTGTGTCTTTGATATGTTACACTATGAATTGAATGAATTTTGGTGACTAGCTGGGGAGCCAATCACTATTTATTACAGTATTTATATAAGAGAATGTACATTGGGTAGTACTGCTCTAAACCTGAGAGAATCCTTGCCACTGGCCTGTTAGATTTATGGTTGTTCTGAACTATTTAATTTGTGGTCACCAGGATTGAGTTTCTAAATCCCAAAATGAATTACTTAAGTAAATGGAATTTATGGTAGTTTATTTTTACAATAGAGGAAAGATATTAAGGAAGAGATAAGAGAGAGAGAGCGAGAGAGTACTTTGGCTTCCTCTAAGCCAGGTAGAAATTCTAAGGCACCAGTCAGGTGAAAGGAGTGTCAAGATGATGAACCTTTCTCAGAGGTTCACACCCCGATGAAGGGAAGGAAAGAAGCCTTTACACTCACCATGGTGACTGTCTAAAAGGAAAGCAGTCTGAGATTTCCTGCAAGAGCTCCTCCCAGGATCCAGTTCCACAGCCAAGTGTCTTCACTCCAAGCCTGAGTGTCTGTCTTCCAGTCTCTCCTCAAGTGTCTGTCTTCTCTTGTGACAGAGACTGGCACTAAAGAAAAAGTGCCAGACTGAAGAGTATGTGAAATTGATTATCTCAACAGGGGAGGGGCTGAGAAGTGGAATTCCAAAGGAGGAGAAGATTCTGGTTGGAGGTGAGAGTAGTGAGGCCCTCAGTCCGGAGAGGTGGATAAAGACTTTCTTCTGAGGGTTACCCATTTTTCCTGCTGGTGACTGTAAATCTTTCTCCTCAACACTTTCCAATTGAAGGGACTTTCTGAAGAGAAACCTGAGCAGACTTTAACTTAGCTCCTGTTGCCCAGGGAGTGAGTCAACCTGACTTTCTCTTGGGGGACTCAGGCTGCCAAGGCCTGGGTTCCCCCCCAACTCGAGGAGGGAGGGGAAAGGGTTTAGACAGAGACAGGAACTCCCTTTCCCCACTCTCCTTTTCCCATTTTCCCCTGCCTGTTATTCTTTTAGTATTACCTGATTGAGTTAACATTAAAGTTATCTGTTCCCCAAGCTGAGTGTGAGTGAATGGATCAAGGGGAGACCCTTCGGTCTTGAGTAGTGGAGAGGGGACAAGAGGGACAAGAGTGAATTGGGGAGAGCAGCTTTAGCTAAAGAGGGGAGGCAGAAGGGGTAAAATCTTCAAACCCTCTCTCCTCTCCCTGATTCAACCCATTACATCTGCTGTCTCCCCTTGAACCTTGCTTTGTGGAAGGGGTATTCTCCTCCCTTTCCCCTCTCCATACCAAAAGTCCAAGTTTCCCTCAGGGTACAAACTTCCCTCATTTTATCTTTTTTAAAAACACCCTCCAACTCCAAGTGACTGTTCTGAGTGACTGTCCTCCAGTCCAATTCTGAGTGACTGAAGATCTTCACTCCAAGCTCAAGTGACTGATTGATTCCTATGTGTCTCTGTTTCCACTATTTAAAGACTTTTTTCTTTTGTGTCACCTCCCCTAAATTTGACATCTACCAATTACAGCAGATGCTCCTCTCCAGGACTGCCCACTCTTTCACATGTGGGCCACAGACCTCCCACTTAATGTATGAAATGGGTGTTCATACCTTTTTGTGGTTAATTCATAAGGTATTTTGTTTTGGTTAAAATGGGTAGATCTACTTTTAGTATTGGGTTTACACTTTGGGGATTAAAATCTAAAAATAGACAGGAATTACAATTTAATCTTTACTATAAAGGAAGAGCTAAGTACCTTCATTGTTATAATCAGGGGAGAGCCAAATCCAATTTTCACAGGCCCCATATACATTATAAAGTCAGAAAAAAACTGAGTATATAATCATTGTTTTTGCTGTCTTTGCTCAGCTTCCTTCTTGCATGAACTTTTTTGCTCAGTGAGACCATAAGGAACTTAGAAGACTGAAAGAATAACTGTGTTACAAGGACTGTACTCAGACAAAGAAAGCCTGAATTCTTCTTGCCTGCAAGGCTCCCAATTCATTGGTCCTTGTTCATAAAATACTTAACAGGATATATCAGCATATAAATACAGACTCATTCTTTTATTCTAGCTCCCAGAACCCTGAGTGTACTTAAAGGACTCCAGTTAAGCTACTGTTTGCTAGTTTCCAGGTTACATTAGGTTAGAGAATGGTACAGTAGAGAGAAAACTAGATTTGTAGTTAGAGGACTCTTGACTTAGCGGCTTGCCATTTGCTATCCATGTGACCTTTTACTGTCTGATTCTCAGTTTCATGATCTGTATCTTTGGCCGTTAAATCCATGATCTCATTATCTTATAAATGATTGTTAACAACCCTTTTGCCTCAAAGAGTTTTATGTTTGTTTGTTTGTTTGTTTGTTAGATTCAATGACTGGAGATATTACACAGTCCTAGGTAGCTAGGTGTTACAGTGGATAGAGTCCTGGGCATGAAGTCAAGAAGATTCATCTTCCTGAGTTCAAATCTGGTCTCACACTAACTGTGTGATCTTGAGAAAATCACTTAATCCTGCTTGCCTCAGTTTCCTCATCTGCAAAATGAACTGGAGAAAGAAATGGCAAACTACTCTGCTATCTTAGCCAAGCAAGTCCCATAAAGGAAGAGTTTGACATGACTGAAATGACTGAAAAACAAAAACAAAAGTGCTCCCTCCTGGCTACCCCTACTTCTAGGCTGTGTCTCCTTTGGTGGGGGGCTACCCCTAAGTTCAAGTTATTCTGTGGGTCCACAGTACTCAAACTGTAGTTCATGGGTCCATACAGCTACATTTACTTAAATAGTTTATAGAATTAATTAACTTAAGACAAAGGCATTTACTGAGGGGGTAATGAAAAAAAATATTCCCTGCCTCTTTATGATGATATAATAAACATTTATTAAGCACCTACCATATGCCAGGCATTGTGCTATCCTCTGTGGATACAATTAAGAAAAAGAAAGGCAGACCCTGCCTTCCAGGAGTTTACAGTTTATACCACAGTTACATATAGTGTCAGTAGGAAGGCTGGGCACATTGTTACTAGTAGAGAGGGTTATATATGGGGTTAAGACAACACTTAGCTCTAGATCTGTGAGTCTCCAATGTCCTTTCCCTTTTCCTAGTTTCCTCATGCTTCCGCTGGGTGTAAGTTTCCTGGGTTCCTTGGTCTCTTTCACAGTTCAACACTTAAAAAAAATCCTTACCTCCATCTTAGCAATTAATGTTGTGGACTGGTTCTAAAAATGAAAAGTACCAAGGGCTAGGCAATGGGTTTAAGTAATTTGCCCACGGTCACAAAGATAAGTAGTGTCTGAGGTCAAATTTGAACCCAGGACCTCTCATGTCCAGGCCTGGAACCCTATTCAGTGAGCCACCTAGCTGCCCCCAAGATGGAGACTAATTCTCTATGGGTATTTACATTACTTTAAAAAAATGGTTTCTAGTGGTAAGGGCTAGGCAAAGGGGGTTAAGTGACTTGCAGAGGAAAAGCCTGCAGAAAGGATTATTCTGATGTTAGCGCCAAAGTTGAATCAGTTTTATTTTTATATCTAGAGACTGCATAAAGGTGATTTTTTAAAGGTTCAGTACTTTTGAAATAATGAATTCATAGCTATATTGTATATTTCATTGTCTGATAATCTTAAATTTATTTATTTATTTACATTAGTGAGTGTAAGTTTTACTTTGTGTATTGAGAAAATTCACATATTCAAGACTTATGAAGAGAATCTTTTTATCCAAAATAAAAATAAGCAAATGAAAAAAAAAATTGTCTGGATTTTTGACTGCTAGCCCTGTTCCTATTGGTTGTGGTATCATCTACTGTATGTATTGGGGAGAACAGGGAGGCAAGAGAGAGAAATTCCTTTCTCTTTTGAAGAATGAGTAAGAATCCTAACAAAGGTTAAGTTTTCTCATATCTGCCTCTTTTTTTCAGAGAACTTACTCTTTCTTGCTTAACAATCCTGCTTTTTGAAGAGTTACCAAAGGCATGTAAGTTTTTAGTCAATTAACCATTAGCTCCCCCTAATTCATTAACTTTTTTATCTGAGAACTTTTGTCTTAACAAAATCCAAGCTTTTCTTTATACTTCATTTAAAACTCTAATATCTCCTTGTCTCTGTTCCAAGTTTCTAATTTTTCCACCTCTTTTATCTTCTGTAATTTCATTAACTAGGTGGGGGCAAAGGGGTGGAGAGGAGCAGAGAATATCAGAGGGATTAGAGGCAGGCTTGATTATGGAACCATCTGTTAATTCAGGCTTGATGCTAAGATTTGGAGGAGATGTCCAAAGAGGCACTCATGGGTCATTGAAGACCTGTCACTGAGGGTTGGGCCTCTGAGAAATCAGTGCATTCAATTTGGGAATTAATCCTGCTCACATCTATCTGATTGCATCTCTAAAATTTTATACAGTGTCAGAATAAAATGAATCCAAGGTACCAAAAGTCTTATTTGACTTCACTTGCCACAGAGCAGAAAAGAAACAGTATAAAAATAAACCCAAAAATGAAAGGATAGAATAAATATTAAATATCTCTTTTTTGTGACTTCTTTTTTAATTCTGAGTAAAATGATATACTTACCTTGATGATAATACCAAAAAACCCCATAAAAACAGAAACAACTCCAAACTCAAAATTTATTCTGATACTTAACCTTGAAGACATCTAACAAAATTACCCAAAGCCCAAATGAAAACCAGTAGTGTCCAAAACTTTTTACATATATATTGTGTTTGTTGGGAGGTCTGCTGCAAATCACAGTTTTTTTTTGTTTCTTTTTTAAATTATATTTTTTCCAGATTGCATGTAGATACAATTTAAAATAACCACATTCTGACATTATTTTAACATCTATATTTTCTATTGCTTTTCCTCCCGACTCCCTCCACAAAATGACAGAAGATAAGGGGTGTGTGGCTTGGAACAGACAATGAGGTATTAAGGTCTTCAATGAATTGAAAAGTAAGGTTTAGACTGCTATAATGTGTGAAGTTCTCAGATGAAAATTGATAAAGTTAAATGGGGAGGATGAGGAGGTCCCTTTTGGGATTGAGTAGTCATACTATTCTTCCTCCTTTTGCACATATTTAAGATGGAAAGAAAAATAGAACTTGATCATGTCTAAATGTATTTATGAAACTGCCTTATATTTCAGTAATTTATGTAAGTAAATTTTCCACTTGGAAGTATTGATCTTTGAAATCACGTATATGAAAGATACTTTAATGTTTATTTGGAATAAACTGAATAAAATGTGTGCATGTATGTATGTATGTGTGCTGCTCTGTTTCCTATAGTTACATGAGATAAGAACAAGAGGTTGCCTAGGATAAAAGGCAATGCATGTATAGAAATTGGCATCATTGAAGGAAAAATTTGCATCATTGACATTATGGATCTATTGAAATTTACTTATAATAAAGTATCTGATGAGTTGGTGAGTGGGTGGTGAAGAATGACAAGATCTATGATTTCTCTGGTGTAGGAAATTTCCAGTATGCACTAAAGGAAAATAGGTAATAACTTAGAAAACTCCTAGTTTCTTAAATTTTAATATTTTAAATTACTCATGCACCTGGAGGCACTGAGAAGTTAAGTGATTTGTCCTGGATCACACAACTATTATGTTTCAGAGGCAGAAACCAAAATCAGGTTTTCTTGACTGGCCTCATACCTGCTTTTTCCTTTCAGTTTTCATAATAACCGAATAATTAAAATTCTTTTTAAAAACCCTGTTCTGCTTGAACAAATAGTAAATGCAGATTCTTGCTCTTTAGCATATAGGCAAAAGAAATTAGTGATCAAAATGAACTTGACTGAAATGTAGTAGGTCAATGAGAATTTATTTGTTTGGTTGCCTACAATTTTATAAGAAACTGTTTCTATGCTGGAAGTACAGCTAGGAAAATTTGAAATGCATTTCCAAAATCAGATGTTGTGTGATTATTGTTCATTTTTTGGTATTTATTCTTTAGACATGATTACAATTTGTCAGGAAGAATGTCAACCTATTTTTATTAAAAACATTGAAACTTCTACATATGTGTTTATGGTCCAAGCACAATTTTTTTTTGTTGATTTATAGATCAATGTAGCCTTTGGGGTTCCCTATGGTTCCCTGTAAAGTTATCCCAGGCTACAAGCCCTTTGTGGGAGAATATTTGTTTAAGTCCATAGATAATGAATCCCCCCACTATGTTTACTTTCATGAGTAGAACTAGATTTCACATTATTTTGAAGGAAAAGACTTTTAATCAAATAACATAGAAAAATTAGTGATACAAAAAAAATTCCTTCATCTACACAGGAGTATACTCTACCATAGGATATCAGCAGTGGAAGAGGAGAGATAGGAAGAGAACATGTGTGACAGATAACAAGTATGGAGTTTCACAAAGGGAGAGAAAATATCTATATTTCCATAGATATATCTAAAATATAGCTATATCAATAAAGATATATTAATATTTTTATATATTATCTACAAAGATATCTTTAGATACTATATAACTATTATATAATATATTTTATATTATATATAAAGATGTCTTAATATCTATTTATTTTATATATAAAATTATATCAATTTCTCTATATAAAGATATATCAATGTCTATGTCTTAAGATTATATCTTACATTTTATATTATATAAAGATATATCAATATAGAATATAAAATAAATAATATGGATACAATAATGTATTTTATATTATATTGTGAAATTTTATTTTTCATATGCTATATTGGATTAGAAAGGCTCCAACCAGTTCCTGTATATTATAGAGAATTGCCTTGCCAGGGTTTTGATTCACAGGCATCATCTAGTCTTCTATCTTTTGCATTTTCTTTATCCTTAGGAATCCTAATGAATGTCTTCTTTTTTAACAGAATTTGTCAGTAGAAGAATGAGACAAAGATTCTTTTCCTTACTAACTGAACCCTATCCAATAGGGATGAGTAATGGTGGATAATTTGATGGATCACCTCTTAATTAGTTATTTACCAATTATAGAGGTCTTGAGATGTTCAAGGACACATCTAAGTAAGGAGATTCTAAAATTCTATTTTGGGGGCAGCCAGGTAGCTCAGTGGATTGAGAGCCAGGTCTATAGATGGGAAGTCCTGGGTTCAAATCTGATCTCAGACACTTCCTAGTTATGTGACCCTGGGAAAGCCACTTAACCCCTATTGTCTAGCCCTTACCACTCTTCTGCCTTGGAACCAATACATAATGTCAATCCTAAAACAGAAGTTAAGGATTAAAAAAAAAAGAATAACTCTATTCATAGATCTGTCCAAGGGGCATTCAGGGACTTTGGTCATTAGAGAAGTCTTCTGACCTATCACTTCATTGGTTTAAATCCTAGCCTAATCAATAAATTGATATTCTTACCCCAAGTCAGTTTCATGAGATAATTTTAATCATAATATAAAAATATATCGATATCTTATTCAAAGATTGTCACACTTTAAGATGCACGATTATATCTTTATTGATATAGCTATGGATATAGATTGTGACTTAAGAATTACATTAGGCTTATAAAAGTTAAATAAACTGCTCATGATCACTTTGTAGTGTCTTAAGAAGCAGCTCTGAAGTACCATGGACAGAGCACTGATTCTATGGTCAGGAGGACCAGAGTTCAAGTGTGTTAGTTGTTTGACTCAGAGTAAGCCTCTCAACCTCAATTTCTTCATCTGTGAAAAGGGGATAATAATAGCACATATCTCACAGAGCTTTGAGGTTAAAATAATAATTAAGACACTTAGCACAGTGCCTGGTTCATAATAAATGTGGGATTCTCTTCTTTCCTTCCGTGGGATTTGAATCCAGGTGTTCATGACTTCAAGTCCAACTCTCCTTCTGCTAAGTCATGCTATACGGATGCTTGAGACCCAGATCTCCTCTGATTCACAGACTCTGGAAGCTGGAAATCAATCTTCCTGGAATGAAATAGTAATACATATTCATTCTGCATTCCCAGTTGGAGGCAAGTGTACTCAGTGCCCTAGAACAGTAATAAAAATGTAGAATAGCTTGGAATGCTGACAAGATGAGGAAAGTGTGTATAATCTGGAAAACTAAGTGGACATAAAGTGATATCCCTGTAGCTTATATATTCATAGAACTACCCCACCCAGCAGCTTCAGTGTAGGCAAGCCTTTCCCTTAGACAAGTTCTTGCCTCCAAGTTCTTGTGAGAAGCATTCTCAAGAAGTTGCTCTGCTTCCAGAAATGAGGGATAAGAGGCAATTTGGGAAGAGAAAGAGGAAGAGGTATCAACAGTATGGATACCCGGAGAGAGGCACCTTTAGGGAGCCACTGAGCACAGTAAAACAGAAATGAGGTGAAACCTAAAATTCCCCTCTGCCCTGCCATACTCATACATCCCATAACTCCCAGGCTCAGAAACAGTGAGTACACCTGCCAACTACTAGATGTATGTGACCTCCCCATATATGATGGAGTCTCATCGTAAGAAAGAGAAGGAACCTCAGTGAGAAAGGGCAAGAAATCCTAGTGAGGATCATTGACTTAGTGCACTGTGAGAGAGGGAGAGAGAAAGAAAGAGAGAGAGACAAAGATTGTCAAAAAGACAGAGAAAGACACAGAGATACAAAGACAGAGAGAAATAGAGAGGAAAAGAGCTGCAGAGAGAGAGGTTAATATGACCGGAGGACATACATCAGATTTTACAAAGTACTTTATGTATATAATGCCATTTGATTTTTTTTACTGAAAATCTGTGAAGTACATAGCAAAAATAAAAAAGTATCATTTTCATTTAAATATGTAGCCCTTGACTTCCATGGTTGTTATATGGATCAAAAGAAATAATATTTGTGAAGTGTGAAGCTCTGATCTTAGAACGTAAGAGGCACTTAATAAATTGTTTATTTCCTTTCTTGACATAAATTCCCTGGCATGTGTTTGTGCCCTCCATATATATATATATATATATATATATATATATATATATATATTCACTGATCACGTTACTTCTTTACTAGATAAATTATGGGAAAGTGAACCCCATTTGTATATGGGAGGACTCTTTTTTCATCACTTAAACTGTTATGTTTGTCTTTTGTTTTGAACTGAATTCTCTGATTAGCTACTAAATGCAAAAACATTGATGGGAGCTTTTGAGCTTTGTCTTTAGGTGAGTGCTGATTCAAAGATTATCTTAGACCTGGAGTAAATTTCTGGAGTGTGTAAAGGCTGGTAATATGTCTCCTTTGTTTTGGGTAGTCAATCAACTTCGAAGTTAGGAGACTGTTGTAGAAAGAGTATGGTTTCTAGAGATGAATGCACTGAGGTTTGTGCCCAGGTTATCATGGGACAGAAGAACTGTAGAAGTCACGGTTCCTGCTTTGCCTCAGTGGCATTGAAACTGATGTGTGCTTTTTCCTGTATTGATCAATCGCTCCTGGTTTGTAGCAAAATGGAGTTAATATTCTCCTTCTGCTTGATATTTTGGATGGTATGTGAATACATAAAGAGAATGTAATGGTCTACCATTTGTAGTTTCTCTAGACTTATAAACAAGAAGGAACTCTTTTTTTAAAAGAAAACTATCAGAACTTGCATTTGATTACAATTTAATTTTCTTTCCTTTTAAAAATGGTAGCTACAACATAGGACTATTAGAAACCAGATTCTGTAGTAAAATTTCATGAGAGAATATACATTAATTTATTGCAATTTTCTTCTTCTTCAGAAGGGGAAGTGCTGAGCTGAAGAATTGAAAAAATTCTTGCTCATTTCAGCAAAGACAGATGACATTTTGGACAGTTTTATTGTCTCTTTTTCTAATGAACCAACATTTAAATCTGGTTGAGCAGGCTTTTTCAGAGTGCTACTTCTTTCTTCTTGAGCTTAGTTGCATGGTTTGTTTTAAGAAATTGCAAAAACTGGATGATTTAAAAAGTCACTGCTTAGGAGGAGGAATCAAGATGGCCACATAGAAAGAGCAGAAGTTCAGACCTCTGAAAACCCTTGCTTACCAATCACAAACTGAATGCTCCTAGGGGACTGAAAATCAAACCCAACAACAAGATAGAGCCAAGGAACCCTCTTGCTGGACACAACTCAAAAGGTACGCCCCCCCCCCCCCCCCCCAAAGCTGGAATCCAAGAACACTCGGGTTTAAGGGGAAGGCAGAAGGAAGGTCTCAGGACCCATTCCCTCCCTCCCCCCACCACCTAGAGCACTGGGCCTCCAGCAGCAGCAGGAACCTCTGGGCGGGCAAAGGCACTGGTCTGGAAGGTGTACCTTGTAGGCAGGGCAGAGCCAAGCTCGGAGCGTTGAGCAAGACAGCAGGGAAGGAGCTAGAGAGGGAGCTGGCAGCCTGGTCAGAGCCGTGGAGATCTTCCATATTGCTCCAGCCTTCCAGGAGGTTTTTGGTCTCAGAGCACACCTAGCCCAACCCAGATGAACTTAATCCCAACAAAAGTCTTCTGAACTCAGGGAAGCCTAGACTGCAACACTGACTGCTGCACTTTAATCCAATCAAAAGCCTCCAGAGGACAGGGGAACGGGCAAACTACAACACTCCTCTCCCAGAGACTGCACCTAGAGATCTGACAAAGCTCCAAGAGGGGAGAGTGACAGAAAGCCCCAAAAACAAAACAAAAACAAAAAAAACAAGAGGAGCAAGAGCACAGACAAATACGGGGAGCCAAGAAGGGGGTAAATATGAGCAAACAACAGAAAAAGAAGAAAGAAATTACAATTGAAAGCCTCCGCACAGGCAACAAACCAAGAACAAACAATACACAGGAGGATGAAAGTAATAAAACAGAAATCCCACTGAATTAAACACAGACTTTGGAAGAACTCAAAATGCAATTCAAAACACAACTAAGAGAGGCTGAAGACAACTGGGACAAGAATTTAAAAACTAGATAAGTCATCTGGCAACAGAAAATAGTGTTTTGAAAGCCAAAATCAACCAGTTGAAAATGAGGCAAAGGAGATGAAAGATGAGGCAAAGGAGATGAGAGATGAGGTAAAGAGAATGAAAGATGACCTCCAAAGAAAATCAGACCAGAAGGAGAAGGATGACCAAAAAGCCAAGGATGAAATCCAGTCTTTAAAAACCAGAATACAACAACTAGAATCAAGTGACCTCACAAGTGCCAGCAGGACACAATAAAACGAAACTAAAGAATGAAAAAATTGAGGAAAATATGAAGCATCTCATTCACAAAACAGATGATTTAGAAAACCGTTCAAAGACAGACAATTTAAGAATCATTGACCTACAGAAGACCATGACAAAAAAAAAAAAAAAGCACTGTACATAATACTACAGGAAATTATTCAGGAAAACTGCCCTGATATTCTGGAACAAGAGGGAAAAGTGGAGATTGAAAGAATCCACAGATCACCTCATGTTCTTAATCCCCAACTGACAACACCCAGAAATGTTATTGCCAAACTCAAGAACTATCAGACCAAAGAAAACATATTAAAAGCTGCCAAGAAAAAGTCATTCAGATACCATGGAACCACAGTGAGGATAACACAGGATCTGGTTGCATCTACACTGAAGGATCGAAAGGCATGGAGTACAATATTCCAGAAAGCAAGGGAACTAGGTCTACAACCAAGAATCAACTACCCAGCAAAACTGACTATCTTCTTACAGGGGAAAGTATGATCATTCAACAAAATAGAAGAATTCCAAGAATTTGTAAGGAAAAAGACCAGACCTGAACAGAAAATTCTATGCCCAAGCACAGAACTCAAGATAATCATCAAAAAATAATTAAAAGTCACTGCTTAGTCACAAAAATACAAAGAATTTCAGTTCAACACAAATGACAGATTATCTGCAATTAACTAGACTTTTCATTTTTATTTTAATCATTTAAATTCACAAATTAAGAGATTTTCAGATTCTGGGATTCACTTGAATCATTTGTATCATAATTCAGATTTGGGATTAATTTGAGAGAATTTCTTTTTTGTATTGAGATTTTGTGTTATTCTCTTCTCAACCTTCTTCTTTTCCTGCATAATCTAAATTAATCCAATTGTCTAAATACAAAATACACATAAAACAGATAAGTAAATCAACATATTCTGAAATCACTTTTTTGTTTGTTTTTTTGAACTATCTGAAAACTGACATTTGAGATAATGTTAGTCTACAGTAAAATACTCAAGTGGTGTACTTTATGGTTTTTACAAAGTAAAACACAAATAATTCAAGCTTGACATTTTATCACTCAGTTTAAGAATTATGGAGACTGAGCTGGCTTGATGGGTACTTTCAGGGTCTGGGTATTGATGCTACACTGGCTGAGATACCCAAATTGAACTCCTGGATTCCTGTCGCTGTCTCTCATCCGGTGGGAGACTACATCTTTTACTAGATGCCATGGGTGAAGGAGTCACAAGGTTCCAGAAGGTAGAACATTTCCATATATAAAGTAGAACAGAAAAAGAAAGTTAACTATTAAACCATGAATCTCTTTGTAGCCTTGACTTCTGAATCAGATCAATCTCAGAATGCACAGCAATACATATTTTTGAAACAGAAACTCTGGGAAGCCTGAGGGAAGGTGACTGGAGTTGGTCACAGAGGGTTCTGGAAAAGAGATGCTGGAGAAACAGGAGGAGGAAGCTGGTGACCTAGAATGGGGTCATGAGGACTTTGGCGAGTCACTCATAGGATTTGTGCTTCTCTGCTTTCCTCTTCAAAAGAGTTTTACAGAAGCATCTATTTCTCTGTGACCTGATCTTGAGATGTAGCTTCTTTCTTCCAGAATGAATTTTTCTCCTGGTTTCACTCAGTATTATCATGCATCATTCAGACAAGTTGATACAAGTTTCTCTGAAACCATCACTTCTTTATTTCTTATGGTCCAATGCTATTCTATTATTTGCATAATCCATAATTTGTTTAGCAGTTCCTCAACTGATGGTCACTCCCCTTGACTCCATTTCTCTGAATAATAAAAGAGCTCATATAAAAATAGAGCTATCTATTTATCTATCTATCTTTCTGTCTTTGTCTCTTCCTCTCTCTCTCCCCCTCTCTCTCTCTCTTCCTTCCTTCCTTCCTTCCTTCCTTCCTTCCTTCCTTCCTTCCTTCCTTCCTTCCTTCCTTCCTTCCTTCCTTCCTTCCTTCCTTCCTTCCTTCCTTCCTTCCCTTCCTTCCTTCCTTCCTTCCTTCCTTCCTTCCTTCTTTCCTTCCTTCCTTCCTTCCCTCCCTCCCTCCTTCCCTCTTTCCCTCCTTCCCTCCTTCCTTCCCTCCTCCTTCCCTCCCTCCTTCCCTTCCTTCCTTCCTTCCTTCCCTTCCTTCCTTCTTCCTTCCTTCCTTCCTTCCTTCCTTCCTTCCTTCCTTCCTTCCTCTCCTCCCTCCCTCCCTCCCTCCCTCCCTCCCTCCCTCCCTCCCTCCCTCCTCCCTCCCTCCCCTCCCTTCCCTCCCTTCTCCTTCCTTCCTTCCTTCCTTCCTTTCTTTCTTTCTTTCTTTCTCTTTCTTTCTTTCTTTCTTTCTTTCTTTCTTTCTTTCTCTTCTTTCTTTCTTTCTTTCTTTCTTTCTTTCTTTCTCTTTCTTTCTTTCTTCTTTCTTTCTTTCTTTCTTTTCTTTCTTCTTTCTTTCTTTCTTTCTTTCTTTCTTTCTTTCTTTCTTTTCTTTTCTTCTTCCTTTTTCCCTCCCTTCCTTCTCCTTCCCTCTCCATCAGATGAGAAAAGTTACATTTCTTTTTCTCAAATGAGAGCCCAAATAGACATGTATTTTTTATATAGTCATTCTTTCTGATTGCTTAGTATTAAGATAGAAGAGAGTAATAGCATATTAGAATTGGAGTGAGCCTTAGGATATCCTTTATTTCAAACTTTTTATTTTATGTATTTGAAAACTGAGACCTGGAGAGATAAAATGATTTAGTTGTAGGCCACACAATTATACCAAAAAAATCTGAATTAAATCCAGAAAAGAAAAAATATATATATAGTTAAGATATCTATATTTAATGTGAAGAGAGAGAGGTTAGATAATGATGAATTAGAGATGAATTAGGAACAATGGACAAAATTTGTAGGGATATAGACTTGGGGTTAATATAAGGAAAACATTCCTAACAATTGGAGCTGTCCAAAAATGGAGTGGGTTACTTAGCCTTCTCTCTGGAGGTCCTTTAGCAGAGTCTACCAAGGAATGGTTGACCTCACCTAATCTAATATATTATAATTTTAGATTTTTGATTCAGTCAGTCCTACTTCTGTGTCAGATGTCCTAATATATAGGATCCTTTTATAAAAATAATTTTGATTGAGATAGTCAGGTCTAGAGATAGGATTCAAAATTGGTTTCAGACACTTCTAGCTATGGGACTCTAGGCAAACACAACCGCAATTATTTAATCCTTATGCTCTTTTTCCAGAAGAGTAGTAAGGCTAAGTAATTGAGGTTAAGTGACTTATTCAGGATCACAACAGCTAAGATGTATTTGAGGCCAGATTTGAACCCAGCCTCTTTCATGTCCAGATCTGACTCTTTATCCATTGAGTCACTAGCTGGCTCCCTATTATTCATTTTTACAAAGGCCTTTCATTCTTTTAGCTCTTTCATATGTTGCCTTTCTTTTGGAACATCTCATTCCAAATTAGTATCTTATATGGGCAAAGTAGAAGATGGAGTTTTAAAATTCTCCTTGTTAACAAATTTGGAATTTGAAATTGACTGTGAAATGAGAAGTAATTAATTTTATCCTTGTTTTCAATCACCAAAAGTAAAAAGTGTACCAGGGAGAGTATTTATGAAATAAAATTTAAATTATAATAGCAAATGTCCAAGAAGGAGTTTCTTCATTTCATACCCTCAAATTTCAGTCTTCTGTTACTTACCCTTGTAATTTAAGTTTAGGTAAGCAGAATGTATACTAAATCTATATTTCAATGAATAAAAAATAATTATATATAGGATTTTCATTAATTTTATATGTAAAAATATTGATATAATGTGTATGTTATATCAATTATGATATTTATATTTTATCTACATAAATGCAAATGGACATAATATAGTTACACAATGAAAATGTTTATCATATATATGTATATACATGATATTCACTTGAAGTAATAAAAGAGTAGCTAGCATTTGTTGCTTTAAGATTTGTAAAAAATCTTATAAATATTTATCTCATTTGGTCCTCATAGCACAATAAATGATAAAGGTGTCATTATTACTATTGGACAGATGAAGAAAATAAGGTTGAGATAAATTAAATAATTTGGCCAACATCACACAGCTGAGTGCTCCTGAGACAAATTCCATCTCAGGACTTCCTGATTTGAAGTTCAGAACTCTATCCACTTCAGCAGCTAGGTGCCTAGAAAAGAGATCTATTTTTATTGTTTAATCAAGCAGAATTGTTTTGGATTGTTTTATTTTGTTTTGTTTTGAAATGCTGGGGAATTTATACTAAATCAGGAGAAACTAAAACAATCATTCACTAGTTCAATAAACATCTATTCAGTGACAGGGATTTAATAAGAATTTATTATGTGAAAAGCATTATGGTAACTGTTGGGGACTTTCATAGGAATATAAAAGCAAACCAGACCTTGCTCTCAAGGAGCTCCCATTCTAATGGGACTGTGCAGCACATATGAAAGATTTCAGCTTCAAATAAAATGAAAGATCTCATGACCCTGAGGTACTGTGAAGATTGGATTTAGCTATTTCCTGATTGTAACAATGAAGATACTTAGTTTAACAAAATCAGGAATGTCTTGGGAACTTTAAATTACTCCACCCTACTTAGACCTAATTTAGGGGAGGTTAAAGTTGTAATCTCCTGATTAAACAATGAAGGTACTTAACTTTTACCTTTATAGTGAAGTTAGAACTTTAAGTTAAGTCTATTTTAAGATCTTAATACAAAAAGGTGTTAAGTAACTATAAAGGTTTAAAATTAATCACAAAAAGGTCAAGTAACTAACAAAAGGGTGAACTTAACAAAAAAGTGTTAAGTAACTCTAAATATATAATCTAATCAAAAGAAGATGAGAACTAAAAGTATTGGGCAGTCCTGGAGAAACGCCTTTGATGTGATTGGTAGATATGAAAATTTAGAGGAGAAGACACAAGGGTGAAAGATCTATATATTTGGATCACTTCCTCTCTCTGGCACTTCCTTGTACTGAACCTGATATGCAGAAAGGAGTTTAAAAAAATATAAACACATATATACTCATGTGCATATTATTCACATATGTGTTATAAGGATGATATTAGAAATTGGGTCTTGTTATATTAGTTTAGAGATAAGAAGTAGAGAAGCTGACTTGAGAAAGAAATTGGAGTTTCAAACAGAGCTGAGACATAGTGTCAATTTCAAAATGTTGACAGTTGAACAGTTTTCCTGTGACAGTTACTCTCTCTGGGTGTGACTGTTACTTAGAGGGAGTTGGGAGTTACTCTCTTGGAGGTAATGAGGAGTATCTCTCTCTCTCTCTCTCTCAGAGTTCTAACTTGATTCTTGTTGAGACTCAACCAGCTAGTCTTTGTTATTTTTATAACTTGGAGGAAAAGTTAAAAATTATAAGGATAATAGTGCTAGTTTATTGCAGAATTGGGAAATTTGGATTAGTCAGATTAGGAAGGATTACTTTAGCCTGTGGACACAGGAGAAATGGTTCCTTGCTGAAACAGGGAGATTTATTTGGGTGAAGTTAGAATTCTTTAGAGTTAGAAATCCTTTTTACCCTTATATTTCAACTATATATATATATATTATATATATATATATATATATATATATATATATATTTAAAACCCTTACCTTCTGCCTTGGAACCAATTGGTTCCAAGGCAGAAGTGTGGTAAAGGCTAGGCAATGAGGGTTAAGTGACTTGCCCAGGGTCACACAGCTGGGAAGTGTCTGAGGTCAGATTTGAACCTAGGACCTCCCTTCTCTAGGTCTCACTCTTAATCCACTGAGCTACCTAGCTGCCCCCAAATATTTTGTTTTTATAACTGGAGTCTCCTTAGCATTCTTTTTCCCCCCATTTGAATTAGTTTATTTAGTCAATTTAGAACATTATTCCTTGCTTACAATAATCACATTTTTCCCTCCCTCCTCTCTACCCACCCTTCCCACAGCCCTCTCCTTAGCATTCTTGCACCTGGCCCTGAAGAGAAGTTCATTTATAAGCTTCACTTCACTTATATAAGATGAGGATACTTTGTGAGCACAAAAAGCAGAGTATCTAAAATCAATTTATAAAGATCAATAAATCCATTGCTTATATTAGTTTTGCAGTCCCTCTTTTATTTTTATAGTCTATATGTATATTTATATATTCATATAATATACACATGTGCATTCTATTCACACACATATGTGTATATTACATACATATATGTGTATTTATGTATTTTAGCATGATGTACACTTGTGTATATTGTTCAAATATGTATATTATTCACACAATCTACATATGTGTTATACACATGTGCATGTTTATATATTTCACACAATATACACATGTATATTATTAACACAATATACACATGTGTATATTATTCACACATGTATACATACATATATGATATCTATCTACACACACATATATTTTGTTGTTCTGTTGTTTCTGTGGTGCTGATTCTTCATGACTCCATTTGGAGTTTTCTTGACAACAATACTGAAGTCATTTGCCATTTTCGTCTCCATCTTATTTTACATATAAGGAAACTGAGGCAAAAGGGTTAAGCGACGTTTAAGATCACACAGATAGTAGTATGCATACCTTCTATCTACATCTATGTCTATATTTATAGCTCTCTATCTCTCCTACATAATTGCATGTTGTTCCCATCAGAATAAGAATACAAGCTTCTTGAAGTCAGGGATCATATTTTCCTTTTCTTAAACAATGTGTGTCACAATAGTGAACATTTAATAAATGTTTTTTGACTGACTGATTTCAATCCCTCTCTTCTGCTGTTGCTTAGCTGAAATCTGCCTTCACATCTTTAGCCCACTGTTTTTATTTCTACATTCTGGGAGAAGCAGAATAAGACTAATGTCTCAGACATAGTGGTCTTTTACATACATTTACAATGTTCTCCCCTATATCTTCTCTGTTAAAGGCTAACCATTTGTAGCTCCATTAATTAAACCTTGAATAGCTCTACAAGCAAGTAATTCATCACCTTCTAAATAACTTTATCCAGTATTAGAGAATCAAACTCTGTATTAAAACAAATGCAGAAGTTGAGAACAGACTTATTCTAGATAAATCAGGTGTATAATTGTCTTATTGAGGATTTATGTTTTTATAATGTCAACTCCAATAAACTTTCTATTGTAAAATGAAAAAAGTCAGGTAAACCTTCCCATACACAATGGCTATCTCTAATAACATATAAAGCAATTCATGTCCACAAGCTCTGGAAGAATTTAAATTAGAACTTATCAAAAAGATAAAAGCCTTCTGGCAAGAAAAGTGGAAAATAGTTCAAAGAGAAAATCAAAAGATTATAGCAGAAAATCAAAAGATTAAACCACAAAACAAAAAGATTAAAGAAGAAAACCAAAAGATTATAACCTAAAACCAAGCCTTAAGGATCAGAATTGAGCAACTGGAAACCAGTGATCTTGCAAAACAGCAAGAATTAATAAAGCAAAGTCAAAAGACTGACAAAATAGAAGAAAACACAAAACACCTCACTGACAAGCTGACAGATCAGGAAAAAAGAGGAAGGAGAGACAATTTGAGAATCATTGGTCTACCTGAAAATCCAGAAATAAATAGAAATCTTGATATCATACTACAAGAAATCATCCAAGAAAACTGCCCTGATGTTCTTGAACAAGAGGGAAAATAGACATTGAAAGAGTTCATAGAATACCCTCTACACTAAATCCTCAAAAGACAACTCCCAGGAATATAATTGCCAAATTCCAGAGTTTTAAAGCTAAGGAGAAAATTCTACAAGAAGCCAAAAAGTGACAACTCAGCTACCAAAGAGCACCAATCAGGATCACACAAGACCTGGCAGCATCCACACTGAAGGACTGCAAAGTCTGGAACATTTTATTCAGAAAGGCAAGAGATATGGGTCTTCAACCAAGAATAATCTATCCATCAAAGCTAACTATATACTTCCAGGGGAAAGTATGGGCATTTAATAAAATAGAATATTTCCAAGTATTTGTAAAGAAAAGACCAGAACTAAGTGGAAAGTTTGACATCCAAACACAAAGATCAAGAGAAACATGAAAAGGTAAATAAGAGAGGGAAAATGTTTTTTATTCAAACTCTCTTCTTTAAGGGATACTATTAGATCAAATTATATATATATATATATATATATATATATATATATATATATGGGGGAAATGTTATTTGTAACTCTCAAAAATTGTATTCATTATTATAGTAATTAGAAGAATCACTCACAGGAAGAGAATGGGGCATTAAGGGCTATAAGATGATGTGCAAAAAAAAAAAGAAAAAGTATGGTAGGAAATCGAAGATGGCACCAAGAGATACTTGAAGAAATAAAATAAATAGGATAACCTTTATCACACAGAGATACACATGGGAATGGGATTGGAAGAATACTCTTATAAGAAGGAGAGGAAGAGAGTGCTAATAGGTAATAGTTAAACCTTATTCTCAGTGAAATCAACTCTGAGAGGGAAGAGCATCTAGATTCATTGGGGTCTTCAATTCAATCTTATCCTAAAGGGAAAGTGAGAAGGGAAAACTAAGGGGGGTAAGGGTGAGGGATTACAAAAAGGGAGGGAAAGAGAGGGGGGAGAGAACTTAATAGATCCTAAAAAAAAAAACAAGAAGGGAACAAAAATGGAGGGGCCAGAAAGGAAAGCATATTAGGGTAGGAGGATTGATCAAAAGTAAACCACTGGTTTAAAAGGATATAGCAAAAGAAGAAAGGATAGAACTAGGAGAGGATATCAAAATGCTAGGGAATTCACAAATGACAATCATAACATTGAACATGAATGGGATGAACTCACGCATAAAGAGTAAACACATAGGAGAGTGGATTAGAATCCAAAATCCTACCATCTGTTGTCTACAAGAAACACACCTGTGGTGGGTAGACACTCACAAGTTTAGAATTAAGGGTTGGAGCAAGACCTATTGGGCCTCAACAGATAGAAAGAAGGCAGGAGTTGCAATCATGATATCTGACAAAGCCATAGTAAAAAGAGATCCGATTAAAAGGGATAGGGAAGGTAAATACATCCTGATAAAAGAGAGTATAGACAATGAGGATATATCTGTAATCACCATGTATGCACCAAATGGTATAGCATCCAAATATCTAAAGGAGAAACTAGTGGAATTTGAGGAAATAGGAAGAAAAACTATATTAGTGGGAGACCTGAACCTACCACTATCAAATTTAGATAAATCAAATAAAAAATAAATAAGAAAGAGATAAAATATGTGAATGAAATCTTAGAAAAATTAGAGTTAATAGAAATATGGAGAAAAATAAATAGGGACAAAAAGGAATACACTTTCTTTTCAGCAGCACATGGTACATTCACAAATATTGACCATGTACCAGGTCATAAAAACATGGCAAATAAATGCAGAAAAGCAGAAATAATAAATGCAACCTTTTTAGATCATAATGCAATAAAAATAATGATCAATAATGGTACATGGAGAGACAAATCAAAAGTTAATTGGAACACAAATAATATGATTCTCCAAAATTGGTTAGTTAGAGAATAAATCATAGAAACAATTAATAATTTCATTGAAGAAAATTACAATGATGAGACATCCTTTCAAAATCTATGGGATGCAGCCAAAGCAGTACTCAGGGGGAAATTTATATCCTTGAGTTCATATATTAACAAATTAGGGAGGTCAGAGGTCAACGAATTGAACATGCCAATCAAAAAACTTGAAAGTGAACAAATAAAAATCCCTCAGAAGAAAACTAAATTAGAGATCCTAAAAATTAAGTGGGAAATTAATAAAATTGAAAGTGAAAGAACTAATGAACTAATAAATAAGACTTGAAGCTGGTATTTTGAAAAAAAACAAACAAAATAGACAAAATATTGGTCAATCTAATAAAAAAAGGAAGAAGAAAACCAAATTAACAGTATCATGGATGAAAAGGGAGAGCTCACCTCCAATGAAGAGGAAATTAAGGCAATCATTCAAACCTATTTTGCCCAATTATATGGCAATAAATATGCCAATCTAGGCGATATGGATGAATACTTACAAAAATATAAATTGTCTAGATTAACAGAAGAAAAAATAGAATTCTTAAATAATCTCATATCAGAAAAAGAAATTGAACAGACTCTCAAAGAACTCCCTATGAAAAAATCCCCAGGGCCTGATGGATTCACAAGTGAATTCTATCAAACATTCAAAGAACAACTAATCCCAATATTGTACAAACTATTTGACATAATAAGCAAAGAGGGAGTTCTACCAAGTTCCTTTTATAACACAAATATGTAGTGATTCCAAAGCCAGGCAGGTCAAAAACAGAGAAAGAAAACTACAGACCAATGTCCTTAATGAACATATATGCAAAAATCTTTTATAGGATACTGGCAAAAAGACTCAAGCAAGTCATCACGAGGGTTATTCACTATGATCAGGTGGGATTTGTAAACCTTAAAATTTCTTAGACTTGTGAATGTTGGAAATTTCACCATTGGAATGTGAACCCCATTGGCAAGGGAGGTTCCTCCTCCTCTCTACCTGAGATTACTTTAGGACAGAAACCTTTTGCTGAACAATGGAAAGGGCTTGGACCTATGCTTAAGCATAGAACAGGAAGTTCTTTGAGTCATGATTGATTTTAGAATTGATACAATAGAGATACTTGGAATGACAGAACCAGGTCTTGGAAATTACAATCTACACCCTACTCAATCCTAACAGGATTTAGGAAGGGCTGCAGCATAGATCAAAATTTAATTATTCCAATCTCCACCCTACACAGGGTAACAGGATTTAGGAAGGGCTGTAGCAAAGGATCAAGATTTAATTATTTGAGAATATGACCTTCAACAGACATGTGCAAAGGGGGGCAGACCTCTGGGTGGTCCTGGGTTAAGCTAGAGCCACCATTGGCACAGGGAAGACATGGACAGTGATTGGTAGATGTGAGAACTGAGGGGAGGGAACTTGGATGGTTTTCCTTAAAGATAGCGGGGTCTGAGGACTAGAGGTGGTTGGTTGGAGAGTTGCTCTGAAGGAAGCTGGAGGTGGAGGCCCTTGAGACTGTTTCTCCATTTTGGTCACATAAGTGATAGGGACTGATCTCTTTTCTTTGCCTCAGCTATCTAAGGGCTTGGGCCTTTTGGCCCAGCCTAAATGGAGGGGGCATTTAAGCCCTATTCCCTTCTCTCCCCTTTCTCTCTCTCTCTCTCTCTCTCTCTCTCTCTCTCTCTCTCTCTCTCTCTCTCTCTCTCTCATACCTTTCTTCCTCCTGTTTGTAATTAAATTCCATAAAAGGTTGACTGCTGACTTGAGTGTTCATTTAGGAATTACATAGCTGAATTCCTTGGCGCCTTAAATTAATGTATATCAGTCTTTTAAAGTGATTTCCTTGTCACAGATTTATACCGACAATACAAGGATGGTTCAATATTAGGAAAACCATCCACATAATTGACCATATCAAGAAGCAAACCAACAAAAGTCACATGATCATCTCAATAGATGCAGAAAAAGTCTTTGACAAAATACAACATTCATTCCTATTAAAAGCACTAAAAGCATTAAAAGTATAGGAATTGAAGGGTCTTTCCTAAAAATAATAAAAAGTATCTATCTAAACCCATCAGCCAACATCATCTGCAATGGGGATAAACTAGATGCAATCCCAATAAGATGAGGAGTGAAACGAGGATGCCCATTATCACCAATATTATTTAACATTGTACCAGAAAAACTAGCAGTAGCAATTAGAGAAGACAAAGAAATTGAAGGTATTAAAATTGGCA
The DNA here is from genome assembly GCF_027887165.1 of Monodelphis domestica. Taxonomy (NCBI): domain Eukaryota; kingdom Metazoa; phylum Chordata; class Mammalia; order Didelphimorphia; family Didelphidae; genus Monodelphis; species Monodelphis domestica. The sequence continues at coordinate 258,684,622 of NC_077232.1, read as the reverse complement.
ATGAAGAGACCAAGCTATCACTCTTTGCAGATGATATGATGGTCTATTTAAAGAATCATAACTCTAAAAAGCTAGTGAAAATAATAAACAACTTTAGCAAAGTTTCAGGATACAAAATAAACCCACAAAATCATCAGCATTTCTATTTATCTCCAAAACATCTCAGCAACAAGAATTAGAAAGAGAAATTCCATTTAAAATCACCCTAGACAATATAAAATACTTAAGAATCTATCTGCTAAGACAAACACAGAACCTATATGAACACAACTACAAAACACTTTCCACACAACTAAAACTAGATCTGCCCAACTGGAAAAACATTAAGTGCTCATGGGTAGGATGAGCTAACATAATACATATGACAATTCTACCCAAACTTATGTATTTATTTAGTGCCATGCCCATCAAACTTCCAGAAAACTTTTTTACTGAATTAGAAAAATACATAACAAAGTTTATTTGGAAGAAAAAAAGATCAAGGATATGAAGGGAAATAATGAAAAAAAATACTAAGGAAGGTGGCCTTTCAGACTTCTGGGTAATCATGGCTGCAATCTAGACGCCACACGCTTCCTCTCCCTGGCACCAAATGAAATAGACTACATCAAAGGAGCATAAAATCACCTTTGGAGGAACAGAAGGACTCCCCAGTAGCCCACAGAGGCAAAGGTATGTGGGGCTTGAACATTTCCACACTAAAATAAGAAGGAAAAGCTTGCACAGAAAAGTGAACTGAACCGCCCTTCCCCCACCCCACCTCCCCCACTAAACCAGAGTGAGCTACCTGAGTGCTCACCGGGACAGCGAGTGAGTGGGGAACGTCTCTGTCTGGGGGGGGGCACTCCAGGGTCCTTGGTATCTGGGGACTGCCAGGAAAAAACGTCTCAGGGCGGTTTCACTGGAGAATCCAGCTGAACTGTACTTGGGGCAGGCTGCGATGAACACCCGGGAGGACCACACGCTGATTATCTGGGCGGAGCTGAACACCTGGGCAGTGTGGCTGTGATCAGGGACCCAGCGCTCTAAGAAACCTCGGAGGCTGGGAAGAACTAGTCTGAAGCAACCTAAATTCACAGAAAAACCACCCATATAACCCAGATCCCAGACCAAAAAGGAAAGGGGAATAAAACCACCAAAGGGATGGCTCACATGGCCCAAAATCAAGCCTCCAGGAAGAAAGGGAAAAAAGTGACTATTGAAAACTTTTATGGTGGAAGTACCCAAGGAAAAGAGGAGAATGAGGAGGAAATCCAAAAAAATTCAGAACACGCCTCCCAAAATGGAAACTATCAACAAGCTCTGGAAGATCTCAAACTGGAACTTATCCAAAAGATGGAAACCTGGAAAGAAAAAATGGGAGAAAGAGATCAGCTGTCTGACAGATAAGAATGCTCAATTGGAAAAAGAACTCGAAGCATCCAATAGAAGGGCAGACAAGGCTGAAAAGCAAAACCAGTCCTTAACGACCAGAATTAAGCACCTCGAAGAAAGTGAGATGATAAAACAGCAAGAATCAATAAAGCAAACCCCAAAAATTAATGAATTAGAAGAAAACATCAAATATCTCACTGAGAAGGTCACAGACCTGGAAAACAGAGGGAGACGAGAAAATCTCCGAATTATCGGTCTCCCAGAAAAACCAGAGGTAAACAACAAACTCGATATTATTCTACACGAGATTATAAAAGAAAATTGCCCTCACGTTCTGGAGCAAGGGGGCAAAATAGAAATAGAAAGGATCCATAGAACACCTTCTATACTAAATCCCCAAAAGACAACCCCTAGGAATGTAATTGCCAAATTCAAGAGCTTCCAAGTAAAAATCCTACAAGAAGCCAAGAAGAAGAGCTTCAGATATAAGGGGGCTCCCATAAGGATCACACATGACTTAGCGGCTAACACACTAAGAGACCGCAAAGCATGGAACATGATATTTAGAAAGGCAAGAGAGCTGGGTCTCCAACCAAGAATCAACTACCCAGCAAAACTGACTATACACTTCCAGGGAAAAGTATGGGCATTCAACAAAATAGAAGATTTCCAAGCATTTGCTAAGAAAAGACCAGAGCTCTGTGGAAAGTTCGATATCCAAGCACAGAAAGCAAGAGAAACATGAAAAGGTAAATATGAAAGAAAGGGAAAAGGAGATAAATCTTATCTTTTTCTTTAAGTCAAACTCTCTTCTATAAGGACTGCATTTACATCAAATTATATATATATTAATATGTGGGGAAAATGTTTTGTGTAACTCTCAAAAATTGTATGCATCATAAGAGTAGTTAGAAGAAACATGCATAGGGAAAGATTGGGGCATTAAGAAGATTTGGGGAAAGTTGGGGCAAAGAAAGGAAAAGGGAGGGGGGAATCGCAATAATACTAAGATTAACTTCAAGAAATAGGGGGGGAATCAATAGAATAAACTTTCCCATATAAAGATACACATGGGAAGGGGAGGGGAAGAACTCTCATATGAGAAGGAGAGGAAGAGAGCGTGAAGTGGAATCACTTAAACCTTACTCTCAGTGAAATCAAATCTGAGAGGGAAGAACATCTAGATCCAGTGGGATCCTGAATTCTATCTTATCCATTAGGGCAAGAAAGAAAGGAAACTCAAGGAGGGGGAGGGTGGAGGGAGTACAAAAAGGGAGGGAAGGAGAGGGAGGAGGGGAAGGGAGCATAAAAAGGAAGGTGGCCTTGCAATCCCAGATCTCAAACTATACTATAAAGCACTGGTCATTAAAACAATTTGGTACTGGCTAAGAGACAGAAAGGAGGATCAGTGGAATAGACTTGGAGTAAGTGACTCCAGCAAGTTAGTCTATGACAAGCCCAAAGATCCCAGCTTTTGGTACAAAAATACACTGTTTGATAAAAACTGCTGGGAAAATTGGAAGACAGTGTGGGAGAGATTAGGCTTTGATCAACACCTCACACCCTACACCAAGATAAACTCAGAATGGGTGAACGACTTGAACGTAAAGAGGGAAACAATAAGTAAATTATGTGAACACAGAATAGAATACATGTCAGACCTTTGGAAAGGGAAAGATTTTAAAACCAAGCAAGACTTAGAAAGTCACAAAATGTAAAATAAATAGTTTTGACTACATCAAATTAAAAAGTTTTTGTACAAATAAAACCAAAGTATCCAAAATTAAATGGGAAATAATAAATTGGGAAACAATCTTCATAACAAAAACCTCTGACAAAGGTCTAATTACTCAAATTTATGAAGACGTAAATCAATTGTACAAAAAATCAAGCCATTCCCCAGTTGATAAATGGGTAAGGGACATGAATAGGCAATTTTTAGTCAAAGAAATCAAAACTATTAATAAGCACATGAAAAAGTGTTCTAAATCTCTTATAATCAGAGAGACACAAATCAAAAAAAACAAATCAAAAAAACACCTCACAGCTAACAGATTGCCAACATGACAGTAAGGGAAAGTAATGAATGCTGGAGGGGATGTGGCAAAGTTTTCCAACATTGATGTATTGCTGGTGGAGTTGTGAATTGATCCAACCATTCAGGAGGGCAATTTGGAACTATGCCCAAAAGGCACTAAAAGACTGTTTGCTCTTTGATCTAGCCATAGCACTGCTGCCTTTGTACTCCAAAGAGATAATAAGGAAAAAGACTTGTACAAGAATATTCATAGCTGCGCTCTTTGTGGTGGCAAAAAATTGGAAAATGAGGGGATGCCCTTCAACTGGGGAATGGCTGAACAAATTGTGGTATAAGTTGGTGAATACTATTGTGCTCAAAGGAATAATAAAGTGGAGGAATTCCATGGGAACTGGAACAACCTCCAGGAAGTAATGCAGAGTGAAAGGAGCAGAACCAGGAGAACATTGTACACAGAGACTGATACACTGTGGTACAATAGAATGTAATGGACTTTTCATTAGTGGCAATGCAGTGTTCCTGAACATCCAAGAGGGATCTATGAGAAAGAACACTATCCACATTCAGAGGGAAAATTATGGGAGTAGAAACACAGAAGAAAAACAACTGCTTGAATATATAAGTCGAGGGGGATATGGCTGGGGATGTAGACTCTAAATGAACATCCTCATGCAAACACAAACAAGGACTCATGTAATACTGTGGCAGTTAAAAGAGTTGAGGTTGTAAACTGTAGTGAGTAAATAGTGGAAGATACAAATCATGCTAGATATAAGAGTGGGTGAGTAAATTGTGACTGCTGGAAATATGTTTCACTAGTGTCTTGGTGTTTTAATCAAATATAAGGTGGTCGCCAGGGAATATATTCCCAATCATGAATATGCCCAAGTCAACTGGGTTTTATAGATAATTTAATTAATAATACAATGAGTAATTAAAGAAAAGAGAGAAAGAGAGAAAAAGGAAATAAGTATGAAGGACCTTAAGCCAACATGGCCTAGACCTGAGTCTTAAGAGGGAGAGATCAGTCAGTCCGTCTTTTATTACTCACCACAAGGTCTGTCTAAGCAAGGATTCTAGTAACAGAGTCTCCTCAGAGAGAGTTCCAGCCAGAGTCCTCCTCAAAGAGCCTTCCAGCTAGAGACTATTTCAAAGGGCCTCTCTCAAGAGCCTCCAGAGGGACAGTGTCCCCTCAGAGGAGCTCCAGCAAGACCTCCTTAGAGATTGTCCTCCAAAAGCTTCCCTTCTCCAGAGCCTCTCTCAAGAGATTCTTCCTAAGAGATCCTCATCAAAGATCTCTCCAAAAGGATTCCCCTTCAAGAGATTCTGCTTTTTCTTATATAGGGGGTTTTCTCCTATGTCACCTCCCCTAAGTCTTAAATCTACCAATCACTGTAGACATTTTCTAAAGGACAACCCATTCTAAAAACACTGCTGGGTTGACTAATCCCTTTAGGAGAAAACCTCTGAGTAAGTCTGAAACAGAGAAAACACAGCTGAGTCAACTAAACCCCTCAAGAGAAAACCTCTGCATAAGTTTTCACCTCTTTGCTCCTGGCAAGTTTACTACCTAGCATCCCATTGTATCAATTCTAAAAACAGGCATGGCTCAAAGAACTCCCTGCCTCATCATAAGCATGGGTCCAAGTACTTTCATTGTTTAGCAAGGAGTTTTCTCCCCTAAAGCAGTCTTAAGTACGGATGAAGTAGAGGTCCTCCCATTTCTGATCCTGGCGAGTTCTCACAGTCAAAATGGGGAATGTTCCTAGTAGGGAATTGTTCCAATTGAGAATTCCCCGATGGGGAAATTTTTTAACATTCACAAGTCTGAGAAATTTCAAGATTTACAATACCCAATGGAATTGTGCATTGGCTATGGGAGGGGTGGGAGAGGGGAGGGAGGAATAGCATATGATTTTAGTTACCAAGGAATAATGTATGAAATTGACCAAATAAAAAGAAAAGAAAAACATATAAAGCAATTCATTCTTTCCACCTCTCTGCTGAGAGGAGGGAAATGGTTTTCATCATAATTTTTCTGCAATCTAAAGAAACTATTGTACATAAAATGGATAAATGTTGTTTTTTAGTGTTCATTATTATATATTGTAGTCAGTGTGGGTTTTTCCTGGTTCTGCTTACTTCATTCTATTTCAGTTTACCTAATTCTTCCCATGTTTCTTTGAATTTCTCACATTTGTTGTTTCTTATAGTACATTAATATTCCACTTTGCTTATCCTCTCACCTCATTAATTTATTCTTTCTATTAGGCCAACTCTTTCTCTTTCTTAATGATTTATGATTCTCAGGATTATAACATCAAAGATTCAGAAAGGATTTGAATGGGTCATCGGGTCTATGCCATTTCCTAGAAAGAACTACATTTGAATTTATTCACATGTAGGAGTCAATATTCATTAAAAAAAAAAAACTACCTTCTATCTTAGAATTGATACTATGTTTTGGTTCTAAGACAGAAGAGCAGTAATGGCTAGGTAATGGGGGTTAAGTGACTTGTTCTGGGTCACACAGCTAGGAAGTGTCTGAATCTGGATTTGAATTCAGGACTTCCCATCTCTATGCCTGGATTCACTGAGCCAGCTACCTGTCCCCTGTACTTTTTTTTTTTTTAAGACTTACAGGAAAATAGATTCCCTTGTTTTAGGATTTGAGATCATGGATTCATTAGGCTTTATTAGAGAACTGATTTTCTCTCTTTCTTCTTTTTCTTCTTCTTGTTTACTTCTTCTTCCTTCCTTCCTTCCTTCCTTCCTTCCTTCCTTCCTTCCTTCCTTCCTTTCTTTCTTTCTTTCTTCCTTCCTTCCTTCCTTCCTTCCTTCCTTCCTTCCTTCCTTTCTTTCTTTCTTTCTTTCTTTCTTTCTTTCTTTCTTTCTTTCTTTCTTTCTTTCTTTCTTTCTTTCTTTCTTTCTTTCTTTCTTTCTTTCTTTCTTTCTTTCTTTCTTTCTTTCTTTCTTTCTTTCTTTCTTTCTTTCTTTCTTTCTTTCTTTCTTTCTTTCTTTCTTTCTTTCTTTCTTTCTTTCTTTCTCTCTCTCTCTCTCTCTCTCTCTCTCTCTCTCTCTCTCTTTCTTTCTTTCTTTCTTTCTTTTCTTTCTTTCTTTCTTTCTTTCTTTCTTTCTTTCTTTCTTTCTTTCTTTCTTTCTTTCTTTCTTTCTTTCTTTCTTTCTTTCTTTCTTTCTTTCTTTCTTTCTTTCTTTCTTTCTTTCTTCTCTCCCCTCTCTAGGCCTATGTCTCAGTCCACTGAGCTACCTAGTTACCCACTTTAAAGGGAAAAAAAGTTTTTCTTTTTAACCCTCTGAAGAGCACCTTTTCCTAATCATATTTCCTAAGTTTCTGCAAAAAGTATTCAATATCTTCTGGTAGGCTGAAATTTTCCTTCACACAAGTCTTGTTTATTGGAAACAGGATTTAAATGGATTAATTGTTTGAACATTCTATTCCTTGACTAAGACTCTAACTTGTTTTGAGTGACATTGCCACTGGCAGAAAGACTTGGAAAGGTTCTTCAGTTGGAAGAATCCATCCTGTCATGCATTATAGTGTCTCAATCACTCATGTGTTGTACCTCTTATAACCTTTACCTAGCTGCTCTCTTTGGCTTTTTCAACTGTAAAAAGTCAAAGGAGATAGAGGTTAGCATAAATCCAGGTAGGCCTTTATCCTACATTTCTTGTTCTAATTTAATTTAAATTTGTCTGAAGCTCTTGTTATTTGACTGCCTCCAGAGGCAAATGATGTTTTTACTTTCTTTTTTCTTCTCTTCTTTCATTTTTTTCCTTTTGATGCTTCTCTAGTTTGGGAGGGGAAAGAAGAGATTGATCTTTTATTCGAAAGAGATTGTTCTTACCAACTATAAGCATTTTTTATGTGTGGGTGTGTTTTCTAGCTACCAAATTAAAAAATTTAGACTTTTTAAATGAATGAAAGAATCATTTATTGTTCATTGCCTATAGAACATTTGTGATAAGCCTTAAGGATATTAATAAAAGAAAATCAAGCCATCCCTGCTTTCAAGGAGCTAACATTTTAAATTGAGAAGAAAACAGATATGAAAGATTTCAGCTACTAGTCAGTTGGAAAGATCTCATGGTCCTTAGGGTATATTCAAAACAAATGATAACATCTCTTTAATGCTATTTCCAAAGATAAGGTCATATCCATTTTTTTTTAACTCCTACTTCTGTCTTAGAATCAATATGGTATATTTGTTCTAAGGCACAAAAATGATAAGGGTTAAGCAATAGGAGTTATTTGATTTGCCCAGGGCCACACAACTAGGCGGACCTGATATCAGATTTAAACTGTGAAAGAGAATTTAAACTCTTTTTGTTTATTTTTAATTTAATCAATCAAGAACTTGGAGTCTGCCCCTCCCCCTTAAGTCCTAGTTCTAAAAAACCATAAGCATTTCCCCCATCCCACCCCTCTGGGAAGTGCTGGACTATGATTGGTTCTTGAGGGAACTAGAAACCAGAGAGACAGTAAAGAACCTGAGAAAACTGCTTATAAAAACCAGCTGAGTGCATTCTGATTCATTCTGTTGCCTTGGTGGCTTTTGGTGAGGGAGGACTTCTGTGATGGTATCTCTGCAGCGGCTGCTTCAAAGGTTCAACTTTGGTGACTTGCTTGAGTTGAGAAGACTCTAGCAGGGGCACTGGCCTTTTGGCTCTTCTCCTGTCTTCAATGGGACACTGTTCAGTGAGGCACTCAGATCTGGAATTAGGCAATATACCTCCTTCCTACATTTCCCCCCTTACTATCTCTACCTTGCTGTAATAAATCTACTAAAGCTACTAACAGCCTTTTGACGAGTTAATACTGTTGAGTTATCAACAGTGACCACAACAATTTAAAAAATTCTTATATTTTTCAAACCCATTTTAATAATAACAGAACCCAGGTCATCTTGACTCCAGGCAGGCCTCTCAATCCATTGAACCACCTCCTGGTCCCTATCATATCCATTTCTGATGCTAAATCATCTGATAGTGCCAAATACTTGGGTGGCAAGACCTTTCCTTTCTGAGTCTTCAAGAGTGGAGCCATGACATCTGCAGGTGCCTTTGTTAGATTGTCTCTCCATAGGGAGAGTTCTAGAATTTCTAGAATTGAAATAATGGAATTTCTGAACTCTTAATAACTGAAATTCAAAAGTCTAATTAATATATGTATATTCCAGACTTTGGGCTAACCACTTGCAAGATCAGGTTGCATTCACAAGTAGTGGGTATAACTTAAGGGTTTTAGGGGTGATTCTGAGAGTTTTGCAAAGTATGTCCTTTTAATGCTGTTGCTTACATATCTCCACCAATATGCTTCATTAATTATAGGTTGATCTCATTGAATCAACCAGATTAATTAGCTTGTAGAAATGGGTATTTACTAAAGATTTACTGGAGAAGGGCATGGCAAATCACCTCAGTATTCTTGCCAAGAAAACCCCATGGACAACTGTGATCCATGGCATCACAAATAGTAGGATATGACGGAATGATGGAAGGACAAACAAAATTTATTAAGGTGGCAGAGTAAGAATACTAGGTATAAAAGTTTCTTCTCCAAAGCCTGGACCAAACTCTCCCACAAATAAATGGGGGAAAGGGTTATCTCATAGCTACTGAACGAAGTCCTTTTCTCCATTCATGAGACAGTTAGGTGGTCTAGAGCATTGAATACTAGTTCTGAAGTGAGGAAGATCTGAGTTCAATCTAGCTTTAGATACTTTACTAGATTTATGACAAGTCACTTAACAGCTGTCTGCCTCAGTTTCCTCAGCTATAAAATGGGGAAAACGGTAACATCTAAGTCCTAGGGTTGATATAAGGGTCAAGTGACATAATAGCTTAGCACAATACCTGGCACAATGTCGGTGCTTAAATAAATGCCCCCCCCCCCCCCCCATGAAGTTAGGGATTTTTGTTTGTTTGTTTGGTTGGTTTTTGCTAGGCTCCATATAAGTTCTGAAACTACCTTTCTGCAGGATATCTAGTTGTTCTTAGCTCCTAATGCAGATATTATTATCAATTACTGCTGTGCTGTGGGACACTAATAGGACCTCTTGGGGGATTCAAAAGTCTTCTGACCTAAATTCCCAAGGTCTTCTGGTCAATGGGGGATAGGAAATTAAGGACTCCTGCTTTTCTCCAATCTATTCCCTCTCAAAAGTTGACTGAAGAACTGGGAGAACATTGTACACAACAACAGTAGTATTGGACAATGATTATCTGTGAAAACTTAGTTACTCTCAACAATGCAATGAACTGGGACAATTCTGAAAGAGTTATGATGAGGAATGCTATCCATCTCCAGGGAAAGAACTGTTGGAGTCAGATGGATGTAGATCAAAGCAGACTATTTTTCACATCAGTGTATTTACAATTTTATTTGGTGGTTTTGTTTTTGTATGAGTGTGCTCTTACAACAAGGTCCAATATGGTAGAAAACAGTGGGCTGAAGCTATTTTTACCACTGGGTTGAGTTGACACTAGAGTGTTCAATTCTAAACTAGTTTGCTTTTTTATACGAGCACCCCAGGGAGTTACTCTGTACATAATTCCAATACATTTCCTTTGTAACTATTATTGAATTTCATCTAATGGCTGGAAGGGTTTTTGTTCTTCCCAATACCCAATTTCATGCCTCTAATTGATTGATTCAGTTAATTCACTATTTAGGGAATTCATCTATTAAAGGTATTGGATGGAATATCATGTTGTTATCTATGTTAAGTGAGGTGAAAGTGATTGATTTAATAAACCTTATATATATACAGACCATCTTTACATTGAATATATATGAAAATACAAACTTATATACTATTGCAAAATAGTATATATTATTATACTCTAATACACACAGGCTCATATACATACATATGCATATTATCTAAAATCCTTTTATTTTGGAGTTATGAGGGAATTATATTCTTCTATCAGATATATCAAACTGCACAGAAGTGTTGTGTCTGTCAGAAAAAGAACTAAATACAAATACCAAAATTATTGCCAAACTGACTCACTGTTCTTTATAACTAACATTTCATCTCCTTGCTCATTTCTTTGCAGAGGAGGCTCTCCAGGGCTAGCATGCTTCCTCCTCACCTTGACTTCATAGAATTCTTATCTTTCTTAAAAAGACAGTTCAGGTACCATCTCCTAGAACTTCTCTAACCCCTCCCCCAGTTTTTAGTGCTCTTTTTCTCTGTGTTTCTCTATCTCTGTCTCTCCTCTCAACTAAGTATTATGTTGTATTTATTTTATATTTACTTATTTATGTCTAGGTTGTTTCCTTCCAGTAGAATGTAAACACCTTGAGGACAAGAGTTGTTTCTTTTTTTTTTTTTACCTAGAACAGTGTCTTTGAAGATAGTAATCATTAAACAAATATTTCTTGAATTGAATTAAATCAGTGAGCCCAATGAGGTTTTTGGAAACTTTGGAGTAACCTGGGTTCCACTTATTTAATAAATACCATAGAAAATTTGGCAATTACAATAGCTAATATTTGTTCAGAGCTTTAAAGTTTGCCAAAACATCATAAATATTATCCTGTTAGAGAATGATATCAAGAGGTTCCACTTCCTCTATGTGATGACAACAATAATATTTTATAGTGCTTTAATGTTTATAAAACACTTTGCATCCACTATCTCCTTTGATCTTCACCCACATATCCTGCAGGGTGGGTGTCATTATTTCCTCCATTTTCTAGATAAGGCAACTGAGACTAAGACATATTAAATGATTTGCCCAGCGGTATACAACTGGTAAGTGTTTGAGACAGGCTTTGGACTCAAGCCTTCTTGATTCCAAGTCCAGCACTCTTTTACTATGTCACCTAGCAGCCTTGTTAGGTTGGTTAACCCACACACCTGTCTGCAGGATCACTGGATGAAGTCCTGTCCAAGGAGCACAGGCTGCTGGGAAATAAGGAGATGGCAGGCTTAGAAGCCCCCTTTCAATGGAAGCTTTGGGAAGAATCCTTTGTTTTTCTATCTGAATCTTCAGTCAGACAAGCAGAAGTTTCTTAGGGATGTGAGTACCAAAACTGATATAATCTCACAAAAGGACACCAGACAAAAATGTTTTCTGAGACCATGATGGAATCCATTCCAAGGAGTGCAAGCTCATGGGAAATGCTTTCATAGATTGGTTCTGGGAGGCTTGGGCTACATTGGGTCCAAGTAGAGAAATGTTGTGACATTTTCAGTCTGAATATCAGTCATGAACTATTTTTTCCTCTATCCCTGGAGAACATTTGGCTACAGCAGCATAGTCAGACTTACCAAATTTCACACAGCACTCTCCCTATTACATATATGCTATTATTATTTTAAAACCATTATTGTCCACCTTAGAATATTGTGTATTGGTTCCAAGGCAGAAGAGTGGTAAGAGCTAGGTAATGGGGGTTAAGTGACTTGCCCAGGACCACACAGCTAGGAAGTGTCTGAGACCAGATTCAAACCCAGGATCTCCCATCTCTAGGCTTGGTTCTCAATCCATCAAGTCACTCAGCTGTCCCACAGATATGCTATTATTAATTCTTCTCCTAATAGTTACCACCTAGACTCCATCTCCAGTCAGTCTGCTTGCTGCTTCTTAAATCTGGACCTCAGAGTCTCCTCCTTGTGCTATACCATCAAGATGACATTTTTGTCCACTAGAGTATTGTTATAAAAACTTGATTTATTCACTGACTCCAAACTGCATAGTAATTAAAATTTATGTGGAGCATTATGTAGAGTTTGAAGAGCACTTTGTGTACACTCTCTCTTTTGATTCTATATGTATGATGCTTTTCAAACCTTAGAATGTAATATAAATGTCAGTTATTGTGATCATCATGTCAACAATTTGGTAAAGTGGAAACCTTGGGCATTATTATTGCCTCAGCTGTTCAGAAGAGTATACTGGGGTTGACAGTGGTTAATTGTCTTTTCTCTGATCATAAAGCTAGTAAATATCAAAGGCAGACTTTGAATTCCTGTCTCTTATGCTTCCAAATTCAGCACTATTTGTTTTGTAAGGCATTGTCTCTTTTGTGAATGTTTATCTTGGCTTCTGGAAGGGATAGGAAATAGACTTTTCTGTAGAAACATTGACAAAATCAATTTGAGAAGCTAGAGCCCCTCAAACAAAATGTTGATGAGAAACAAACGGCTTTGAGGACCAGAGCAAGAACCAAATGGACCTTTTTTAAGGGTAATGTAAGGTAATAAAAGTTGTGGTTGTGAGGCATTGTTATCCATCAATTTACTTGAATGTCACTATTTTCATAGTCTTAAAAGTTATTTTTGTTTAGTTGTTTTTCAGTTGTATCTGATTCTTCTGACCCATTAAAATTTTTTTTAATTTTTAATTTTAAATAAAAATTTTTTAAACCCTTAGCTTTCATCTTTGAATCATTACTGTGTTTTGGTCCTAAGGCAGAAGAGTGGTAAAGATGAGGCAATGGGGATTAAGTGACTTGTCCAGGGTCACACAGCTAGGAAATCTCTGAGGCCAGATTTGAACCTGGGACCTGCTATCTCCAGGTCTGGCTCTCAATCTGCTGAGCCACCCCGCTGCCCAAATTTTGGGTTTTCTTGGCAAAGATACTGAAGTGGTTTGCTGTTTCTTTCTCCATATCATTTTACAGAGGGGGAAACTGACGTTAGGAAGGTAAAGTGCCTTGCCTATGGCCATATAAGTATCTGAGTTCAGATTTGAACTCAGGAAGATGAGTCTTCCTGACTCTAGTGCCAATGCTCTATCTATTGGCCACCTAGCTGCTATTCTTAAAGCACAACTTCATAACTGAGCATAATTGTGGGTTTTTAAACTGACTGATTGGTAGAAATATTCAGTTTTGTATCATCAATAGAAATGTCACTACTCTGAAGGAGGCACTGGTCTGGGGCATTAGAAACCAGAAAAAGGCCAACAGAAGAGGAGCAGAAGTGGGGGGGGGGTAGGGAAGGAAAGAGAATTCTGTAGCAGCTGGGGACAGAAATCATGAGAAAAGTTGCTTACAAAACAAACATAGAATCTAGAAGGTTGATTGGGACTGTCAAGTGAAATTGTCAGCCAAAGGCTAATAGCCTCTGCCTTTGCTGGAAGCTCATGGGAAGAAAGCTAAATCCTACTGCTTTGTTAAGAATTATCTAGGCTTATTTCTCTTATGCCATCAACAGATTGAAAGAGGAGAAATCTGGGAGGAGATGGAGGAGAGATGACCTCTACTAACTTTTCTGATTTAAGAGGGAGAAAAAGAGTGAGAAAAGGGATATTACATTTACTTTGTTGTGAGAGCAGGTTTTGTTGAGAACCAATTGTATAGAGCATTGTCTTCTGCTATTGGAAGAAATGGCTAGAGGAATTGTTTTTCATCAAAAGAGTGTAACACTTTCTTAGAACCTTACCAAAAGTAGCTATGTTAATAGTTTGACATTCTTTCAGTAGTTTCTGAATAACAGAAGTATCTTCCCATTAGGAGACTTATGAAGACTGGACAGAGAGCAAATATTCTCTAGGACCAAGAACCAAGATATTCAGAGTTGTTATTTGCCCTGGGCTTGCTCCTCTCATCCCTCTTCTCCTTTTAAAGAGAATCCATGAGTTTATTACAAAAAGGAGCTTGACCTGAGTAAGAACAGGCTCCTTCACAGAACACAAGGAGGCAATAGGTTATAAATGAGAAAACAAGAAGAGTAGGGAAAGGATGAGATTGGACAGGCAGCATTTTAGCCCTGAGAAGAGACATGGTAGCCTGTGCACAATATATAAGGTCCGATTGGCAGAGACTTTCACCATTGTCAAATGACCAAGCCATAGCCTTCAGGAAAGGTGTTCTATGAGGAGGAATGGTGAGAAAGATGCATGTCTCAGCAAACATGGTTGCCTCATCAGATGGTAATGGGTAGACATTTGCATAGAGACAAATTTATGCTTCATGCCAGAAAAAAAGGTCTTAATAATTTGATCTTTCCCAAAGTAGAATGAGTTTCCTTGGAAGGTGATGGGCTCCTTCTCTCTGGAAGCTTATGGTGATTTGTTAGGTATGTCATATTGGAAATTCTTTCTTAGTGATAGGTTGAAGAAGGTGACTACTGAGGTCCCTTCCAATTCTAAAATCCTGTGATTTTGTGACTACACAGAGCATCCTTATCATTTAGGGCATAGTAAACAAATTTGCTGAATAAAAAAAAAAAATTGGACTTCTAAAAGCAGTTGGATTCAGACAGTGTTCTTTTTCTTTGTTCTTTATGTTTTGACTTGCTCACCTTTGGCAACTTCTGTCAGTTTTGGTCTCTGATTTTCCATTATTCATGTGCTCTGCTTAACTCTTTAGCTATTTGTATCCCATAATTGCTTTGGACATTTGACCTCAGCCCAGCCTAAAAAGATATTTAAATCTTTGCTTCTCTTAAATTTTGACTCTTTTCCTCTTGGTACAGATAACTCTTCCTGCCTTTCCTTCTTTTTTCAATTTCTAGAGTGTTCAAGTCAGGGGTGTGCTGAGGATAGCATATACTGTTTGGAGAGAGCTTATTGTTAAAATTTCAATGTGAATATTTACAACCAGAAAACTTGAAAATACTGCAAATGAGAATTGAATTTATTGTTTTGTTGATTGTTTAGATGTAAGAAAGTTATGGAGAAGATATAAATGATGCAGACTAAATTTAAAGTGTGTTGAGTGCATTTTTCCATTAGAGAACTTGTTAAATATTTACCACCACCTTCCTGTCCATATCCCATAATTTTTCTTTGCAATTTCTGACTTCAGTTTAGCAGGAAAAAAATTTCTCCACTCTCCTCCTCTTATTCTTTTCTTCTGCAAGAGAATACAAGCCTATCAGGTGCTCTTAGGAGTAAGACCATTTTTAGGGTCTTTCTGAGAACTCTTAAACAAAAGGACTAATATGGAAAAATGTTTTACATGATTGCACATGTAGAATCTATATCAGATTGTTCGCCATGGGGTAGGGCAGTGTTGTGAGGGAGGAAGGTTGGAAAGGAGGGAGAGAATTTGGAATTCAAAATTTAAAGAATGACTATTGAAAATTATTTTTCCATGTAATTGGGGGAAAAGAAAACGTTATTAAAAATGTCCAGCAGGGTGGTTTCAGAAAGAAGTGGGAAGATTTATATGAACTCATGTGAAGTGAAGTGAGCAGAACCAGGACAATATTGGACACAGTAAAAATAATTTTATAAGGATTATTAACTGTGAAAGACTACTCTGAACAGGATAATTCCAAATGATCCATGCAGGTAGAGTTGATATCAAATTGCTTGCTGTCTCAGGGAGAGAGGAGCAAAAGAAAGGAGAGAGAGAGAATTTGGAGCTCAAAATCAAAAAAGAATGTTTATTTTTTTTACATAGAGTTGGGAAATATTAATGAAATAAATAAATAAAATATTTAAAAAATAAAGCTTTATTGAAGATGACTCTTCATTACTCAATGATTCTGTATTAATTCCATATTAATAATAATTTTCAGTAGTTTGAATTGTCACTTGGTATGTTCTTTCATAATGTTCTAATTTTCTATTCTTAAATATATTATTAAATAAATATTCATATTTATATTTCCTGTTCTTTTCCATCTATTCTTATTTTGACACTCTCTGACTCTAATCTGTTGAAAAGTGTTATTTTTTTCTCCTTTACAACACTGGTCCTATATTCTCCATTTTCACCACTCACTTAGCTGCCACTCTGGCTCAGCCTATTGCAGTTGGCTTCTGTTTGGCCTCCCCCCTTCAGGTCTCTTCCCTGAGGGATATCTATCTCTATATTTTCTATAAAATCTCTCGCATGTTGTCTACCCCATTGGAATGTGAACTTCTTAAGTCCAAGGGCTGAGGATTTTGTTTTCATTTTCTCTTTCTTTGTGTCACCAGAATCAGTAGCACATAGTTGGACACATAATAACTGCTCATTGACTGACTAAGAGAACTTATTTGTGGAATGTTCATTCATGGTGCATTACCCATTGGCAGATAATACTGTTAATAAGATAATGTTCATGCTAATATAGTGGATATCAAACTGCTTGCCTTCTCAATGGGTAGGGAAGGAGCTGTAGGAAGAAAGATAATTTGGATTTCAAAATGTAAACAAAAAAATTAAAAAAAGATAACATCCACGGTTCTATTTCAAAGAAAGAACAAAATTAAAGTCTAGCAATTGACTCTCTAGAGTGAGACAGTAAGAGTCCTAAAATTTTTAGAGTTTTCTTTCATAAATGGTGCAAAAATTTGAGAACAATTCCTCTCAAAGGTTAAGAAATGATACATGAAGTGCACTCCACATTGACTTTTAGCTATGAAGTTATAGAGGATTATTTCTAAACTTTTAAGTATCCATTAAGATAAATGTCCATTCATCTCACTTTCCTAATTGTGGCTAAGAACAGGTAAGGAGAATGAGACGTCTTTTCTAGTAAGAACTAAAAGGACAACATAAAAGGTGAATTGCTCAATTTGGTGGAAAGAATTAATTCTAAGAAATTTTTGGCTTTAGGACTCATCACAGAATTATAGAGAGACATAGATGGAAAAGGACTCAGATGAAGTCAAGTCCATTGCTTACTTGAAAGGAATTCCTTCTATACAATACCCAATAAGAGGTCATCTATTCACCAGTGTAAAAGCAATACATATATTGTTTCATAACATGACAAACAGGGAAATATGCGTTATATGATCACACACACATATATAATCATATATTACCAGACTTCTTATGGAAGAGGGAAGGGTGGGGGGAGGGAGATAACTGATTATAAAATGTATAAAAATGATTATTAAAAATTGAACCAATGTAATCTAGGGGGGAAAATAACAAAAAAGAACAGATGCCACAATTACCATCTTGGTCAAAGTCTCTTCAAAGATACCAATGGAAAAAGCCCAGGATTCTGAAACTAAGAGCCTTGGGAATAGCAATGCTTCCAGGCCAATTCTTAAAGCCATCTTGGGAAGAAACCATGTGGAGGTGCTGTCCAGAAATTTCTCATGTAGGTGCTACAATCATACCTGCTGAAGACTCAAAAAGGAAAATTCTTGCTACTAAAATCTTTAGTTCTACAAAAAGTTCAACATTAGAAACTTATATAATTTTATCAATGAAAATGACATTAAAGAAAAAGCATGACCTTCTGCTTTGTCACTGAGCCCTAAGAATCATGGGATTTCTCCATCTGACTTGCAGCCAAAACCTTCCATAAGAGTTGTCCATTAGAATAAAAAGCTCCTTGAAAACAGAGATTGTCTTGCCTTTCTATCTGTATCCCCTGTGCTTAGTGCAATGATTTACACATATTTAGTTTTTTCAGTCTTGTCTGGCTCTTTATAATCCCATTTGGGATTTTTTCAGGAAAGATACTGGAGGGGTTTACCATTTCCTTTTCCAGCTTATTTTATGGATGAGGAAACTGAGGCAAACAGGGGTAAGTGACTTGTCTAGGATCACATAGCTAGTAAATCTCTGAGGGTGGATTTGATTCAGGTTTTCCTGAAGAAAACCTGTCATTCTATCCACTGTACCATCTAGCTGCCCTATTTGCACATATACGATATGTGATTAATAAATGCTTATTTCATTCATTCAATCCAAAGCCAAAATTCAATCCAAGGCCAAAGGTACTATACCAGCCATTCTCATCCTGATCTGGCTGTTCTTCAAATTTCAAGAAGTGTAAGTCACAGTATAGGGGAATCAGTAAGAAGCCCTCTCACTCCCAAGTGCCTCTGAAGTCCTTGATTATTTTCTTAGGATTAAGCAGCAGTAGTTTGTCAGATCCTGACATCTTTCCCCTCTTTCCCTCCTCTCCCTTATTTCAACTATCCTTTCCTTTGCTCTCTGGTGCAATTGATCCTTTTTCATTGTACACTTTGATATACTTGGAAATGCTTTATTTTCCCACACCAGTAGTCACTAGATGATGTTCTTTAAGAACTACAACCTTTCATGTTTCCTTTGAGTATTATCCATTCTTAACAATTACAGAATTAAAAACAACAACAGAAGAGGCCAATGAAACATGTCTAGAACACAAAATTCAGCCACTGAGAGTCATAAAAGCAGATAAAGTGAGGTAACCAGCCCAACCCTATTTCATCTGGTTTAAATTAGTTCTTGAGTCAGGCTAATGGCAATGGAAGCACATATCAACTGCTGCTCCATAATTAAACCATAATTACATTATTGTTTGTTCTGAGTAATTTGCAGATGTCTACCCATAGATCTGAAAACCAATTATTCAAAGATTGGAGGTCTTTCAAAAAGAAGAACTAAGGTTTATACTAGAGTCTATCTCCCTTCTGATTCACAGTGCTAATATGTAGCAAAGATCAGCTTATTCTTCCACATATGGTTCTGTCCCTAGTTTCCTTTTGTCTTCACCTCCTGCTAGGACCAGCATTGTAGAGGAGTTCCTTCTCCCTCCAGGAGACCTGGCCATGGTAGCTCCTTTTCTACTGAAGTTCCATTTCCTTATGGAAGCGAAGACCTCACTGAAAAGTCCATATGTTCTTTCAATTCTCCTTCCTGCTGCATTTCTGAAGTGGGAGAAAAAAAAAAATCCTTACTTTCTGTCTTAGAATCAATCCTGCATTTTGGTTCCAAAGCAGAAGAGTAGTGAGGGTTGGGCTTTGGGGTTTAAGTGACTTGCCCAGGGTTATACAGATAGGAAGTCTGAGGTCAGATTTAAACCCAGAACCTCCCATATCTAGGCCTAACTTTCAGTTACCTAGTTATCCCTATGGGAAAGAAATCTTAAAGGTAGATGGTAGGAAGAGATGTCTGGGATTTCCCCTCAAAATTCTGCCCTGTCTAAGTTCATAAAGGTACTAAACTCCAATTTTCCTCATATAGATATGTTGGGTTATTTTTACTTTTCATTTTTGAAGTTATCCAAAGACATGATTAATGTGTTGACTTTCTCATGAATTGGAATTAGTGAGGCAGAGTTGCACAATGTTATTAGCCTCATTCTCTCTTTCAGAGTCATCAAAGTCCAGTGCCAAGTGTAATAGGTGGGTTAAAAGAAGGGTTCAAAACTAACTAACTAACTAACTAACTAACTAACTAACTAACTAACTATGGGGTGCTCAGGGAGGGGTAATATCTCTGGTATGGAGGGCTTGTCGTGCCCTTCTAGGGCAGCTCTCCAGCCACTGACCCTCACCTGACACCCAGCTCTCACTTGTGGTTCCCAGTAGCTGCTAGCATGCGGCAGCGGCCACACCCCGGGCAACGGCTTCCACAGGCCAGCCAAACCTTTTGAGGGTAGCCATTGGGTCATTGACCCCTGGTGAACTAAGGCTTTGCTCACCCAGCATGCGAAGACTGCTTCAGTGGAACAGGTGGAAGAAACCAACAAGAAGGTTCAACGGCTGAGATGGCGATGCAGCAAAGCACTGTGGAGTGCTTAGGGCCTGTTGGAGCACAAAAGACAACGCGGCCATCCAATGCAGCTGAGGAAGTCTCCAGGTGTAACGACTTTTCGTGCCACTGGACCCAGGCTTCCAATGCCGAGAGAGTGGGACTGTCTCTGTGCATTGATTTTTCCACTTAAATCTCCTTCATGCACAAGTGTCTTTGTGCACTCATCTATCATAGATGAAAACGCACAAAGACAATCATCATCCTCGGTTACCAAGAGACTACTACCATATATATATATATATATATATATATATATATAAAGTAACAGGTTCATTCAGCTAAAGGGTAAAAGGAAAAAGGGAATTAGGGAATAACTAACTCTAGATTAAAACCTCGATACCTTTTATAATGATTCTAAACTAAATTCTTAAATTAGTAATTAAGGTTAGGGGGTTTTGGTAGGAACAGGGACAAAGGGACAAAGAATTTCACAACACAGGAATCCTGATTCAAGCAGTAATCCCAGTAGTAAGTCACCTGCATTGTTGAAATCCACTTCTCTGTAGCAGCAGCAGCAGCAACAGCAGCAAGGACAGGCAGAATATCAAGAAAGCCAAAGAAGAGAGAACCACTGGCCTCTGGGTCCACCCCAGAGATACCAGACAGAAACTCCTGGCTTTCCTGATTTCTAGAGAAAAGCAGCCCCTCCCTCTTCCAGAGGAGTCCACCAACTCTGTCCAACAATGGCTTGTGTGTTTCAGTTCCTCAGATTCTGAGAGTTCTGTGTGGAATGTTGGTTTGCAAGATCTCTTGCTTCTTGCTTTTGCTAAAAACTAATCCTTACAACACAAAACAGAAGTCAGGATGTCTGGAAATGGATATAGACCTTGATGTCTTTGATGTTTGACCAAGCTGCAGGCACTCAACAGCACTAGTTTAGTTGCCTTCATGGCCATTGGAACAAATTGTTTTCATCCACCCATCCAACTGGAGAAAGTCTTCACATGCTTGGGATGGATACCCCCAAACTCATTGGTTTAGTCCATCTGCTGAGATGGTTTTTATCAGGGTGGTGCTGATGGGGAAGCTACAGTTTCTGGGAGCCACAGGTGAGAGTTGGATGAAAGGTGAACACCAAAGATGACTGATGAGCCCTGAAAAAGACTCAACATGCTCTCATTCCAGAGGTGCTAGTTCTTCCTGACCTAACCCATGTAGATATGTAAATATATAGGGAAGGGGGGATAACTCTATTCAGAGCCACAAAAGTGTCTTATTGAATTGGAGTAGTTGTTCCCTTGAATGGGGTAGGAAGGCAGGATGCTTTATCCTAGGATGGTGAAGTCCCAAGCTTCTTATCTGAGCAAGGACTTGACGGTGAAAGAATACATATGCTAGTCTCCTCTTTGGTCATTATAAGCCCAATTTTCCATGTTGGTTTTATTTTGGGAAGTGGGGGGAGGGAGAACATGAGTGCACCTTTGTTGGTATAGAAAACTCTCAGTGAGAAAATTCCTTCTCCCCCAAAGACCAGCACCACCTCTGCAACTTAGAGTCTTAGAGAATTGTCTGGGGGCATTAAGATGTTAAGTGACTTGTACAGATTTGTGTAGATGGAGACAGGACTTGAACCTACAATTTCTTGACTTCAAGACTGGTGCTCTATCCATGAAGCAAAATTGCCTTGCTGCATTTTTTTTTTATCATTATAAATTTCTAGTGTTCCTAAGTTCCTCTTATGTTATTCCAGCCTGGCGTATTCCAGTAGTCTGTTGGATTCTGGAACCCAAGGAAACACTTGTAGGAAATAATAGCACATACCTACCAGGGTGTTATGAAGATCAAATGAGATAATTGCAAAGTGCTTAGTTTAGTATATGAACTTAGTAAGCTCTATGTAAACATTAGCTATTTTTATCTTTTCCTCTGATTACCTGTACCCAACAGAGAACTCAGTCACTTGTAGATCCTGTAAGATCCTTTTTAAAGAAAACAAATTTTATTTTTATCAATTACTAAGCAATGTTTTTTCTCTCTCAAGCCTTTTCCTGGGCTTTGAAAACACACACACACACACACACACACACACACACAGACACAGACACAGACACAGACACAGACACACACACACACACACACACACACACAGAAAACCTTTGTCCTACAAGATCTTTTTAAAGGTTTGCTCCTCTTTCATCCTCTGAAAAGCAGGTAGATTTCAGAATAATTTAGTCATGCCCTCCATAGCCTCTGACAGGCATAAAAGTGAAATGGCTGATTTATGTTTGCAGAAGTTCTTTGAATCTTGGTAAGTAATCATTAAGCAGAGTCTCAGAGAAGTCCATTCTGGCCTTCTCTTTGAAGCTAAAATGGGCTGATGGGTTTTTCAGCCTGGGGAGAATAGTAAAGGTGTCTGCACTTGAGCTGTCATACTTGGGGTCAAGGTGACTTCCCAAACAATAGTGGGTTGTTTTTTGAGCTTTGCATTTGGAGTCTTTTTGGGAAGAGTGTTTCCTCTTGCCACAGCCCCTCATCCATAGTCATAGCATGAAGAACTTTGAAGGAACCAAGTTTTACTGATATTAGGATGCTTTTGGCAAAGTATTTTTGAAGACAAGAAATGAGATGAACTCTTAAGGACACTTCAAACTGAGCTAACCCAGAAGCAAAGATGAAAGTTCACAGCTTATTTTGTTGTTTCTCCTCTTTTCCTCACTGAAACATCCTTCTCAGAAAGAGCTTCTTTCATGGAGTGGCTCGGGGCCAAAGAGGGTGGACTCTCCATTGTGTGGAGTGTGCAATGACATATATGACTAACTTTTCCAGCTACTCCCCACAATTGGAGTTTTCTTGTTCAGTTTCAGCATAATGTCCTGTTTTCTCTTTTCTTTTCAACTTAAATTCTCTGTCTGTGTCTCCACCACCTCTCCCCCATGTCAATGAATTTTTCTGTCTGTGTCTATCATTCTATTGGTTTATTGATTAGTCTGTCCTGTCTTTCTGTCAGTTTATCTATACCTAGTTAAAAAAAAGATCATTCTGATTATTCACCAGGATCCAAGGAATTTCTACAAACATGAACCTGCCATTTCCTGAGTCTATGGAGAGTATTACTAGACCATTCTGAAATCTATGTACTTCTCAGAGGATAAAAGAACAGGAAATCCTTAAAAAGACCTTACAGGACAAAAGCTTTATGTGTGTGTGTCTGCGTGTTTCCAAGGATGGTGGGAGACTCAAGGAAGAAAACAAAATCATTGCTTCATAAGGCATAAGAATATGCCTGGCTAGGTAACAATGGAGGAAGCTGTTAGTGTGACTGATTTAAAAAGGATTGGTCTCAAATGTGAATGAGAAGGGAGTGCAAATGGCAACCTGTTAGAGGAGACTTGCATTCTTTCTCTCCAGACACTTAGGAAGGATTGTGTTACCCACCAACCACTGAGTCTGGGGTGGGGGAGTGGGATGAATGAGAGTATCAGCAGCACTAGAAAGAGTAACTAGGGATATTATCAAAAGACCACCAGAGTGGTTTTACCATTTCCTTTTCCAAGTCATTTTTATAAATGAGGAAACAGAGGCAAACAGGGTTAAGTAATTTTCCCAGTATCGTAACAGGTAGGAAATGTCTGAGACCAGATTTGAACTCAGAAAGATGAGTCTTCCTGACTCCAGGAACAGAACTCTACCCATTGTGCAACCCAGCTGCCCATCATCTAAGTGTATATACATATGTAGATGAGGGCTAAGTGGACTAATACATATGTGTTTGTATGCATGTATATATGCCAAAAACTTAGTGCAATACCTGGTACATAGTAAACATAAAATTAAAAGTAAGTATATTTTGGCAAGTACTTAATAAACACCTTTTTATTCATTCAACAAAAGTTCATGCATCCATGCATCCATGCATCAATGCATCTATGATAAGTCCAATTGTTAAGCATTTACTATTCCAGTAGCACTTCCTATGGGAGAAGAATAGTGATTGATTTTACTGTCTGTACTGTGTTACAAATTAGGCAATGAAGTATAGAGAACCGGATCTTTTGATTTTTATAATAATTTGGACTAAAGTATCTAATTGGAAAAAACCTTCAAGAGGGCAGGACCTAGTGAAGTAAGATTTCAGCAGTGTGCCATGCTATTTTTTTTGAAAAGATGGAGAAATAATTGCTAGATAACAGTATAATAAGGTGAATTCAGGACTGATTGAATGGCTAAGAATATTTACTAGCAAATAGTTGAGTGTCATGGCCTAAAAAAGTCTTTAGTGGAGAACTTCATGGATCTGTGAGTGACCATATGCTCTTTAACATTTAAAAAAAATCAATGACTTGATTATCAGATGTGTAAGTGACTGGGAGGGACAGCTAATGTAGTTGATGAATGAATCTGGATTTTAAGAAAAATCTTGAGCAGGCTAAAACATTGGGTTGAATCTAATAAAATGGAATTGAGTGAGAATATTCCACCCCTCTCCTCTTTTCTTTTTAATTCCTGCCTGTTGACTTTGGTGCACAGGGGATATGGATGGGAATGATAGGTGGATTATGTTCAGCCAAATCCCCTTCACACTTTAATATTTTATAATGGCTTGTGAAGCAATTATATTAACTTAAATTCTTCAGTGAAATGAAACTGGTGGTTCCAGACAAATCTGAGGAGCTGATAAAATTTACGTTTGGGTAACTATCATGATGTATCTATTCTTTGCCCTCATTTTTGGCTGCACTTTGACTTCCTTGTGGGTCTCCCTATTAAGTTCTTTTGGTTGATACTCCATGCTGCCTGCATTCCAGGGTTCTTTCTTATATACTCCTTCTCTCTTTCCCCCTTTCTTTGTATCTCATGATGAGGAAAACTGAGGGCACTGAGGGGATTAGGACTGCAAGTAGTAAAGGGAATTGAGGAAATTAAAGGAACCACACTGTCTCCATCTTGTTTCTAAATTCTGGAGGTAGCTTAATTTCCTTTCTATTCAATTATAGGTCTAGTCCAAATTCTGTCATGTGAGAAAAGTTTATTCATTTATGGGAATTGGGAGAAAGTCTTATTGCATTGCTTGCTGGGAAATTGGACCACCTTTACCTGCTGCTTAGATACCCTTAACCAAATATGTAGGTTATATTGACCAGAAACACGGTCAGATCCTAAGACTGATACAAGGTATTTCTTCATAATTGTACTCATATGTCTTACCTGAAAACTGGTCCATACAGATTGATAAATTATGATTTCCAGATTCCTTTGATTGTATACAGATCTTTGGGAGGAGTGAGGTACTTCTTATTCTCAATTCAGGAATTTGTATCTGTTTGCTCTTCCCCTTCCAAATTAGAAAGTCCCTAATCTTTCCTTTTATTTGAAATCAAATTACCTAATAGTATGTTGAATTTTAATTAACTGGCTAATTGTTTCTGATTTATAAAAATTTGTTTCCTCTTATATTTGGGCTGATAAAGGGATCAAGCCTCAATTTGTTGGGCAACTCCCACACATTGTTTCATGAGTTGGTATTCTAAGAAGACTGAACTTTGTTTCCTTAGTTGATTCATCTTTCACTTGTGACAATGCTCTCATCATGAGGCCCAAGGAGACTTTGACCCACTCTCAGTTGCAGACTGATCTCTGGATTTGGGTCTACTGCCCTGTCCCTCATAACATGCTTATTCCTCCTTCTCCACCCCAATAATGAATAGTCCCCTTTCTCATGTATAAGCTATTTGGTACTTAAAGCTGCTTCATTCAGATAGCTCACATCTGTCAAAAATGTGTTATCATTCCTGATGTGTTCAATCTTTCTTACCAGATCTATAGAGAGAATTGGTGCTACCATTGCCTATTGATTTAATCCTTTAATCCCCATGTTCCCACAAGTAAGTCAAGAATCAGAGTAGAATCTGTCCTTCCTGGGAATGTATCATACCTGGTAAAAGCATCCCCCAAACCACTGGAAACCCATATCCTGAAACTGTGAAGAGATTCCAGGCTTCAAAATTCCAGCCTCCAATTCCAACATACATATCGATTTACAATTAATTTTGAACTCTGAGGTTCAAAGAGTTTTAATTAAAGATTTATTGGTAAATATTTAACAACTAAATTCCAGAAAAAATACCCATGAAATAATTTTAATTTTAATCTGCATTATTAACATTTTCTTCATCACTTCCTAAAACTAGCGACAAAACAAGAGTTTTTATTTATAGGATTTACTAATTTCCTAAGTGTAAATGCTTGTATCAGCACAATCCTGAAAATCTCTTAAACAGAAAATGAATTAAAGTCAACTCATCAAATGGACTGATTTTAATCTTTTTTCTTATGTTCTTTGCTCCAGTTTTAAAGATCCAGGCTTGCTACATCTGCTCCTCAAACCACCAAGTCATCATTCTCCTCTTCAGTAAAGAGCCTTATGTAAATGTTCCATGCTCGAATCTAGGTTTATGCATCTGAAAATGTAGGCCATAGGGTCTGAGCCACAAGCTTTAGCTGATTCCTAGCCTGCTGCTTAAATAGCTACTGATAGTATGGCATCTCCCTGGCCCAGGTTCTTCTTTCATTGATGAACAACACCCTTTTCTCTAACCCCCATGCTGTTCAATGGCTCATTAGCAGTTGCTTTTGCCTTGAGTTAGGAGAAATGTGTCAGTGAGGAGAATGGAGAGGGCTCAGCTGCCAGTGTATTCGAAACACAAATTAACCCCAGGGTAATTTATCACTGGGATGTGGAAAGCTTTACAAATCATTTATCCCATATGAAAAAATCCATTCTTTGGAAAGCTAAAAGAAGAAAAAAAGGCAACTCTTATAAATGGAGATTGATAAGATCAAAAGATCCAAAGTCTAGATTTGGAAGGGGCCTCAGAGGCAATGGATCCAACTTTTATTTTACAGATGAAGAAACTGAGGCTGAAAGAGATAAAATGATTTGTCAAAGTCACATTGATACATGACATTGGGAGAACTTGAAAACAACAGTTTATTGACACTAGAGGAATAGATAAAGCCTGGATTTTCTGGGACAACTCTGGTTTTGAGAAAAGAAAAAAGTACTTTTAATAAGACTTTTCAAAAGAAATACCTTTTGTCAGATAATGTCCCTATATTGGAAGTATAGAGAAAAACTAAGTATACAGTTTAGGGGTTGTAATGGAGGGGGGAAATGGAGCCACCCCCTATGTTTACTTTGAGTCCAGAGTGAGGGAGAGATAGAATAGAGCCAGAAGATGGAGAGGGGGGAATAGATTGTTTCTCCCCTCTCTTTCCTTAGTAAAACCCACACTAGTTGTCTTCAGTGTTACAGACTATATTTCTTCAGAGACTGGGTTGAACATAAGATCCAAGTCTGAACTGATTCTCCCTCCTAGAGGAGAAAGTGTAGCTCTTCTCCCCAAGCTTCAGGTCCCTCTCGCTAGATATTATGAGACAGGTACTTGATCTAAACAAACAGCTATTTATTTTTAAGGAACACACATAAGATAGGGTAAATAGGATTGTTGGGTAAGGCAATGGGAAAGTGGAATGTAGGAAGTCCCTAAGAGACTAACAACTGACCCCCTCCCCAAATCCTGAAGGGTCAGGCTGACAGTTGTGAGAGCTGTCGTGACTTCTATCTGTCTTATTTATAATATGAAGTTCACAAGGACCACTTTAGAGGATACAGAGGAAATATTCCTGGAGTGAATGGCTTTATGATAAAGTCCTATCCACTCCTGTTGTCTTCCACTGGATTCAGGGGGTCTGAATTCACAGAAGGATGATCAAGGCTCAGAGGTTCTCTTAGACCAACCTCTCTGAAGGTGTTCCCAAAGAGAAGTGAAGTAACTGCTCAGATCTTCTCAGCTCTTCTGTTCCTTCTCTGGAATTCTCTGTCTTTCTTGCTCTTCCCTCTCCTTGAGTTGTTCTTCCAGCATGTTGAATCTGCTTTCCCTCTATTACAGGGTTCTTCACTATTTTTGTGTGTGCCATGGACCCTTTTGGCAAGCTGGTAAAGGCTTTCTTAGAATAATAGTTTTAAATACATAGGATAACACAGGTGAGATTACAAAGGATACCAATGATACTGAAGTTGTTTTTACATTTAAATTCATAGATCCTCTGAAATCTATCTATGGGTCCCTTAGAAATCCATGAATCCCAGGTTAAGCATCCCTGATTTAGAAGGTACTATAATGTTTCTAGATTTTTTCCTCCTACTCTGGTCCCTTATAGCAAGTTTCTATACTTTAAAGTACAAACTCAACAAAATGTCCACTAGAATTTAAAAAATATAGTTCACTGAAAGATATCTTCACCTTGTATTTAAAAAAAAAACAACCTACATTAGGATATGGCCTTTGATTCATTAGAAGAGTGACTGTAATTAAGGAATTCATTAGTGTATGATAGTCTTGGTATTCAAGGGATGGGTGTTTATGTATGTATACTTTCTATGGCTTTGGCATTTCATCAGGATAGTCATTACTTTAATTATTCCTAATTATCCTATTGTTTTTTACTACCTGGTCCAAATCTTTTAACCTTTATACCCATTGCCATTTACTGAAGTTGATGTCATAAGGCACCATCAACACTTAAACTTGGAGTTAAGATAAAACTGGCTTTTGCTTTCAATATATTTTATCATAAATATGACTTAAAATACTCTGCTATTTCCTTTGAAACAAAATGTAGATAAAGAGGCAAAGTTAGTGTTCTCAAAATGCCAAAGTCAAATTCTAATATTTATTGTGCATATTTGCCAGCAGTAAAGCTTTTGCTTTTGCCCATTGGAAATCCTCATTCTCCTTACCTATCATAAAATATATGAAATTCCATTCACTTCTATGTCCTAACCCCCTTTAGCCTTTGTCTTTGCCCCAGGTCCTTTTTCAGTACTCCAGAGAACAGTCCTCCCCTCTCCAAACCCATCTGTCATTGCCACCTTCTGCCTTCCCCCAAGCCATACTTTTTGCCTCTACTCTTACTTGCTGTGAGGTTGAGCCTTGCAGGATATAACATCACCACTTGTTATAGGTCTGAACCTTGAGGGAGGAACTTGAAGAATGTAATTACTTGCCTTCCTCAGCTGACATCTCTCCAACTTCTGAGACACAAATTGGACTAATTCCTTAATTGTTAGCATCCTACAACTCTTTCATAATTTCCCTATTTATTCTGAACACCCAGCTGCCTACTTACAAATTCTGTTCCCCATTCCCAACTGCCTTCTCACTCCTATCACCCTCAATCTTATATTCCCTTCCCTGCTCTTTCTCACACCAGATTTATCCTCACTTCCTCAGTGCCTGTCTTTATGGCTCTGTCAAAGTGCTCTCTGAAAAATCTGCTCCATAACTAATGAATTTACTTTCATCTTAAATAATTTCCTTTCTCACTTCTTTCATCTTCTGTTATTCACAGATATGGAACTCTGTCTTGGTGACAAATCCCAGCCTATGCTTCTGTGTGCTGGTTTTATACTCCCTAATTCAGTGGTCATAGTGAGAAGAATACTCCTTGCTTTCCATTGCCACTCCAAGACACCATTTACTACAATATTTCAGGTACTTCTCCTCATTTGAGATTCATTCAATCCATAATTATGACAATCAAGATTTTGAAAGTTATTTACTGACCCACAGGATACCTACCTTCCTTCTTCCCTCCCTCCCTCTGTCCCTCCCTCCTTCTGTCCCTTCCTTCCTTCCTTCCTTCCTTCCTTCCTTCCTTCCTTCCTTCCTTCCTTCCTTCCTTCCTTCCTTCCTTCCTTCCTTCCTTCCTTCCTTCCTTCCTTCCTTCCTTCCTTCCCTCCCTCCCTCCCTCCCTCCTTCCTTCCTTCCTTCCTTCCTTCCTTCCTTCCTTCCTTCCTTCCTTCCTTCCTTCTTACCTTCCTTCCTTCCTTCCTTCCTTCCTTCTTACCTTCCTTCCTTCTTACGTTCCTTCCTTCCTTCCTTCCTTCCTTCCTTCCTTCCTTCCTTCCTTCCTTCCTTCCTTCCTTCCTTCCTTCCTTCCTTCCTTCCTTCCTTCCTTCCTTCCTTCCTTCCTTCCTCAATGAGTTCAGTACCAGATTCATAGAATTTCTCTCTTCCACAACTCCTACTTTCATCCTGTTCTCTGAGTTCCTTATTTGATTCAGATGACCCAATCTACTCCTTCACTCCATCCTAGCTACATTATCATTGATCTTGTCATTACTCACAAGTGTTATACTTCCATATTAGTAATGTTTATATCTTATTATATCATTTTATCCTTTGCTATTCCTTATGATTTATCACCATGTCATTTATACTTACCCTAACCGTTAATCCTTCCACCCCTCAGAACTTTCACAGGTCAAAAACCTTCCCTGTTTTCATCCTCTGGTGATTCAGTTCCCTCTACAATCTACTATTTATTTTAATTAAGATTATTTCCATCATTAACCATCATCATTTCTATTCACATGCTGCTGAAAGGAGGGAGAGAAAATAGTAAAACTACTACCTAGACCCAATATAAATTAAATTCATATAATCACCAGTGTCTCCATAAAGTTCTCCTCTGATGAATTACCATAGAAGTGACCTTTGGTTCTTATTCTAATATAACCTCCATCAGATTTTATGAGGCTGGAAAGGTTTCAAATATGGCTCTGCTTTCAAGGAACCAACCCAATACAGTATAGAAAGAACTCTGGCTGCCTACTCAGCAATGAATCTTTGGCCATGGCAACTCATGAGACTGAGAAAAATACAAAATGGGGTCAGGTAAGTAGCACAGTGGATAGAGCATTAGGTCTGGAGTTGGGAGGACCTATGTTCAAATTTGATCTCAGGACTCTGCATCTGTATGATCCTGGGCAAGTCACTAACCCCCATTTGCCTAGAGTTGTCCTTTTGTCTTAGAGTTGTTATTAAGGCAGAAAGTAAGAGTTAAGAAAGAAACAAAAAAGAAAAATACAAAATACCTCACAATCCTGTATGGCCCCTTTATGATTCTGTAGTGACAGTGACAGTGGCAGGAAAAGGAACAGAAAGTATTCCTAATCAGATGGTTTTCAGAAAATTTATTTTAATTGTACTTTTTGTAGTCTGAACATGAGATTTTTGTTCAGTGGTCAATGATTGTATCTTCCACTAGAAAATCTGAATTATATGTGTGTGTATGTGTGTACATATGAATTGAGTTCATTTTAATGAAAATAAAAGAACAAAGTTGGAGCTAAATGAAAGGATATTTCACAAGTACCCCCCAGAGAAGCAAAGAACTAGAGGTAGGTTTATTATAGACTCAAGAGCAATAAAAAACTTTCTTTCATAGGATACAAGTCCTTCTTTTATGACAACATTGATTCTAAGCATTTACAAAAAGTCCACAATGAAAATAATTGCAATTCAGCAAGAAGTTTTAAATTAAATTATCTTAATCAGGAACTTCAATGAAAAAGCAGAAACAGGTGGAGATAATGAAATGTACATAGCAAAGTGGAGTATAGGAAAAAGGCATGAGATAGGCCAATAGATGCCTCTGACCTTGTATTACAAACCCTTTCTTTTTTTTTTTAAGAAGAGAATGACAAGGCATCAGACATTGTAAGCATCAAATAACATTACAAATATGAAATAGTTGTATTTTAACAGGTGAGAAAAATTATTATTGATGTGAGGATTATCACTAAAACAACTATCTGTGTGTATTCAGAACAATGACCAATAATAAAAAGATATGTAGCATATAATTGAAACAATTCAATCATGAATAATTGAAAAAGTAATTTAGATTGAAACATAAAGAAAATAAATGACTTTGACACAGATTACAATAATCTCATAACCAAAGATTAGCTAATGAACTTCAATTAAATAACAAATAATATGACCAATAAAGAGAGCACATTAATTAGCACATTTTACTTACTTGCCAAATGTGGAGAAATGACAGTTAAAGGAAACATTGGGTTAAACTAAAAGCTAATTTAAAAAATCTACTGAAAAATAATAAAGGATGATTACAATCCATTTTGTTTCAGAAAGCTGAGAGATGTAGAAGAAGATAGAATCATTTTAAACAAAGTTTATAAAGGATTCAGCTAGGCAAAGTCATCCCAAGGGGGCATTTAAGGATGAAAATGTAAAGACAACAAGCAAAAATAAAAGGAAAATATAAAGATTACTAGAGGAAAAAAAAACTATTTTCCCTATCAAAAATAGTGAAACTATTACATTTGGATCCTAACATGAAGGTTCCAGATATACTTATAGGGAAGTTAAAAATAGCATTAAAGAGAATAAAGTGGGAAAATATACAATTTGGAGGAGGTGAGTGATAGAGGGAACAACTGTGAGGGTACTGAGACCAATATGCAAGATATCTGAAAGAGGGTGACATACTAAGGGAAAAAGACATGGAGGAAAAAATCTCAAGCTCTGTAAATACAAATGAAACATGAATAACTACCAAATTTATGTGCCTATCCTCCCTTCCATGCAAAATCTTTAGACTGTGAGCTCCTCAAGAGCATAGACTGTTTTTTACTGCTTTTTGTATCCCCAACATTTAGCACACTGCCTTGGACAGAGTAGAAGGTACTGAATAAATAAATGTTATTTGACTATAGGATTGACAGTAATCCATATGTGAAATAAAGGCATCCTTGATGAAGGTATTAATAAAAATAACAATGATAGCTAACATTTATATAAGGTTCTTGAAATGTTTTACATAAGAACAGACTTTCACAAATCCTTTCTATCATGGACCATATTTTTACCATTTCACAGTTAACTGGAAAGGTATAGAGGTGATAAGATCCCATTGTCCTTGTCTTTTGTTGGTTATAAAAAGTATTTGATTCACTATAGCAAAACTCCAATTTAGAATCTCGTTTCCAACAAACTGACTCCCATTCAAATGTCAAGAACCATTCAAGATTGCTTGAAAACCATAATAACAGAAATAATTCATGTGAGACAGAACGAGATAGATGCTTGTCAAAGGTGCTTCTCAGGAGAATGAGTGAAGAATCCCAATTGAAGAAGGGATGTGGATGATGAGGTATTCCAGATGGTCTTGTTGGACTTTGTGCTGGTCATATAAAGTCCAGGAGCACTGCAGTCTCTTGGAAGAAATCTGTCGTCATTCAAAAGTGTTTGACCTGAAAAACAGTAAGACCCAGCAGTGGTTCAGCCTGACTATGTGACTCTGAGTATGTTACTTAATCTTTCATCACTCTAGGCAATTCTTAAATACTATAATTTGGAGAGAAAGTACCCACCCTGTTTTGGTAGAGAGAGCATTCTCATTCAGGAGTTCCATACACCATGAAACCACAGGAGTAAAGATAGGCTTCCAGAGATGTGGAGCATCACGATCTCTGGCTGTATCCCCATGCCTGGAATGTTCTTTCTCTTTCACTCCCACTTACTGATGTCTCAATTTCCTTTAAGATTCAGCTAAAATCCTGCTTTCTATAGGAAGATTTCTCTAACTCCTTTAAATTCCAATGGCATCCCTTTGTGAAGTATTTCCTATTTATCCTACATATAGCTTGCTTTGTATATATTTGCTTGTTGTCTTCCACATTAGATTATAATTGCCTTGAGGTCAGGGACTGTATTTTTCTTCTTTTTGTAACTCTATCCCTTATCACAGTACTAGACACATAGTGGGTGCTTAATAAATATCTATTGATTAAGTTATAGAAAGACACTAATAAGACCTGTATTGGAATTATTGAATGACTTGATCTGAACAAAGAAATCAATTTTGCCCTTCTCTGTATCTGTGATTTTTCCCAATGCAGTTCAACCGTAGGTCTTTAACTTCTCATCTTAGAGAAATATTAATTTTCCTGGAATCCCACAGCCAGATGTCTGAGGTTTACTCAACCCCAGGACTTCCTGACTCCAAGGCTAGCTCTTTATCCCTTATCCCGTATTGCCACATGGGATAGGTACTAAATGTAATATTTATGATGCCAAAGTGTATGGGACACTTTTTTAGCCTGTATCTAGAGAGGCATGAGTTGGTATCATTTTTCATTTCAGCAAGGCTCTCTTAGATTTTCATATTTTTGTCCCCCTGCTATTCTTTTAAAAATTTAAGAGTATTGTTGCAATTCTGTTCTCTATTTTAGAAAAGATTTGCCTCATTTTAATTGTTGTATTAGAGTAACACTTTCTCAGAGCGCCCTTTTATATTACTAAGAACCAAAAATTTTTTTTCTAGATTAGAGAGTTCTTACCATATATAAAAAAACATAAGTAGCTTTCATGAAAATCTAGGGTTTTGAGTGCTTTCCAGCTAAACTACAATGATCCAATTTCGTTTTGCTCATCTGGAAACTAATACAAGTTCATAGGTCAGTTCCAGAATGTATCTTGCTCACTTCTGGAAACCCATTATAAGAAATGACTCAAAATTAAACCAGAATCCTTTATGGCCCTTCTGGATTTCCTGGAATAGGCCAGAACCAAACATGCTTTTGATGATGTAAGATACTTTCTATCTCTCACCATTTTAATTTCTGTCATTTCATTAAAAAGAAAAAAGTTCCACTTCATAATCTATATGTCCTTTCTACTTGCCTAATGTCTGTGCCACCTTAGAATGTATGTATTCATGTTGTGCTAAAGTGTATTGAAGTACATAAAGTATTTAATTTGAACTTTGGTGCATTCTTTAACACACTCATTATCTCAAATAGATTGTGAAAAAATTTTTTCTCACATTTAATTTTATTCTTTTGTTCACTTATCCCTCTCTTGATTCTCCTCCAATATTTTTAGTTTGACAATAAAGCACAGATTCTTCTTTTATTCTTTCTATTTCCAAATTTCCTGTTGTTTTTTGCCTCATTAATCTGGTCCTCTATTGCTTTTATAGTTTGGACAATTAAATTCCCCGGTGCTTAAAGGTTAGACTTTTCAGAGTATTTTGGCTTCACAAAAGAGTAACTTCATGGTTGTTGTTTGGTTGTGTTTGATTCTTTGCAAGTCCATTTGGGATCTTTTTGGTACGTGTGTGTGTGTGTGTGTGTGTGTGTGTGTGTGTGTGTGTGTGTGTGTGTGTGTGTGGTGTCATTTATTTTTCTGACTCATTTATTACAGATGAGGAAACTGATGCAAACAGGATTAAGTGACTTGCCCAAAGTCACACAGCTGGTACCTGAAGCCATATTTGAACTCAGGAAGATGAGCCTTCCTAACTTCAGGCCCGGACTCTCTATCTACTGCACCACCAATTAGTACCAATTTATTGGTACTGATGCTATAATGTAGTAGAAGTTACTAAGGAAGTACTACTATACTATTGTAGCTTGAATACTGGAGGGTCCAAGAAATATGTATTTATTCTCTCTCCAATACCTTGTCCCCAGATTAAACCATCAGTCGGTTGGTTGTCCTTTGTACTCAAAGATGATGGAAATGACATTGGGTGATGTTTTTTGCCATTTACATTTTTGTCAATTACAACATAAATACATGTCTAATTCCCATTTTGTTCATTTTTCTGTCTTGCTACTGTCTCTGTGCCTCTGTCTTGCTACTGGATTAGCCAACTCTAGCTCAAAATAATGATTTAGACGAGCACCAACCTGATTTACAATGAAACCTGAGATAGAGGGAAAAGATGGTAGAAAAGAGATCCTTTTAGGAGGAACAAAGTTGGTGTTTTTTCCATATTCTCCCTTTAATTATACCTCTAACCCTTGACTATAATCACTTTTTAAAATTTTTCATCAAAATCTTAACCTTCAAATCAGAACTATGGAAATTGAACTTTTGTAGCTAGCCATGGTGATATCTTGTGATTCCTGGCACCAAGGAGGTGATGGCTGGCAGACTTTTTGATTCGGGGAATTCCAAGCTGCAGTAGTTAAAGCTCATTAACTGTCCACACTGTGAGTTGTCATGCACTTCTAATCCAGGGTAATATGGAAACCCAGCATTAAAAAACAAGCCAAAACAAAAATGGAAGAGATAGATTTCTGATAGAGATTTCATAATATTTGTGATTCTATGCTTCAATGTATTAGGTTTTTTTTCCCACATAGGCAATTCTTAAGCAATTAATAAATGCATCTCATAAGTGATTAAAAAGGTCTTGTTGACTTGCTGACTAGAAGATTAAGACCACTTAGTAGACAGACTCTAAACAGTTCTTTGTCAGTTGGTGACCAGCATTCTGGTAATAAGATTTTCTTCATGTAGTTAGACTGGTCCTCAGATGACAGATGGACCTCCCAAAAAGTCTGTACTTGACTTTTTCTATCTTGTCAGGATCCGCTCTAATGTCTTATAGCCTTTGAGGTCTCAGGCCACCTCTATGTTATAATAAAGTATCAGAATATGGCTTTAGTGAAGAAATATTTTAAAAGGTTTAAAATATACACACATATACATGCAGATATCTATAGATCTACATCTCTCTAAATTCTCTGTCTCTCTCTCCATATATATATATTTCTATGACTATATATGTGTGTATATATGTACACCCCAAAAGTCTCAGTACAGTTTTAAATTTAAGCTTTTGGGACTTTGGGGACATCCTGTACTAATCAGATAGACAGAAAGAAAATACATTGAGATAGCTTTGTTCACATATAAAATTTCTTGTGGAAAGAGGCAGAGGATGTGGGTGGAAATCCTACTCCTCCTGGTAGTTACTATGTTTGTGAACTTGGACAAATCACTAAACCTTTCTTGGCTTCAGTTTTCTCAGCTGCAAAATGAGTAGAGCTCAGAGATGAGCTCTTGGGTCCCTTTCAGCAATAGGTTTATGATGTTATGATACGGTGCAAGGAGATGAACTTAAAGAGTCACGCAGGTAAACAGTCACATCCTACAATATCAATGGGACACATCTAGAGGTTCTGACTTAATTTAGATTTCAGTTTCTTTCAGTGCAGAAAGTATTTTAGTTATTATTTTTGTTTATCAGAAATTTTTGAAAAAGTAATGAAATATCCCTGTATTTTAACCTTTCTATGATATTGGAAATCTATTACTAATTTACATCTCTAACTAATCATTACTCTAAAATGGAATTTACCAAGAGGATTCCAAGAATTTGCTCTTTTGTTGGCCAATAACAAGTTATTAGTAACTTTTAAGTCTCTTTCATTCCCTTTTTCCTCTTTCCTTTTTTTACCCCTCTCCCCCTTTTTACCTCTCCCTCATCTTTTTTATAAATTTATTAGAAAATATAAAAAAAAATAAATTTACCATGGTTTGTGACAAATGCCAATTCATGACACAATACTTTTTAAATGGATGTCACAAAAACTTTATTAACCAACCATAAACATTTTGTACATTAATCTCTTATGCTCACAAAGTATTCACCAAAACATTGTAATACTTGACTAGTAATCCAATATAACACTATTAAACTTGGCTCTCATTCAGAATAATTTTCTAAGTTACATCAACCTTATTCTGGCATCTGATTCTCTGCTTCATTTTATTCAACTGTGGTTCACATTAATAGTTCTGAATTAGGATTCTTGCTGGTACCTATGTAAGAAATTCATTTGATTCCTTTGCCTTAAAAATGAGGGGGAAGAGCCCAAGTCATTCTAGCATGTCTGCTGGAATTTAGAGTGAGCATATGTAGTCAGCACATCCAAGGGTTAGCCAACAATCATTTTTAACCTTCAATTTATTTCTCTCGTTCTTAATATTAAGATGCCCCTTGGCAATTTCCTGTGTGATTTCTGAGTATGAAGGTTTCTTTGAACCTGTTCAGAGTTTTGAATATGAAAGTGGTATTCATAGGAAACTAAAGAACTGAAGGATGAGAATAAGGATGCTCTATCATGAATGTCAGAGTTGTGAGCTTG
This sequence comes from Monodelphis domestica, assembly GCF_027887165.1. NCBI lineage: Eukaryota > Metazoa > Chordata > Mammalia > Didelphimorphia > Didelphidae > Monodelphis > Monodelphis domestica. The sequence continues at coordinate 258,646,993 of NC_077232.1, read as the reverse complement.
GGAGAGATTCTGTTTTGGGTTCTACAATATTCTTGACTGTTAAAAAATATCTGTTTTCCTCTACAGCAATTGCCAGGTCTTTCACACTTATTAAGAAAAATAAAAATAAGAATGAAATCTTTACATTAATTTCTCAGAGAATGCATTTGAAGTTATGAAAATATCTGACCCTTTTTAGGCTTAGGTTGGAATATTTTTGTATTTCTGTGCTTGTTAAAATCTAGTAAACTCATGCTTTTTTTGGATATATATTCATAAAAAGAACATAAGCTTGCTTTTTTGTCATTGCCTTAAACCTTAACATAGGAAGGTTCCCATTTAGTTTGGAAACAAGTAGATAGAGTGATGCATAGATATAAATTTTACTTTTTTCCTTTCAAATATTTGAGTTTTGGGATTGTTTTTAAAAAGTGGTTTTTCTAGTGGCAACTAGGTATCACAATGGTTAGAATGCCAGACTTAAGAGTTGGGAGGACCTGGTTCAAATCTGACCTCAGACACTTCCTTAGCTGTGTTCCCCTGGGGAAGTCACTTAAGCCCAGTTGCTTAGCCTTTACTGCTCTTCTGCCTTGGAATTGATACTTATGATAGATTCTAAGAGAAAAGTTAAGTTTTTTTTTAAGTGGGTGTTTTTTTATATCAGGTCTGGAGTTTATTTTTACATGTGACAATGAGTTATTTCACCTGCCTGGCCCTAGAATTTGTGGCAAATCTGGGGGAGGGAAGGAAAAGCCTGAACTTTAATTTTTCCTTTTTCTAAATGCACAGATTCTGTAATATATATGAAAGCAAGCATATTTCCCATATGAATTTTATTTTTGTCCTTTCTTTTTTATCTTTCATGAGTCTTGGTTGAAAACCTCTACTGTTGGGCTAAAGCTGCATGTCACTTACAGCCAAAGAGGAAAAGGTACAACCAATATTTCTGGGTTGTGCTATAGCCAAGGTGATAGTCTTGGGTAAAGATAGGAATGTATATTTCAACTTTCAAATAAAGAGGGCATTATCCACCCCCCCCCTTTTTAGCTTAGCTCTTCCTTGTCATTTTCAATGAGTTCCTTTATTTTATATGATGGTTGAGTCATGCCTTGAAAATGTATGGTTGGATGAGAAGCATGGATATCTTAAGAATTTTGGTCCTAGTTGTTTTAGCTAGTATTTTTCATGGTAGAATTTTGGCCATGTGTCTATAGTATTAAGATTCCAATAATGCCTTCATAATTTAGACCTTTAAGAACAAAGCAACATTCCAATTTTTCAATATTAGATCTCTTCCCCCTAATATTACATAATGTGATATATATTTCCATGTTTACAAAACCAACAATATTTCAAAAAGTTACACTAATGAAACACATTAAAACATTTAAACAAGAATAATAAACTTGCCTATAAAACATGCACATGGTGACAGACTTCCTCACCTGGAACCTGCAGTTAGTTCTGAAATAGTTACATTCTATCTACCCCAGTACAAAATGCTATGCACTGTAACCAATTCTAGGGCAACTATATTTAAAGTTCTTCACACTTAAAAAATCACTCCTAGCTTCAGTTCATATTGCTCTAAAATGAGAAGTGAAATGTTGAAATCAATCAAATGTTCTTGGAGAAATGGACCATGGTTTGCTAAGAAAGAATTGCTCTCCCTTTATTCCCCTTAGTCTTTTACATTTCTCTTGGGGTAGGAGGAAGAAAGACCCTGTTAACATTTTAGAGATAATAATTTTACTAAGACTCCTTCTAAATCCTAACTTAGGGTTTCTTCGCCTGGGATCTGTGAGTGCTTTAAAAATATTTTGGTAATTATTTCAATATAATTGGCTTTCTTTATAATCTTAAGTGTTTTATTTTATGCATTTAAAACCATTGTTCTGAGAAGGGATCCAAGGCATCACCAGATGACTAAAGAGGTCCAGGATGCAAAAGTGGTTAAGAAACTTTAATCTAATTGAATTGTGGGGGGAAAAAAGTCCTACTGCTTTAAGTTCAAGTATCACTTTCCAGGGCTCTCTTTCTTCTTGCATCTCTATTGCATTTGCCTCTCTCTATACACAAGTTGTCTGTCCTGATAGAATGTAAACTCCTTGAGGGCAGGGATTGATTCACTTTGTCATTGCATCTCTAGTATTTAGCATAGTTTCTGCCATATAGTAGGAGCCTACTAAATGCTCAATGATTGATTAAATCTTTCTAAATTTGATTTATTTGGTTCCAGTGCATTGCTTCCTCAATATAATATAATAAGATTGGTGGCGACTTTTATTTAAGTAGAGAAGACTATCAGAATGGATCTCAAAGAAAATTGTGCTCTTAAAAATTAATATTGAAAATTCATTTGTCATTGTTCTGTGATGACTTTCAGGGAAAAATAAGGTTTGTAAGTATTGTTTTATCTAAGAAAATATATACTACTTAAGGAGGAATTCTCATCTCGATCGATGGGAATTGGAGTGTGTAATAATTCAGCTACCTCATAGAGGGAACTCTTCTCTGTTTGGGAGAAGGGTGGTTCAGTTTCTTTTTCCTAGTCCTCATTTGCATACATTTAAATGGTTAACAATTATTATCAAACTGTAGAAATGGCTTTCATCTTTACTTGGCTGGGTTCTCTGCTTCTATATTAACTCTAATATTTTTCAGCCTGACTATGTAATTATTCTTCCTTTCAACTCAAATAGCATTTGTCTTTGTCAGGGGTTGCATATATATATGCATATATACATATATACACTTTTTATGTTTGTATTATGTCTTTCCTGGTTCTCAGTTGGTAAACAAAATCTGTTTTTAAACCCTTGTGATATTATAACCATAATTTTTCCATAGAAGATTCTCTTCATTTTGTGGGGGCAAAAATGATTATATGGAGCCTTCATGACTACAGATTGTGAAAGAATTCTCTATGGTCCCCTCTTTTTGCCTATCCATAATACTTGTTCTGAGTGATTGGAGACACCATATTGTTTCATTAGAAGCTATTGTCTAAGATTGAGAGCCAGGTCTAGAGACAGGAGGTCCTCAGTTCAAATCTGATTTCAGACACTTCGTAGCCATGTGATCTTGGGCAAGTCACTTAATACCAATCACCTACTCTTTCCCACTCTTCTGCTTTGAAACCAACATATCATTGATTCACAGAGGAAAGTAAGGATTTAAGAGAGAAAGGAAAAAAAAGAAAGTCAGTCTAGTCTAACACATATTCCCTTGTTCTATAATCAATTCTGATCTTTTTTATTAATGGCAAAGAGAAAAGAAAGTGATGACTCCTTTTTTCAATTTGAATCTTATAATCCAAGTCTTCTTAATTTTTCATTTTAAGATAGAGAATGAATGAGAATGCATGTTTTTCTTCTGACCTTCATTTTCTTAGGGAAAATGGGAAACAAATATATGTAAATTAGACTATATGAGAAAATAATGTGACCATTTATCCTTTCATTTAACTTTGATTTTGTCTTTTTCTTAAAGAATTATTTCCAATTATATTATATAGTTGCCATTAGATAGTACTTGTATAGTATGTAGAAAACAGGTGGCATGGTAGAAGGAATATTGGCCTAGGACAGAGTTGTTAAACTCGTGACACATTCAAACAAGATTAAAATGTAATTAGGAAATACCTAATAAAATAAAAATATCTTAACATTTAGATAACAGTGATTGGTGGTTTTCTAAGCTATCATGCAACAAAAGGGATACTTAGGTATAATTTTTGTTGTTCAGTCATTTTCAGTTGTTGTGTCTGACTGTTTGTGACCCCCATTTGGGATTCTCTTGGTAAAGCCGCCAGAAATATTTGCCATTTCCTTCTTCAGCTCATTTTACAAATGAGGAAAGTGAGGCAAACAGGGCTAAGTGACTTGCCATGGGACACATAGCTATTAAGTATCTGAGGTCAGATTTGAACTCAGGAAACTAAGTGTTCCTTATTCCAGGCCCAGCACTGTGCTGCCTAGTTACCCTATGTATGATTTATTTTTCATTTGCATTTGATATCAGCCTGACCGAGGATGAAGGAGATGGAATATCAGTTATAATTTTAGTATTTATTCGCTGTGTGATAAATGGCAATTAATTAACTACTCTGAAACTCAACTTTCACATTTAGAAAAAAGATGGGATTTTTTTTCTTGTCCACTTCATAAAGTTAAAATGCTTTGGAAATTTAAAAGATGAGGTGTAAAAACACCCAGTTTACAGAGAAACCATATAGGATATAGGAAAGGACACTCTGGAGTTGGAAAGTCTGATGATTTTCATCTGTGTGAACTTGTCAAGTTATTTAAGTCCTTTGTGCCTTATTCCTCTTTTGAATAATGACAAGATGGCTTATGAGGGCCTTCCAGCTCTGATCTGTATCATCTATTTAACTTTTCTACTTCTAAGATGAATTTGAACAAAATGTATTTCCATTCTGTTTTGATAACTTTTAAGCTACTCACTGGAAATTTCATAAGTCAAATGACCAATGGAATCATCTCAAGTTAGTGACACATAACAACAATTTAACTTTATAAAAAAGCAACAGGGTGTTTTAAACAGATTGAGGAATTCCTTCACATGAGATACAATTTTCAATGGTAGAACATGTCATATGTACAAAAATAGCCTAAACTTTTCCCTCACAGGCAATACTAATATGGCGCCATTGTATGGAGTTTTTATGGACAACCCATAAACTGAAGCATGATTGCCTACAGACAACTTTTTTGTTGTTGGAGCTCAAGAAATCTATGGGTCTAAGGTAGGCACATAGGTTTCTTTTTTTACCATAATGTTGCCCTCAATAGAATCTTTTGCTAATAGTTAAGGATTTCAGGAATATTCATCTGCAGATACATAAGGGGAAGTGACAAAGCTAGAGGTGGTAGAAGCTGACTTCTTGGAATTCCTGGTAGAACAACCATTGAAGCTGGTGTCCCTTGAAGCTGCCTTCTTCTTTCGAGTGGATTTAGAGTTGGGGTCATCATTGGAGTCGAACACCACAGTCATGGACTCCATCCTGGACACAGTGTACAGGCTGCTTTGTCGGGTGGGGTGAAACCTGGTGACCTTGAGCTCTAGCTCATCATAAGTAGATACTTCAATGAATGGACACCAACGGAAAGCCCTCTTGAAACCAGCTCGGAATCTGAAAAGAAGAAGACCAAGAGGGGAAATGACTTGTTTTCACTCTGTAATTTCATAAAATTCTGAAATTTAAAAAAATCTCCATTTATGACATTCAAATTTTTTAGAAAGTCTGTTAAGGTCTAAGCTGGTATCTACCAATGAGACACCTGAGAATTTATGACGAAGCAAAGATTTGAGTTCCCCTTCTTTTTAAAAAATTTATTTTTTAAGGCTTGGAGCAAATACATATAGATTCATCTATTACAGAAATATATATTTTAGAAAAATTCTAACAGTCATTCATGAATTTTTAGTATGACGAAAACCCCAAATTTTAGTGAATCCCTTTTGAACTTATAAATGAATAAAATGCACATGTCTTTCTCAAACTCTTCAATGATTCCCTGTTAGCTAAGGGATTCTTAATTTAGAGTCCATGAATGTTTTTTTAATCCCTTACCTTTCGTCTTAGAGTCAATACTAAGTATTGGTTCAAAGACAGAGGAATATTATCGGCTAGGGAGTTGGAGTTAAGTAATTTTCCCAGGGTCACAAAGCTAGGAACTGTCTGAGGTCACATTTGAACCCAGGACTTCTCATCTTCAGGGCTGTTTCTCTATCCATTGAGCTACCTAGCCATCCCCTTGGAACTTATTTTTGAAAATATTTTTACAATGATTTTTTAATATAATTGATTTCCTATGTATAATTGTTATATTATGTATTTTATTATATGCATTTATATTATATGCAGTTTTCTGGAAAGGGTTATAAAGCTTTACCAGCCTGCCAAAGGGTCCATGATATAACATGATGTTAAAAAAAGTTATCAATCCTTGGCCATAAGAACCAAATAAGAATAACTAGCATTTTAAGTTGCAAGTGCTTTACAAATATTATATCATCTAATCCTTACAACAGCCCAGAAGTTAAGTGCTATTATAACTGTCATATTGCAAATGAGGAAACTGGGGGTGAAGAAGGTTAAATATCATATCTAATCAACATACCCAATGAGTGTTTAAGATTGGATTTGAATTTACATATTCCTCATTTCAAGTCCAATATAGCATGAGGCAGCTGGTGGCGCAGAAGATAGTGCAGAATAGTGCACTGGGCTTGAAGTCAGGAAGATCTGAGTTCAAATTCAGCTTCAATTATATAGTTGCCCTATTACCTTGGACATGTCACTTAACTACAGTTTATCTCAGTTTCCTCAACTGTATAATGGGTATAATAATAGCACCCACCTTCCAAGGTTGTTATGAGGATCAAGTTTGATAATGAATGTAAAGTCCTTTGAAAACTTTAAAACACTACAAAAATTCTACCTATTACCTATATGTTCTATAACCACTTCTAAATAATAAATTCTAAAGGAAAAAAAATATCAAGCTCATTGGACTATAGTTTTGTAGAATCTATTCTACACTAAAAAAAAAATCAATGATTATACCCAAAGGGCTTTAAAAGAGCACATGTCCTTTGATCCAGTGCTACCACTACTAGGTTTGTACCACAAAGAGATAATAAAAAATGTTTGTACAAAAATATTTATAGCCAGGCTTTTTGTGGTGGCAAAACAGTTGGAAAATGAGTGGGTGACTCTCGATTGGAGAATGGCTGAACAAGTTGTGGTATTTGATGGTGATGGAATACTATTATGTAGAAGAGAACAATGAACTGGAGGAATTCCATGTGAACTGGAAAGACTTCCATGAACTGATGTGGAGCGAAAGGAGCAGAACCAGGAGAACATTGTACACAGAATGTGAAACACGGTGGAACTATCCAATGTAATGGACTTTACTACTAGTAGAAATACATTAATCCAGGACAATCCCAGAGGAGCTCATGAGAAAGAACATTATCCACATCCAGAGAAAGAACTGTGGGAGCATAAATCCAGAAGAAAAACATATAATTTATCACTTGTTTGTATGGACATATGATTTGGGTTTGGGTTTTAAAAGATTATACTCTATTACAAAAATGAATAATATGGAAATAGGTACAAGTGATAACACATGTATAACAGTGTGGAATTGCTTGTCAGCTCTAGGAAGGAGTAGGGAAGAGGGGAGGGATAGAAAACAAATCATGTAAACATGAAAAAATATTTAAAAAAAATATAGAGCTAAAAATTATTAAGGGAATGCATGGCCACAAAAAAAAATCATGGCATTTTCCCTTCTCCAAACCTAAGTTACATATACTCTTTTTTTTTTTTATCACTATCTTTTAGTAATGAATGGGACTAGGGCAACTAGGTGGCTTAAAAGCCAAGCATGGAGACACAAGATCCTGAGTTCATATCTAGACTCAGAGACTTCCTCGATGTGTGACCCTGGGTTAATCACTTAACCCCTATTGCCTAGCCCTTATCATTGCCTTGGAACTGATACTTAGTATTGATTCTAAGGTGGAAGGTAAGAGTTTAAAGAAGAAGAAGAATCAATGGGTCTGGATCATTGACCTACCAATCACATCTACTAATTTTTGCTATGCCCTTGGACATAATGAATCAGGATCTGGTAACTCAGCTTCATCTAGCTCCTCTCTTAGCATCTTCTTCTATTGGCTCCTGAATTTGCTATTAAGCTGTTTTTGTGGTGTCCTTTCCAGTCCAACTGCTCTCCTTTGCAGAGGAAACAAACACAATGACAATCGAGCAGCTCTGCCTTCTTTCCGTCATGAGTAATCATCACTGCTTCTCCAGAGCTGTAGTTTTCCCTTTTTTTCCTATAGCTACCTTCCTTTTTGTTATCCTTTCAATGTCCTTGCCAGTCTCTGCTCATTCTGAGTTTTAGCACTTCTGACATTATTCTTTCAGAGAGACCTGTCAAATTTTTGTACTCATCCTCTGTTACCTCTCCCTGATTTCATCCCTGATACAACTAAAAAAAAAGTTCTAATTTTTTGGTGAGTTCCATGTACATTCTTTGGATCTTATGAATAGAATATATCCTCCCTGAAGTGTTTCCATTAATTTTTGTATCTCCAGCCTACAGCACAATGTCTGGTATATAATGGGAATTTAATAAATGCTTGTTGAATTGATTAAGAATTTTATCCTTAATAATTTCCTTAGCAGAGTTTGCCTGTAGAACTTTATTTCATGGGATCCTATCAATCTCTTCTCTGAAGCCTTTGAAATTTGCTTTCCAAAAATCTAATTCTATGATTTCCTCTTCTCTATAATAGATTTCAAAATGGAGTGTTCAATTCTCCCCAAGATTTCCATTCTTAGAATTGATTTCCTTTTTATCAGTGGAAATCAGATTTTAAAAAAGACTTTTCCTTGTTGATTCTTCCACCTTCTGAAGAATTGAAACCATCTTTAAGACAAGACAAGAAATTATTAGCAACTATGTTTATGGGAATTCAGTATGGTTCAGCAGATGAATGGATAATTATCCATCATTACTCCCTGGTATCCACACCAAGCTTATGAACTCTTGACTAAAGCCCTTATATTATTCCCCTTTCTGTTCAGCTGTTAGTATATATAATACAGTGAAAATGTTGGGGTTTTTTGACTCTGCTGATATCTCCTCTAAACACTCTGTACATCCCCACAAATTTGCCAAAGGAAAAATTCTAACTGTAAATCAAGTGCCAAAAGGGAAAATAAGTTCCTTCACCTTAATTTCATTTAGCTTTAATTCCTAGATTTCCTCACATAAATATGTTTTCTTAATATTAGTAATATTAATAATAACAGTAATATATAGTATTACTCTGGCTCCCTCATTCATCAATGCTGTATCTTTTGAACAGGATACCAGATATGCATTCTCGATACTAACTAACCAAATTTCAGTAGTACTCATGATTTGCCTCTTTTCCTAAGGATCCTTAATTTGGCTTTTTGTTTTGTTTTGCTGTGCTTTTTAAACCCATTTCTGGGCAGATGTATGGTTATCTGAGGCCATGTATTTTATTACTGATTGCTCTCTTAGATGTTGTCTCCTGTGAACATTGGGTATTGATTTTAATTCATACAGCATGACTACTCTCAGTGGTGTCTAGCTTGGTGGATATACATAGGCAATTTTCTTTCTTCAACTCTTTTCCAGGTTATAGCCCTTTTGATTAGATTTACAAGGCTCCAGGCAAATATAACACGAGTGGCTCAGAGAATTACATATTTAAAATCCCATAAACTCTAGAGTGTATAAAGTTGTATTCTACTAACTAAGGGAATCAACTAATCTTGGATGTTGTCTCTAAGTGTTGAAGTTGTATGGAATAAATCAATATTTGGATAAATATTTGCTGCTTTTGCTGGGGCAAATATCATTTTAGTGTAAACATCTTTCATTTAAAGTCATGATGTAGAAGGGATACCTATGGGAGATGGAGGGAGAGAGAAAGAGACAAACAGACAGACAGGGACAGATACAGAGATAGATACAGAGAGAGAGAGAGAGAGATGGAGAGAGAGAGGAGAGAGAGAGAGAGAGAGAGAGAGAGAGAGAGAGAGAGAGAGAGAGAGAGAGAGAGAGAGAGAGAGAGAGAGAGAGAGAGAGAGAGAGAAATAGGTGGGGGGTGAGGAGGAAGGGGGAGGGAGGACGGAGGGAGGAGGGGAGAGATGGGGAGAGACAGACAGATAGACAGACCAGACAGAGAGAATAGTGAAAAGAGTTCTGAATCAGATTCAGAGGAGCTGGGTTCTAATTATGTTTCTATCACTACTTATATGACTTTGGTCAAGTCATCTTTCCTCTTTCCTCTCTAGACTTTGGTTTTCTCTACTATAAAATAAGAGGGTTGAATTACATGACTTCTGAGTTCCCTTTTAGTTCTAAGTCAAGGATCCCCTGAATCTTTTCTGCTTACCTGAGGGCAGAGACTATGTCTTGTTGAATTTTTGTCTTCCCAATTCCTAGCACCGTGTATTCCTGGCAAATAGTACACCCTCAATCAATATTTGTTGAAGGAATAAATTCCAAATGCAAACTAAGTGACAAAAAGGCATTCAGTTCTTTAGCTTAATTTCTCAAAATGATTAGACCTGACCTGTGCTGTTTCTGTCTATCTACTCATCTTTGATGAGTATCTCTAATTCCTTCTTCACTAGATCATGGAAGGTCAATAAATAGCTACCAGGTGCAGACACATTTATAGTTTCCCCACAATCACAGATTCCTAAGGAAATTAATTAAAAATTAAAAGCTAACTTTTGTGTAACTAGGGGTCCAATCTATATCTTGGGAAGGTACAAAGATACATTTCTTTCCACTGAAAAGGCTTATAATGGAAAGGAAAGGTACAATCAATTTAATTTCTTTAAGATCTGAATTATAAAAATAAACTGTCAATGTCTATATTGGATTAGATTCTATCACATCACAGAAATAAAGGATATAATAACTAATAATTGTATAGTGCTTTAAGTTTACAAAGTACTTTGCATTCATTTTTTTTTGATTCTTACAATTATTCTATGAGGTAGAATTAGGATTCTTCTAATATTATATTAATTAAAATTAGTTACATTAAAATTAAATTAAAGAATATTTAAAGAATGTTTTTCTAAGGGGACAGTTGGGTGGCTCAGTGGATTGAGAGCCAGGCCCAGAGATAGGAGGTCAAATATGACCTCAGACACTTCCCAGCTGTGTGATCCTGGGCAAGTCACTTAACCCTCATTGCCTAGCCCTTACCACTCTTCTGCCTTGGAACCAATACCCAGTATTGATTCCAAGACAGAAGGTAAAGGTTTAAAAGAAAAGAATGTTTTTTCTATTAGGATTCTTATTGTACCAGTGAGGAAACTGAGGCTGAGAGAAATTAAATGAATACCAGAAATCCACAGAACTTGATAGTCCAAAAAGCTAATGCCTGGTTATTTTCATGACTTTTGGAAGTCCCTCCAATTAGATTACAAGCTTCTTAAGGAAAGCCAATGTGTTGTTTTTCATATTTGAATTCTTAGTTCCTAATACTGTTTCTTGCAAATAATTAAATTTGAATTTTAAGATGCATTGTCTATTGTATATCAAATGAGAATACAGACTATAGGGAATGCATAGATATTGCAGAAACGGTAAAATATTTCAGGGTCATAGTAGATGGTAGGCTGAAGATAACAGAACAATAAAATGGTATTATTGGCATGTAGGAATTACAAGATAAAATGTTCCCTCTACATAGAATCAGCAAGGTCCTTATTCCAAAGTTAATCCAAAGGTCCTTATTCAAACTTGAGAGAGCAATTTTGAGAGTTTGGAGAAAAATGATGTGAATAATTATAAAAATTTAAAAAAAGCTTTTGATTTTTTTTTACCTTGGGAAGATGTTTAAATGTGATAGGATGGGAGGGAGAAACACTTTTAGATTCATAGAAAATGGCAAGTATTTCTGTTCAGACCCAAAATGAAGGAAATATGGTTAAATGGTAATTTAATATTATTCCTGAAAGAGGCATGATCAAAAAAGTTGGGAGTCTGCTAGTCTAGGGATTTGTCTGCAGTAGCTCAGATAAAGGGGGATAACTTAAGTGACTTCTTGTTTCAAGGATCAGATTCCAAGATTTAATAAGAAAATCTACTCAAAGTATATTTCTTTGTTGTTATTTCAAAAACAAACAAAAATATATATTTTTTTCTTTTTAGACGATGTACTGCTTTTGTTTTAGATTTGGTTAGCTTTTGAGAAAATTAAAATTTCATACAAAGTAATCAAACAGGCTTTAGTACTTGTAAGGAAAAATCTTTTAAAAGTTCATTAATATTTTCTTCTCAGTTTATTTTAAAATATGTAAACAGCTTACTATAAAGAAGATGGTTTATTTGAATGCAAAAAGAAGATATGGTTAGAAGTGAGATTCAAATGCAGAAGTACATATGCGGGGCCATTCTGTGAGTGAGTCTCCTTCTGCTCTAATTGATTATTTTTATTGTTTGAAGCTTTTTGTATTTGATGGAAAACCAAACTCTAAAGCCAGGAGAGTTTGTTCTCAGTCTCTCTTCTGATACCTACTGGTTGTCTGAGATTGGGTCTATAATGACCCTCTGAACCTTTTAGGCAAGTGGTGCCAAACTCAAATAGAAAGGGTGAGCACTAAACTCTATATAATTATTCATGTGAGACCACATATTGATTTATAAAAGCACACACTAATATTATCAATGTTCTATTGTATTTTATTTTATTAAATATTTCTCAATTATATGTTAATCAAGTTTTGGTCTTCCAGATTTGATATTTTATGTCAAAAAAAGGAAAGAATCACCAAGCACCTAAAGTGGTCTTCTGTTTTGGTTTTGTGTTGAAACTATCCAACTCCAAGTCAGTAATTATACTTATCAATGAATATTCTGTGGTAAGGTTATTTTAGAAGTGAAAGTGATATAACTAAACTTAAAGATTCTTTAATTGTGAGATTTATTGGGCTGGCGACATTTAAATAAGAAGTCCATGGATAAGAAATATGTCTAGAATTGCCAAAGAAGGAAAAATTGTAGATAATGGTGCCAATGGAAACTATTTTGAGACACATTCAAATTTGTCTGTAATTTCACTCTAACATTCTTAATTTAAACAAAAAATAAATTTCCCCTATATAGAGTTAAGAGAGCTACTGTGGTGAAAACGAATGAGTAAAGCTAAAGAAAAAAAATCTGCTATTACTCCTCTACTTGGTGCTGGATATCATTTTGTGCTTAAAATTATTCATTTGGCTCTTAAAAATTTGAACCACAGTCCTTAGACTGACCAAATTTCTCCAGAAGACTAAATTATAGACTTCTGAAAGAATGTGATTTCTGTGAAAACTGGATGATTCAGAACTTTTAAAGGGAGAAAGTCAATTTGTGTCTAACATATACACACATTCTTTTATATTACATATAGTCTATATGAGCATGCTATCTCTCTCTTCTAGACTACAAGCACCATGAGGGCAGAGACTATTTTCATTTTTCTTTTTGTAACCCCAATGCTTTGCATCAGGTAGGCAGTTTCCAGAGAAAGAACTGTGGAATCATCTTTCACATCAATGTATCTTTGTTTTTATTCTGGGGTTTGCTTATGTATGGGTTTTCTCTTGCAACAAGGACCAATATGGAAGTGTGTTTTGCATGACAATAAAAAAGAAAGAAAAAAAGGTAGGCAGGTGCTTAATAAATGTTAGTTTGACTGATTAAAATGAGATTCTTAAAACAATGTCTCTCTACCTAATGCCAAAATGGTAAGAAATTTCAATGGCATCTATAAACTCTCCCCCCCCCCATTGGAAATTTACATGACAATTGAAGAAGACCTCAGTGTATTTGCACAGAAAATGTATAAAGAAATTATAGCCATACATTTGTTCATTTCATCATTACCTCTTATTGAGACAGCAGTAGATAATTGGATTGTACATGGTAGAACTCATGGCCAGCCAAAAGCTAGCCAGGTAGACTTGCTGAATATATTTCCATCGATTCAAGTGCTGGTATATTCCAGTAATGATGAAGTATATATGATAGGGCAGCCAGCAGATAGCGAATGTTACCACAACGATAATCATCATTTTTACCACCTACAAAGGAGAGAGAAGGTATTTTTTTAATGTACATCAGAATTGCCCTTATTTAAATCCTTTCATCTCCTTCAGGAAATCTCTAAGAAATTCACAAAACCATCAGACAAGAACGTATCATTTTCAGAGACGTGCTCTTTTCAAGCTGTCATAGTGCCCTTATAATAAACATTCAGTAAAGAATTGCTGAGTTGAAATGAATATCAGATTTTAAGAACCAATAACAGACACATCAATGACATACATGATATTTTCCCCTAAAAATGAGTTGAAGCTTCTCTAGACTTCAATCCATGCCTCAGTTATGGTCTCACCCTCAAAGATCCCTCTGCCACGTTGGCTGCCTTCATTCATTGATGAGTTCCTCCCAAGGCTTCCATATTGGGGAAGGGTCCTAGGCTGGCTAACCTTCATTCCTTTCCCAGATATATTTTTGATTTATTGGGATCTTTCTTATTTTAGAGTTGCAGAAACTGAGGTTCATGAAGGTCAAAGTTTACACAAGGGCATGCAGGTAATAAGTGGCTTTATGTATGATGACAGGGAGGTAACTTGCCCTAAGTCACATGGGAAGTATCCAAGGCTAAATTTGAATCCATATCATGTAACTTCAGAACCAGTGCCATTTCCACTGTGCCTCCTTAATATAAATATATTATAATAACATACATTATAATTAATATAATAAGAATTAATATGCCTCTTGTTTATTAAAGAGAATAAAGTTAGTTTATTCTTTCTTTGAAAATTTGGCAATACTAGAATTTTTGTTATATGCAGAGCAAAATGAATTTGAAAATTACTTGAAATTAGGTTAGTCAATAGAGGTCTTGACATATAGTTTGAAGGTGAGAGGGATTGGTGGAATGACTTGGAAATACACCAACAAATGATTCAAATAGTGGATTTGTCCCTTGACTTTAGGTTGGAGATTCAGATGGAAGCTGACAGATTAGAGTTATAGGAAGCATGACTCCAGAAACAGTCAGCTAGAGCACTAAAGAAAATCAAGTTGAAAGCAGAAACTCCCAAAGGGTTTGATCTCTTTACTAAGCAGGTGACTAACATTGAACTGATGGAGATTTGACCATTGGAGTTGAAAATTCAGGTCAATAGCATAGGGAATGTCAACTGTAGCCAAAAGCATGAAAGGTCTGTGATTTTGCGTCTCATGGTACACTGTGTTTCAGAGGTGGGGAGGTTTCACTTAATTTTCTGCACATTTATATTTTTACTTCAAGCTCTCAAATGTTTGTGTTTTAGCTTTTAACCATATTAATAGTTCACATTCCCTTATGGTTTTTATTTACATTTCATCTTTATAAGGGCAACTAGGAAGCACAGTGGAAAGACTGCAGGACTTATCTTCCTCAATTAAAATCTGGCTTTTCATACTCTTAACAACTGAGTGACCCTATGCAAGTCACTTAACCCTATTTGCCTTGGTTTCCTTATCTGTAAAGTGAATTGGAAAAAGAGATAGGATCGTTGCCCAGAAAACCCCAAATAGGACCATTAAGAGTTGAATATGACTGAAAAACTACTAAGTTTATAAATTATTATAACAAATGCTCTGGCTGACCTTTTAGCTCATTATTTATGTGTTATACACTCATAGGTTCTGGGTGGTTCACTTCTATAAGAAGGAGGTGGAAGAGGCCCTAGGATGGCCTTTTAACGTAAAAAAGCTTCTTTTTTCACAATTCCTTTCACAGCCTTCTTTTCCATCCTCACTACCTGCCATGCTCCTACAAACAACAGATATTTTATCCAAACTGGTCTACATGTTACTCCATTTCCCCTCTCCATGTCTTTAGAGAGGTTGTGGCAAGGATGCATTCCTTTCTCACTGTTTTTTCCCTAGCTATTTTGAAGATTCAATTCAAATGTTACTGCTGTTGTGAGGTAGACCCTGATAGTCTTAGTTTCTAGTGCTCCCCATAACTTTTTATTTTTAACATATTTTATTTGATTATTTTTAGTCACATCCCCTCTCTGTCTCTGTATATCCCCCTCCACAAAGTACAAAGATTGCTTCATTTTTATATCTATATTTTCAGTATTAACCAGAGTGCCTGATGCAAAGTAGTCATCCATTAACAAATATTTGTTGACTGATGAAACAATGCTCTTTGTAATCAGAAATTGAGGCACATACCAAAATCATTGCAAAAAAAAAAAGGATTGGGGTAAGAAATATGTAAATGAAAAAATACTAAAAGGCAATAGAATTCAAATTAAATGTAATGATCAATCCTGTTCATGTTATTCATCCCCAAACTAATGCAGCCTCTTTGAGAGCAGCTCCAGTTTCTGCACCTCAGCTTTCTCATCTGTAAAACAGGGATAATAATAGTATTGGTGTTTCTTACCTCTCAGTGTTGTTATAAAGCTCAGATGAGATAAGATAGGTCAAGTGCTGGTAGACCCTAAAAGTACTTACAAATGGACATGATTGTTTGGTATTCAGCATGTACATGAAGTCCATGAAGCCCTAACACTCTAGCATTTTCTAGGCAAGTAGCCCTGACAATATTTAAATTGACATCAAGTAAGGGAGGTCAACTCTTCACCAGACATCTTCAACCCAATACCATTCCAATATCCCCATTTCTCCCTCCCTTCTGTTATAGATCAGCTTTCAAACAACACCATTATAGTAGGAGCAGAAGTCTTGTGTCCATTAGCTGAAAGTCTGTTCACCCCACATTCTGTCTTTATCAAAGACATCAAACTATCAAAGACAAGTATCAAATACTGGTCCTGTCATAGGAATTGGAACCAAGCATTGCCAGAAGACTCCAGACACCTTGGAGAACACTCAGATGTAATCACCATCCATTTTTAATGATTCTGGTCTCCCATTTTGATTTCTTCCAATGCCAGGGACAGAGCTCATTCATTGCTTTGGCAGTAGAGTGCAGGCAGAGGGGGAATGTCAAAAGAAATCTCAGGTCAATAAAAGGGATGGACTTATTTCATAACTTAACAATACACTCCAACACACACAGGCAGGAATAACTTACAGGTCATATCCTGGTTAGAATAAGCTGGAGGCACTTTTGCTGGAGAAGTAGGAAAAACCTTTGACTCTGCCTCCTAGACAGGTCAGTTTAGAATGCTTGCAGCTGTTCCCACCTATCACTTTGAATTAACGTGGGTGAATTCATGAAGTTTAGGTCAAATAAATTGGGCCAGAGAGATTAAGTCAAATGCAATAGCTAAGTCAGAAAGATAAGGGGTGCATTCTTTCTTTAGAGATCCTTGACCTGCAATGGATTAGAGGACTCTTGGAAATTACAGATGTCCCTTCCACATTATGGAGTTTAGGGGGTTGACACCCCTGTGATTTCAAAAATTGGTGTAAATTTTTTTGGTCTTCTCTTCACATCAAAGAAGACTAGACTAGACAAACTGAGGGCCTTCCAACAGATATGATCTCAGACAGCAGTACAGACTTTGGTGCTTGCTTTGAAATCCCAGCTTTGCTGCTCAGTACTACCTGGAGGACTTCTGACAAGTTAGTTTCCTAGGACCTCAGATGCCTCATCTGTAAAATGAGGGGGTTGCACTAGTAATGTCCAAGGTCCCCTTTAGCTCCAGTTCTACGATCCTATGACCCCTAGGGCCCATGTATATACAAAATACCTAAGGTATATGCCATGTCTAAATGGTACCATGATGTCAGAACTTGGGCCATTTTTCTCATCTCCCTTCCTCAAAAACTTGGGTCCCTGCATGAGCTTTGGATGCCTCCCTGCCTCTCTTTTTTTGACCAGGAACCATACCTTCATGGTACTTCCTGAAGCTTCCATATCATGTGTACAACACTTTCCAGACCTATTTTTTTTTGTATTGTCTTCCTCCATTAGAATATAAACTCTTTGAGGATAGGTACTATTTTGCTTGCTTTTATTTGTACCTTCACCTCTTAGTATAGTGCTTGGCAAATGCAAAGTATTTATTAATTGCTTTATCACTGATTGATCCATTCATTCATGGTATACAATGTCTTTTGGCTAGAGAAGTTTTGAATGGAGAAGGAATGGACAAAAGTATAGGGAGAGAATAAGAAAAGAATGTTATTGCTATGCTATGGAAGCCCAAGAGAGTTTCAAAAAGAAGGTCTTAGTCAATGGTGTCTAATCCTGGTGAGGAGGATGAAAATTGAAGGAATCAGGAAGTTATCTATAATACATGAGAGAATAGTTCAAGCAGAGTGGTAAAAACAGAGGACAAATTTTAAAGAACTGAAGAGCGAATATTAGCTGTTGACAAAAGAATGATGGAGAAACAGAAAAATAGGGAGATAGAGATATGGAGATAGAGGAAGATAGAGGAAGAGACAAACTGATGGAAATAGAGATACCAAGAGACAGAGAGATAGAAAGAGAGGGGGCAATTGAAAGAACACATTTCCAGAGAAAGGAATCAGAACAATTAAATAGGGGTTAGTTTTGTTAAAACTGAAAGATGACTCTTTTAGAGAGAGACAGAGAGAGAGAGAGAGAGAGAGAGAGAGAGAGAGAGAGAGAGAGAGAGAGAGAGAGAGAGATGGACAGACAGACACAGAAGAATGCATTAAGACAGAGCAAATTTGAAGGGAAGAGGAGGGAAGTTGAAGGAGGTCATGTTTGATGCTGATTTGTATCACACCATGAAAAGCAAGAAAAGTAGTTATCTTCAAAGGGTAAGGGCTATTCAGGGTAGACTTTAGGCACTGAAGAGACTGGGGAAAGTCTGAAATATCTTTTAGAGGGAATGATTATTAATCTAAAAATTTGCAGGTTTTTTCATCAGTATTCCTCTGATAATCACTTGCACAGAATTTTACTTAAACCAGAATTGATTGACATTTCTAATTAGATTCTGTGTTCTAAGCCATGTCCTAAGGAATGCTGCTACCACTCAAGGCTTATGTTTCTAATGAGGGATGGGGAAACCTGATGGTCATGAGCCCTGTTTAATTGTTAACCGTCAGAAATTGTAAAATGTGCAGCTTAGCAGTGAATTAGTGTGTTCCTCCCTAGATTGGGAGTTCTTAACTTTTTTGTGTGTCCTGGCCCCTTTGGCAGTTTAGGGAAGCCTATGGACCCTGTTTTAGAATTTAAAAAATCCCAATTGATGGAAGTTGTAATCTTCATTAGTGAAAATAAAGATTTTTTTTCTCACCTATATTCAAGGAGTTTCTATCAACAGACCCTCAAGGATATCCCAGCTTAAGAATCCAAGAGAGCAGTTAAATAAGAAGGCAGAGAGCTCTCAGAAGGTTTGGAAGACAAGCTGACCTGGGTAAAGGAGATGACCACTAGTGTCCATGAAGAATCTTTGGGCAGATTAGACTTTAAAATATAAGTTTCTAAGTATGGATTTAGCAAACCCTCCTAACACAATATCCAAAATATAGTTTGGGTCATTGTGGCACAGATTATAATTAGAATGACTATTGGCACTAACCAGCACATTAAGAAGAGGGCAAAAGGAAGAACCCTGAGCAGAGAATGATGGGCATGGGGCAATGACATCTGTAGGACAGGCTCAGAGCTGCGTGGAAGGATTGGTTGGCACTAGAGATGACAACATGTCAAAGACAGGAGTTTAAGGAGACACTGGAAACAACTAACTGCTTCATGGGAATAAATAAAGGAAGAAGTCACTTCCCTTATTGATGTGAACCATTGTTCTCTAGGTCCATGTAAGAAGCTTAAATTATGACTTGATCCTAACAAGGGGAAAAAGAAAAAAATCTTTAAAGGGAAAAAATTCTTAACACTTTTATGATCAGCATTAGTCTGGTTCCAGATTTGGTGTTTCTTTCACTCCATTACTCTGTTACCTTGATATTTATAGAAGAAGAGAATAATTTCTAGGACAGTAGATTTTATTTCATTGACATATCTTTGTGACTTTTGGGCAATCTGGAATAGAGTAGAAATAAGACCTAAGTGAGCCTTGAAGACATGGCCAGGGTATTCCTGTCTTCCTACTGTGTTTAGTCATTGTTTCTCTTTCCTTGAGTGCTCACCAGCTGGTATACCAGTGTGTATCTCTGAATGTATCTTTTCCTAGGTGTGTGGGGTCCTGTGGCAATTCTTGTTCCATTCCCTATGACAAAGGATTAGTGTTTTGGTAAAGATGGAATGTGGGATGCGTAGAACTTCTGGGGAATGCTATTGTGGCAAAGGATACAGGACTGGTTTGGAGACAGCTCCATCAATATAAAGGTGTTGTTCGAAAGCTCAGCTATAATAGGAGGAAGGGGAGAAAAATTGGGGTATTGGAATGGAGCTGGGTTGAAATACACAAGGAAGAATTAGTCTTACTTGATACCAACTTATGTTTCGTCAGTTACTTGCCTAGAAAATGCTAGAATATTAGGGCTTTAGGTGTGATGTATATATACTGAATATCAGATGATCCTGCCCATTTGTTAGTACTTTCTGGTCTACCCAACACTTAACCTATATTTTCATATGGAGCTTTATAATAACACTGGGGATAAGAAGCATCAATATTAACATTCTCATTTACAGATGAAAAAACTGAGGACCCTGCTCTCAAAGAGGCTGCATTCCATTAGGGCAGTGGGATGCAAAACATGGATAGGATTGGGCATTCCATTTACCCTCAGTTCAGTTGTCGTTTTGTGTTATTTTCACTTACATCCTCCTTATCTCAGTCTTCTTTTTTTAAAAAAAAATCCTTACTTTCTATCTTGGAATTAATATTAAGCATGGGTTCAAAGGCAGAAGAGCAGTAAGGGAAAGGCAGTTGGGGTTAAGTGGCTTGCTCACAGTCACACAGCTATTCTAATCCTGTTTTTTCAATGATTTTGGTATGTGCCTCAATTTTCTAATTAAAAAGAATATTCTTTCAGCATCTGACAAGTATTTGTATATCCCTACTAAGTATTGCACATTATATTTAATGCTGAGGATATAGATCTAAAAATGAAATAGTCTCTGCATTTTGTGAGAGGAGACATGGATAAAAGGAGGCTGCATTCCATTGGGGAGAAGGAGGCACATAACATGAATTGGTCTTTTTTACTTAGTTTTTATTGGTTGCTTTTTTGTGTCATTTTCATTTTTGTAGTCATTATTTGCATGTTTTGGGGGTTCTGCTTTCTTTGATTTTTAATAATTCATACCATTTCCCCCATGTTTTCTGAATTCATCAAATTTGTCATTTTTTGCCATCCCTTGTTCTTTATTTAATTCCAAAACTTTCCATGGTAGAGACTGATAAGCTCAAATTTAGGTTATTCTATCTGGCAACCATAATCTAGTTCTTCCCAAAAGAATTAATATTGATTCCAAACAAAACTATTACCTGGTAGGTTCTGGAACCACAAGAAGGAGGAGAGTTTGGTGAGCAGAATTTCTAGATAGTTAATTAACAGGCATTTATTAAGTGGTTACTGTGTACCAGACCCCGTGCCAGCCACTGGATATCCAATAGCAAATGGTCCCTGTTCTCAAGAAGTTCTTGTTCCAATGAGAGGAAACAATACTGTGGAAGAACCACTAGAATTATTTGCCTTCATTCACCAAATTATTGGAATTTGAATATTTAAGGGACCCTGGCAACCTGCTAATCCAACCTATAGTATTTTTTAAACTCTTCCCTTCTGTCTTAGAATCAATACTAAATATTTCCAAGACAAAAGATTGGTAAAGGCTAGGCAACTGGGGTTAAGTGTCACACAGGTAGAAAGTGTCTGAAGCTAGATTTGAACCCATGATTTCCTATATTCTGAGTAACCTAGATGCCCCCTAAACCTATACTTTAATAACTTACTGCTTGTACTGGAAGATTAGAGGAAGGGGTTGTATGCAAGGGAAAAGGAAGATGAGAAAGTTGCAATTAGCTGACAAGATCCACGTGGACCTTTAGGGACCTGACAGGATGCTTCTGCCTCCTTCCCTAGAAGTCCTCTGTGGTCTGACATCATGAGATTCTATGAAACCTTTCAGAAATAGTCCAACTCTTTGATGCTATTCTATAAGATTATGTTTTGTTGTAATGCAGAGCAGAAATGTAATTTTCTCTTAGATAAAGACTGATTAATATGAGATGACCTGTAGGGCAGCTCAGTGGATAGAGTACCCGCCTTGGAGATAGGAGATCCTGGGTTCAAATCTGACCTTAGATGCTTCCTAGCTGTGTGACTCTGGGCAAGTCACTTAACCCCCATTGCCTCACCCTTACCATTCTGCCTTGGAACAGATACTTAATATTGATTATAAGACAGACAGAAAAGGCTTTAAAAAGATAAGATGACCTGAATGTTTACCCAGTAGTCTAGCATTTATTTTTGCCATTGGCTTTTAATCTTAGAAGCATAACTGCATTAACTATTCCCAAGAAATTGTAAGCTGATATTTTAAGTGCTCATTTTTATTATAAAATAGACAAGAGGAAATAAAAGCAATTTCTGAAAATGAAAATGATTGTCTTGCTAATATCCCAGAAAAATTTAAAATATATAATATATACTGTAGTATTTTAAAAAGAAATATATTATGCACTAAAGAAGGGAAAAATTAGAAGTCATTTTAATTCTTAACTAAAAGTCAGAATGTAAACTGTGAAACAGCTGTATTTATTTCAAAATGTTTGATTTATTTTTCTTTTTTTGAAATCTCAGTTGTGTATATTGTTACAAATAAGGAACATTTTAATTATTGGTCTAATTTCAATATTACTATAGTTTGAAAGTAGAATCTTTTAAACTTTTTGGGGAATGCAACACTTGAATGGAATAAGTACGCTTCAAGTCACTGAGGTTCTAAGTCTTGAAGTATGATATTTTTGTCTACTCATCTTCAAAATATTCATTTATTTATTTATGTCCATGACACACATTTACTAGGTTCTACCTATGTTAGTGGTTGATGATGCAAAAATAAATAGCACATAGTTTCTTCCCAAAAAGAAGTTTATAATCTAGTAAGGAAGATAGGACATGGATGCAAATTATACTATAATAAATGCATAGTCAGAATAAGGGTTTGACATTAGATGAAGAAAAAAATGGGACTACTTTCAGTGCTGAGCTACTTTTCTAAATAGCTTCTCTTTCTTGTTAAAAAGTCTCACTTCCTATTAAATAGTATAATTTGAACATGTAGTCTTTTGTGAGATTATCTGACAAAGACAAAAGAATTGTCGAAGAAAAATATCAAATTGAGACCAATGATATGAATTCTCAGGCAAAGTCTGAGAACCTGGAGATTGAACATTATCCTAAATTCTCATGAGACTATTTTTTAAAAAATCATTCTTGAGACCTTTTATATCACTGATTCTTTTTTTTCTTATTTTTTCTTCTGTTTTGTTTTTCTTTTCCTTTTGGTTGGACTACTTGCATACTAATGGCCACAACTCCATTTGATAAGACTAAAATGCCAGAAGGTTATAAAAAAATGTTGTATGAATAAATTGTATCTTGGAGGAATCAGATGGCATCAGTTGATATGATTCATTAGTGCAGTGCCAGGTCTAGGAGTAGGCAAGGCAGCTATTTGCCTAAAGCACAAATTGCAATGAAGCATGACAAGGAATATGTTGTAATATTTCTTTTTATAAAGAATATTTCTTTTTATAATTTTAAAATGCATGCATTTTAATGCTCGAGAACTCTACTCTCTATGGCACATAGTCATTTGGTGTTAAGTGAGTTTGCATTTATTACAGAGAAGACCACAAAGCAGAAGACTGGTGGATGTTCACATTCAAGAGGTACAATATTCAAACCCTGCCAGGTCACTTTACTGCCTTGTGATGCCTCTGGGCTGGAGCCCTTATTTCAGAAATTGAGTGGAGTGTTGTACCACACAGTTGGCCAGTCAGTCAAGGATTCTTAATTATTAGGTAATATCAAAGGACAATGACTAGAACTCTAACCTTTATTCAGCCAACCAGAAACTAGCAGCTAAAGATTTAGTAATTTCCATTAAACCAAAATTCTTTTCAAACTCTTTTCAGGCAACAAATTGTTCATTTATGAAAGTGAAAATATCTTAAAACATCCTTTACTGGTTGATAACACTATTTACCCTTAATTTAGTGTTTTGGGATTTTGGATTTTGGGAATAGGCTCCTACTTCCCTCTTTTTTTTTGTCACAAATTCTATTTTATTTCTGCATCAACAACTGATCCTTGTTCCTAATCAGAATCAAATTCAGATCAGGACTGCTTTCTTCACCCTTTAAATAAATAAATTATCATTGACATACTAAAATTTAATTATCATCTTTTGGGAGAACTGAAATTCTTCATCACTGTTAAATCATGCCTAAATTCTGCGTGTTCCCCAAATTCTTCATTTTTTTTTATCCTCCCACAGGTGGCCTGTAGTATATATTGTCAGAATAATGGGTTTTGTTTCTTTCTTTGCTGAATCTCAGTTAAAAGCTCTACATTATTTTCTGGCATGATCATATCTTCCTAAAATAAAATGTTCTTTCACTGCCCCATTTATCTATCTTCTTTGTTAATAAGGCAAGTATTTATTTTCTATATTCTAGTTGTATGTCACATTCCATCAAATTCCAGGAAAATTTGTGGCTGACTTTGGTTCCCTGCATTAGAGTTTCTAGTTTATTTTATTGCCCACATTTTATTTGTGGGTAGATTATTAGGTCATGGGTCTTATTTTTTTAAATGAACATATATACATTATTTATTATAAAGATATTTTATCAATTACATGCAATACACTTCCACATCAGGGAGGGCATGGGTTTATTGTTGGTTTTCTTCTTAGATACTGTGTCCTATGAATTATTATTTATCTCTACTTATAGTGTCACATATTTACAGATATTATGCTTTCTAGATATTTGAGGGTGATTTGCTATCCACATCTGTTTTTTAAAATAAAATTTGTGAAACTCAAGGGATATTTATCTATCTACCTCTGGATTATAATTCAGTACATTAAATGTATATTGAGCACCTACTATGTTCCAGGCATTGTGCTAAAATCTCAAAATACAATACCAAAAAACAACAACAACTACATACATACAACACAAACATATCCTGAGAATCCATTATCTAGCCCAGTTGTTTTTGTAGTGCCAAAAAGTGGCTGCTTTGGCATGGAGTAACCAATCATCAATTCAGCTATTCTTCCTATGACCATTACAGGACAGCATTTCTTTTCTAACTGTGAAACTGCATCATCATTCCTTGGGGAGTGGGAATAGCTATATGCCACTGGCCCTCTTTCATTTCTTGATCTCAAAACATATTTTCCAATACAGGTTTTATAGACTAAAAAAGAAAACTTTGATGTAATTTGAAGGACAGTATTTTCATCTTCTACAGTGATTCTTTTATTTTTTTAAACCATAATCTTCTGCCTTAGAATCAATTCTAAGAGAGAAGAGTGGCAAAGGCTAGGTCATCAGGGTTTACCCAGGCTCACACAGCTAGAAACTTATGTGAAGCCATATTTGAACCCAGTCCCTCTCAACTCCAGGCCTGGTGCTCCATCCATTGCATTACATATTTGTCCTTTGCAGTGAATATCAATGGCAGTGACGCTGTATCAATACAATAAGAGCTAGTCTCAGACCCAATCTTTACTCCTTGTGAACACTTGTTAAGGGTGCAAAAATGTCTTGGAGTTGGCTTATATTGTCTTATGAAATTGTTAAATTTTCAGTGTGAACATTTACACTGTGAAATTGGCAAATGCTACAGATTAGGGTTTGATTTATTGTTTTGTGATGGAGTGTATTAGAGAAATTGATGGAGAAAATGTTGTTAATATAGTTTAAACTTAAAAGCAATACTCCTATTAAGTTCATATCCCAAAAAGATTAAAAATATGGGACATGCACCTACATGTACAAAAATATTTATAGCAACTCTTTTTGTGGTGGCAATGAACTGGAAAGTGTAGGGATGTCTATCAGTAAGTTGTGGTATATAATTGTAATGGAATACTATTTTGCCATAAGACAAGAAGACTTATACAAAGTGATTCGAAGTAAAGTGAGCAGAATGTGGGAAACATTGTACACAGCAACAATAATAATATATGAAACTCAACTCTGAACAACTTAATTATTATCAGCACTGCAAGGATTCAGGAAAAGACTGTCCACCATGAGGGAAGTGAGCAAAAGAATAACTAAAACAGTTGTCAATATGCTAATGATGAATAATTATCAAAATCTTTTCATTTAAGCCATTTTAGTTCTTGGTTATGTTTTATTATACACAAAATCCAAGGTCTTAAAAAATAGAGTGTATTCTAAAACATGGGGAGGGGGGGAAGAATAGTATTGCCTGATGGGAAATTTCTCATATTTTTCTAAATTAAAAATTGCATAATTTTCCCATTTTACACTAGAACTTTATTGGAATTACCATAATAATTAAGGTAATAGCAACCCTTAATTTATGCAAATATGCAGTCTCAGCCTATTATAAAATGAGTGATTGAAATGGAAAGTATATGACCCCTTGTCCTTTTTGTTTCTACTACAATGGAAAAGGAGGAAAATGACAATGAAAATATATTATGAAACACTAGTTCCATTCCTATAAAGTGTAAGAAAGTCTAACTATAATATTTTACCGTCATTTTTCTTTTACATTCTCATTAACCTTGATGAAAAGTACTTTTTCAACATTTTATCTTGCCCACAATTGTGTGATTTAAGAATGAAAATGTTTGTTTTTACAAATGAGGAAACTGAGACAGGAAAATTGAGAGACTTGACTCAAATCACTTTAACTAATTAATGGCAAAGCCAATACTGAAATCAAATTTTCTTATTCCTAGCCTATGTATTTTCTATCAGTCCTTGTTGTTTCTTTAAATAAAACTGAAGCTCAGCTAGAAGAAAGATCCTGAGGATACATGCTACTGAATTCTATTTCACTTAGTAGCATAGTCAAACTAGTTCATGAAAGTCAAATATGAAATATTTAGTGTGAATATACTTTGAAGATCAGAAAAAAGCTATAAATCAGGGCTCATTTTATTATTATAATTGTCTAAACTTAAGAAAACAACAGAGAAAATATTAATCATGCATATTAAACTGAAAAGTGTGTCAAACCGACATTTGCCCTTCCCTCACCCCCAGCTGGATGGTAAATATTACCAGTAAGTTCTTGCTTACAACTAAGACATTAACTTAGAATAAGGTTTTCATAAGGGTAGTGTTCGAATATTTCTCCAAATGGCAAGTGAGCTTCTGGAGAAGTTGTGGCACAAAATGTAATGTCTTATTAGATGTTATTAGAATGTTTATTTTATATATTATTAGATTATTATTATTATATAATTATTAGAAACTCCTGAAGTTTTACTTTCTGACAATGATTTAATTTTTTAGACTTTTCCTGTATGATTAAATGTCCTAAAATTTTGTGCCTATAGTTTCACAACTATTAACACAGAATAGGGAAGACTGAAATTTAAATCCTGCTCTGATCTTTTAGAACAAGAGGGTGATGTATAAGCAGAAGGAAACCTCAAAATGAAAACTCCTAGTTATATTATAATTGGATGGGTAGGTTTTGGAGAAATGATAATGCATTCTGTTTTAAATGTTTGAAAGAGTTCAGGAATGTTCAATAGGCAATTGGTGATGTAAGATTGAGGCTTAGGGAGAAACTGGAGTTGGATGTATATATTTATATATCAAATGCATAGAGGTGATAATTCAAGTGGTAGAACCTGGTGAGTTTTTAAGGATAGGAAAAAAAGAAAAAGAGAGGAAAAAAAGTTAAGCGAGAGAGAGAAGAGGAGGGAAAGAGAGGAAAGGAAGGGGTCCAGGAGAGGAGAGCAAAGATGAACACAAAGTTAGGAGGAGAACCACGTAAGAGTTCTTCCTATCAGTGCTACAAAGTGTCGTTTCAGGAAAATTAAGTCTCTAAGAGCAAGTCTATGAGAAGAGGATGAGGAGGAAAGGTCCAAAAAGAGAAGTTTGTTCATTATGAAAAGGGAATTATAGAGAGCATGATGGAAGTGGATGGGTAGTATTGGAGGGCAACATGGACAGGATAGGTTTGAAGAGTATGGAAAAGAGAAAATGGGAGGTGATATTTGAAGATATTCTGCTCCTACATAGCTTCTGATGAAGTAATATGAGGATGGGGGGGGGGGAGTAACAGGTGCTTCTGGGAGTCTGCTAGCCACAGTATACATAGAAGTAGATGGTATTTGAATTGTAGTGCTCATCTGATGGTGTTGCAGGGCAAAGGTGGTGGACACTGGATTTTGGTTATTAATAATAATAACTAGAACTTATATAATACTTTAAGGCACTTTACAATTAACCACTCATTTTATCCTTATGAGATAGATGCTATTATTATCTCCATTTTATAGATGAGGAAACTGAGGCAGACAGGGGTAAATTGCCTTGCTCAGAGTCTCACAGCTAGTAAGTGTCTAAGGTTTGATTTGAACTTAGTTCTTCTTGATTCCAAGGCTAGAGCTCTACCTTATTGTTTATTTGTTCTCTCATTTATTTGATTTGGGGCAACTTTTCATGTTTTGTTAATAACTCTTAGGTCTTTTGAAAACTCCTTTAATTTTTCCCATGTACTTTAACTCTAGAAAATATTTCTTCTTTTCAGGCTAATTTTCTCCTACCCACCCTTCATACACACTGTACTCTACTTGCTGATACTGGAACTCAGCTTTCCATCTTGTGCCTGGGATGTTCTCTCTTGTCACTTCTACTTCTAAGAATTCCTAGCTAACTTCTGAGACTCATCTTTTTTTTTTAATTTAAGCTCTATCTTTTAATTTTTTTTGTTTTTTAATTTTTATATGTCAGTGCAAAATGTAAAAATATTTGTTTTGTGATTTTTTCAATCCACGTACTTTTTCTCTCTCTTTTCTTCTCCCTCCCCAAGGAGGCAAGTAATATGCTATAGGCTGCATATTATACAATATGTATTTCCACGTTTATCATGTTGTGAAAAGGCACATATTGCTTACACTAAAGAAAAATGCACAAAAGAAATGAAGACTGGTATGTTTCAGTTTTGCATTTGATCTCTCTCTTTATGTGTGTGTATATATGTGTGTATATATGTGTGTGTGTGTGTATATATATATATATATATATATATATATATATAATTTTATATGGCAGTGGATATCCTTCTGTCATCAATCTCTTGCTTGGACTTATCCTAGATCTTTGCCTTGTTGAAAATAGTTAAGTTATTCAGAGTTGATCATCATTCATTATTGCTATTACTGTATACAGCATTCTCCTGGTTCTGTTCACTTTACTTTGCATCATTTCATATATGTCTTTCCAGATTTTTTGTGATCATCTTGTCTGTCATCTCTTATTGAAAAATAATATTCCATTACAATCATATCATACAATACAGCTTGTTCAGCCATTCCCCAATTGATGGAGATCCCTTCACTTTCCAAGTTCTTTGAAACCACAAAAAGAGCTGCTACAAATATTTTTTTGCATAGGTAGCTTCTTTTCCCCTATCTTTAGTCTCTTTGGGATAGAGACCTAGTACTGGTGTTGCTGTTAAAGGGTATGCAGAGTTTGATGGCTCTTTGGGCATGGTTCCAAATTGCTCTCTAAAATGGTTGTATGTATTTACAGTTCCACCAATAGTGTATTCATGTCCTGATTTTTCCACATTGCCTCCAACATTTATCATTTTCCTTTTTTTGCCATGTTAGCCTGTCTGATGGATATGAGGTGGTACCTCAGCATTGTCTTAATTTGCATTCTCTAATCATTAATGTTTTAGAGCATTTTCCCCATAAGATTAACTGAAGAGAGTTTTAATTTCTCCATCTGAGAATTGCCTCTTCATATTCTTTGACCATTTTTTAACTCTGAGGTTCATCTTATTTATTCTTTATGGCAAGTTTATAGGAACTTCTTTCTGATCCTCTTGGTTGCTGATGCTCCTTCATTTCTCGAGTTATGATGTATATGCTTAGCTGTGTACATGTCATATTCCCCTTTCCTTAATAAAATGCAAATTCCTGAAAGGGGAGGATTATTTTGTTTTCATTATATCCCCAGGACCTAAAACACAGAAAGCATTTAATAAATGCTTTGTTGGACTGAATAGCACCAGGTGATTTGCATAAGTGAGCTCTTTCCACTATCCCTCATGTCAGGGTCCTAAGATGTTTAGTGCCCCTTTTTCTCCACTTTAAGGCACCTTCCCTGCCTCCTTCAAAGGTTAAAAAATCCTCAGTTCTGACTTAATCTTGAATAAATTGAACTATTTTGCAGTTTGTGTATCTTGGCTATGCCTGAGAATTTAACGGCTTCTTGCCTTCCCTCTGAGATTATCTTCAGTTTATGCTGTATATATTTTGTATATAAATGGTTGTTTACATGGAGTCTCTCTTATCGAAATGTGAGCTCTTTGAGAATAGGGTTCATGATTTTGCCTTTCTCTGTATCCCTAAGGCTTAACACAATGTCTGGTTCATAGTAAGCAATTAATTGCTTGTTGACTGACTGACTGATTTATAATTTTCTCAGTACAGTGACAAGAGAGGCATGCCAAGGCAGAATTAGTAAGTGGGATGAAGTTGTTTTCCATCATTTAATTAGTGGGCAGCTCTGCAAACTAGCATGCTCCCATCTAAATTTATTCACTAGTTAGGAAAACACATATAATGTATGTTATAACAAAGGTATAAGTCAATGAATTGCTTCCTTCAGTTGTGTGTTAAGCTTTAGTTCTAATTATGATTGAAGAAGACTCTAGTGTTCTATTAATCCATCATGGAGGAGACAAAGAAGATATTTCAGAAAAGATCATTCCTTGCACTCCTGAAATTTTTTAAAATTAGATTTTCTCTAGTTACCATTTATTTTTACTTTTTTATATAGAGCACAATATAACATGTAACATAACAATAATATTATATATAATTTGTTATAAATATGTAACAAATTATAATAAATATACTAATCCAAGAGAAATAGATTCTCACATTAGTTATGTCCCAAAATCTACACCACAAGAGGGTAGCAAGGTTACTCAGTGGATTGAGGGCCAGTTCCTGGATTCAAATAAGATCTTAGACATTTCCTGGCTGTGTGACCCTAGGCAAGTCACTTAACCCCCATTGCTTAGCCTTTTCTGTTCTACCTTGGAACTGTAAAAAAAATAGACTCGAATACAGGACTACAATCCCCACAAACCCTTGCTCCACTTCCCCAAAATGCTTTGTAATCTCATGGGAATTCTGAAGTGGGCCGAGATCGAGGAAGGATTTAAGCTGGTGGCAAAGGTTTTTGGGTCTCTTTTGGATTTTCGTTTCGGAGCAGAGGTGTCTCTTCCACGACATGAGGTTATTTTTTCTAGGCCTCTGGCCTAGGCACATGTTTCTTACTTGTATATTCTTTAATCCTTAATCCTTAATCCTTAATAAACCTCTAAAAAATATAATACTCCTTGCAGAAAGAAACTAATTTCTACCTGCCTCAGTCTCCCCATAGTCCTAAATTTTAACTGTTACAGATGGCGACCACTAGATTGGATGAGAACTTCTCAAATTTTTTAGCCTAGAAAAAAAAATTTTTAAGCCACGTATCTCCAAGATGCCTTTTAGAAAACCATCTTGATCAGCTCCTGCCTGCAGCCCACTCTGGCTCCTGCTTCTGCTCCTGGCCTCTCACCTGGTGCCCGAGCTCCTGGCCCTGTTTGTCTGCACTCTGGCTCCTGGCCCTACCCACCCCGGAGGTCTGTCTCTCACTCATCTGGCCTCCGACCCAGACAGCTCATCACCCAGATCCTTGGAGCAGATCGCTGAGGACTCATTGCGACCAGCTGGTAACAGTATTGGCCACGTAGGCGGAGGGGAGAGACGAGAGGGAAAGGAGAACGGGTAATTTTCCCTTAGGCTAAGCCTCCGAGTGGACAGGGTAGGAGGAGGTATCAGAGCAGGGGAGAGAGAAAAGGGAGAGAAGAAACAGATTTTTCAAACAGAAACTTAATAGCAATGGTCTGTTTAAAAGGATACCTTTTGACTGTTCTGGTAATTTCATTGATTTCACCTGTGTGCCAGAAGAAAGATTCAGCCCAAAGATTCAACTTTAACTTTGAAGGGGCAAATGGGTGGCTCAACGAACTGGGAGCCAGACCTGAGGGCATGTGGTCCTGGGTTAAAATCTGGCCTCAGATACTTCCCAGCTGTGGGGCCCTGAGCAGACCCCTTAAACCACATTGCCTAGCCCTTACCACTCTGCCTTCGGACAATAGGCATTTAAATGGATAATTAATAATTAAAAAAAAAAAACACCCAAGGAACTTTGAAGAGACTAAAGGCTATATTCTAAGGCATTTCAGACTCCAATGGTTTATAAAAAAATCTGTGTATCTCTATTGTATTTTTCCTGATTGTTTTAAGATATAACTTTGTGATTTTAAGTTCATATATTACGGGATTGAATATTATCCTGTTACACTAAAGGTTGATTGAATTTACTTTGAATGTACTGAGTTTTGAAATTCTATTGTTTTCCCCCTATAATTGTGCTGAACAAATATTATTGTAATTAAGCCCATATGAAAAAAAAAGCCTTTCTAATTTGACTTTGTAAATTATCACATAGATGGACTTCAGAACTGGTTATAATTGTATTAACAACCTTGGAAAAATTTAATGTGCTAAATAACTCAAATGATTTGATTTTAAGGGTTTTTTAAATATGATTTTTGGAATTTTTTTTTAACAATCTCTGGTTATTTTTGCCTACTCCTACTGCAAGGTAAGGCCAATAGTAGCTGAAGTGAAATACATTTTATAACCCCCAACCTTCCCATATTTCTAAATATGTGAATGGAAGTTGGGCAGTTAATCTCAGGGCATTTGTACCCCTAATAAGCCTCCAATAAAAGGAGTATCCCTTTATTTATACTCTTCAGCTCACTACTTTACTTCTACCAGAATGATATATAGATTTCTTGATTATGTTCTAAACCCAAGATGAGTTTTACTTTGTTTAAAAATGTTTAAATGCCAAGGTTGAAAGATTGCTACGTTTGTAAAAATTGTGACAAATGTCCATCAATTCATAGGTTTTAAAAATGTCATACAGCAACTTATGTGAAATGTGAAAGTGTGTTTGTTTGCTATTGTAATTGATTGGGCTATTGAGAATTTTGGAGACATTGATAACTACATATTTGTACTACTGTATTTTTAAAAATGAAAAATTGTTAACCTTTGTTCAATTCATTTGCTTTCTACTCACAGTGATCATGGCCAGATATTAAGAGGAAATGGATCTCATTTTTGGTGAGAAAGCCTTGTATTTTATATTTTCTTAGCTGACACAGAGTGTCAATGATTATGAGTTATATTTTTTAATTTTTAAAGCTCTTTTATTATTATATTTTTCTTGCATGTGCAATATACTTTTTCAGTTTATTTTATTATTTTTTCTCTCCTTTTTATATTTGAAGCACATGTCACCAGCATTAAGATTTTCTTTAACTTTTTGACTTTTCAGTGCTACAAGTTTGAAATACATTTGCTAATGCATGCCCCAAAAGGCTTGTGACTATAAAAACGATGCCACTAATTATTTAAATAAATGATGGGACTTTGCTTAATGATTCTGTCTGATTCCAGGACAAGATATACACACAAGAGCCATTGCAAAGAGCCAAAGAAAGGCCAATCCAGGATGGACTGATGCACATCTAGGCCAATACAAAGGTCTTGAACCTAGTGTGAAGACTCAAGGTTACTATGTTTAACATGTGTTAAGACATAGGCTTTCCTTGTATCCACACTCACCCTGAAGATACTCACAGACGAGTATCCCCAAAACCTTGGCTCCTACTTGGCTTCTATAATCTGGTCCCCTTCTTTTCTGCCTCTCATAGTGTGGTACCTTTCTGTAGTCCTGGCTATTGACTGGGTAAATGCATCATTGCTAAGATCATTTTAATTGGGCCCTGATTCAAGGACCCGTTATAGATTTATTTTTCTTTTACTTGGAATTTTTACACATAAGACTTTGATAGTCTATATTTTCATCCAGAAATTTTTCTTTTTTTTCTTTTTTTGATTTTTCTGATGTCTTTTAATATCTGTTGCCAATTGATTCATATACCTCAGCCATGCATCCCTAAGTGATCCCGGTTTTTTAATCACCCTCTTAATGGGGGGAATGTAAAAGAAAATATTATTATTTAAATTGCAAAGTTTAAATTCCTTTTGAGAAGAATTTTAGGTAAAAAAAAAGCTACCTCTCTGAATCCAGAACTGAACTGTTGGAGAAGCCACCATGAAGAAGCCTCCAGACCACAAGTTACACAAAATTGAACTTTGGGTGTGGTTGATTGAACATTTATTTGTATGTATACTTTTATGCCAAACGAGACTGCCCCCTAACTGGCTTTCTGTCAATGTGTCCAGTAATTATTGGTTTTGTTTTGTTTTTTCTCTTATCCTCAAATTATTGTAGTCTTTAAATTGATTATGTTTTTATGATCCTTTGGGGAAGGACTTCTTCCCAGAGGATCAGACGGTGGGCATGTAAAAAATAGACTCAAATACAGGACTACAATCCCCACAAGCCCTTGTTCCACTTCCCCAAAATGCTTTGTAATCTCATGGGAATTCTGAGGTGGGCTGAGATTGAGGAAGGATTTAAGCTAGTGGCAAAGGTTTTTGGGTCTCTTTTGGATTTTCATTTTGGAGCAGAGGCATCTCTTCCATGACGAGGTTATTTTTTCTAGGCCTCTGGCCTAGGCACATGTTTCTTACTTGTATATTCTTTAATCCTTAGTCCTTCATAAACCTCTAAAAAATATAATACTCCTTGCAGAGAGAAACTAATTTCTACCTGCCTCAGTTTCCCCTGTTAGATTTAAAATAGTTTTGAGTGTTAAATAGTTGTAGATAAGAGACTGGGAGCCATAAACTATGATAATTAAAATGTTTTGGGAGCAAGGGAAATATATATCAATTATGACCACTGAAATATGTTTTCTACTGTGTCTTGGTTTTATATAAATATAAGATGGTCGCCAGGGAATATATTCCCAATTTATGAATATGCCCAAGCCAACTGGGTTTTATAGAGAAATTTAATTTATAATACACTGATTAATCAATAGAAAAAGAGAGAAAGAAAGGAATAAGAATGAATAAATCAGTCAGTTGGGTTTATCACTCACCCAAGATCTCTCTAGGTAAGGCTTCTCATGGCAACCTCAGGCTCCACCTTCAAGAGAGCCTCCTTTCAAGAAATGTTTCCAGAGAATTCTCCTCCTTCAGAGCCAGCCTTCTCTCTTAGTCCTCCCACAGAGCAACCTCCTCAGTCCTCCTTCAGAGCCACCTCTCTCAGAGCAAAACCTCCTCCCAGAGCCAAAAACCTCTCTCCTCTCCTCTCTCCTCAGACCCCACTATCTTTAAGGAAACCATCTAAGTTCCCTCCCCTCAGTTCTCACATCTACCAATCACTGTCCATGTCTTCCCTGTGCCAATGGTGGCTCTAGCTTAACCCAGGACCACCCAGAGGTCTGCCCCTTTGCACATGTCTGTTGAAGGTCATATTCTTAAATAATTAAATCTTGATCCTTGCTGCAGCCCTTCCTAAATCCTTTTATTCTGAGTAGGGTGGAGATTGTAGTTTCAAGACCTGGTTCTGTAATTCCAAGTATCTCTATTCTATCAATTCTAAAATCAATCATGACTCAAAGAACTTCCTGTTCTATGCTTAAGCATAGGTCAAAGCCCTTTCCATTGTTTAGCAAAAGGTTTCTGTCCTAAAGTAGTCTTAGGTAGGGAGGAGAAAGATCCTCCCATGCCGAGGGGTTTCACATTCCAATAGAGTTCTTACTATCAGTAGGAAATTTTTTCCAGTATGAGATTTCCCAATGGGGAAATTTCCAACATTCATAAGTGTAAGAAATTTTAAGGTTTACACCCCATAGTCCTAAATTTTAACTGTTACAGAACTAATCCACAATATTGATTCTAAGACAGAAAGAAGGTAAGAGTTTAAAAAAACCCTAAAATTAAAACTAAAAGTTATACCATGTAAAGTAAATGCCTATATATCATCTATTTACAACCTGTGGCCAGTCTTTAGTACCAGGGAATTTAGGATTCTTGTAAAAGAATAAAGGAGTTGAAAAGCAATTAATTGTTTTAATAAATCTTACTAATGAGGATCCTTTCTTCAAATCTTTTCCTTGACTCCCACTTAAAACTTTCTGGCTAAAATATATTAGGTATACAGAAGTCATTAATTTCAGTTTACTGTAAGGATTTTTTTAAAAACCCTTATCTTCCATCTTGGAATCAATACTGGGTATTGGTTCCAAGGCAGAAGAGTGGTAAGGGCTAGGCAATGGGGGTCAAGTGACTGGCCCAGGGTCACACAGCTGGGAAGTGTCTGAGGCCAGATTTGAACCTAAACCTCTCAACTCTAGGCCTGGCTCTTAATCCACTGAGCTATCCAGCTGCCCCCAACTGTTAGGATTTTTGAAGGAAATATATCCATTAGTTTTTTGTTGACTCTAGAAGAAATAGAAATTGTTTGAACAAATGGTGGAAAAGTGAAAACTTGCAACTGATCAAGGGCTATTTTCTCTACTTATGGGCAAACAGGGATTACACCTCATTTCAGAAGAGGAATAGATTACTTTTCACAATCCATTTAACAAAAGAGACCAATTCTATGCACATTATTTAGTCATGATCTCAAAAACACTTTCAAGAGACTGAAGTTGAAAGAGACGAGTTCTTGAATGTATAAAACCTGCCTTTTATTTTCTCATTAAACTCCTCTTCAAAATCTAACCTTTTCATCTAACTTAGCAATTCATTGTCACTGTAAAAAAGTCACCATCAAACAAGGATTATATGTTTAATGTCAGAAGGCTTAATAACCTATCAGATAGGGTTCAAGTATGCCACTTTTTTGTTTGTTTACATTTGATCCATAGTCTTTTTGGAATTCATCTGAAGTTTCCTATTTAGTGGAGGAGCATGAAATGTTGGTTATGACTTCATATAACCAGGATATCCCCAAAGTCTCAATGCAATTTTAAGCGATTTAAGCTAAATAGTGAATGAAGTTAGCACCAGGATCTGTCATTAATAATGTCTGCCTTTAGAAATTTAAGGCATAAATTAAGGGAAATAGAGTGACTAGCAATGGAGCACCAGATATCCATAAAGCAGAAGGATATGTTTGTGAAGTAAATCCACCCCTGGAGACTCATTGCCTCCTGACCATGGTTCCTTGTCAATTGTAAAAACTTCCAGCTCTGCCAATTATTAGAGCAGCAGGGTCAAATGGAAATGGAAATGAGGGTCACTAAACTGTGCATCAGAATTCCTGCAAGCTGCATGTGGACTTGAAAACCACATAATGCCATTATCTGTGTTTTATTGATTAAATATTTACTAATTACATTTTAACCTGGCTTGGACCACATTCAAGAGTATTGTGGGCTGCAAGTAATCTTTGTTCGATAGTTCCTATGGTCAGAGATTTCTTTAGATAGATTTTTTCACTTCTAAAGTCCATAATTCCACCCACTTTTTGTAAGCCTTACTCATTGCCATTTTTATGGAATAAGACTGTAAAGTAGAGTAAAGAAGACTACCCCCAAAAGCAGACCTCAAATCATGTTTTTTGCTCTATTTTGTAACATTATACATGCATGCACATTTCTTGCCACTTTCATAGCTTCAGAGATGTCTAGATACTAAGAGGTACAGCTAGGTGATATGGAGCACCTGGGCTGGAAGTCAAAATTCTTTCTGAGATCAAATCTGGCATCGGTCATTTACTAGCTGTGTGTCCCTGGGAAAGTCACTTAATTTTATTTGCCTCTGCTTTCTCATCTGTAAAATGAGCCAGAGAAGAAATGGCAAACCACTTCTGTAGTTTGGTCAAGAAAACCAATCAACTGGACACAATTGAAATGACTCAACATCAATGTGATAGCAAAACCAGTTAATTGATTGACTTCATCAAAAATAATTTGAAGTTTTCATTTTAAATGAAAGAGAAAAGAAATATTATTTCCATGGTTTTATGGCAACCACCAATAAAATATTATTTATGTAAAGGTCATTTTCTTGGCTACAATTCTTAAACTTGACATTTTCTCCTTGTTTTTCTTTCCACATGAGAGAGAAGGATCAGTACCAAAATACAACAGATTTGATCACTCTTGTTCAGGGGCAATGAATGTTTATTTCTTCAGTTGTGATGATTATTTAAACTTTTACATTGTTCACTGTGGACTGTCTTATCTGGAATAATTGTAATTTGGGCTTCATTTTAATTCATCTTTCTCCTTCCCTTCCTCATTTCTTATGCCATTCTCTTTAATTTTATTCCTGCCCATAATGCCAAGCTTATTTTCAAAGCATCCTTAAATAGAAAATGAAGATGATTGAGTGAAATATTTATTCACATCTCACAATTTACAAATCAGAGAACTGAAATTATTTATATTTATAGTTAAAAAAAGTAAGGGGCCATTGTGGAACTCAGGGTGGAGAAAGGGAAAAGGATAGGATAGTCAGGAGATTCAGAGCACAAAAATCCTTTTAAAGGTGAAAGAGTGCTCATGGAGATTTCTGTCTGATAAATTACTTTCTGATCGTCATTGCATCAGACTAATAATAGTATCAAAGCTTGTCTCAAAATTTGGGAACAAAGAAGAATGAAAATCCAAAGCAGTGGCAAGACACACTTTCCAAGTCAGAGAACTTATCAACAGAGGACTATGAGAATCATTTTGAGATGATGGGCTATCTCAAGATGTTTAATGAGAGAAGCAAAGAAGGTACCAGTGAAGCAGACATATAATGATAAAACCAATTGGGATGTTCTGTTGCTTTCAATATGGACGCTAGAGATAAGGAGTTTTTGGATAAAATAAGAAAATGGCTTTTATTCTTTTAAGATATTATTATACATCAATGGAACCCTGATATTATCTGGCATCTCTTTGCAAATTAATCATGCAGAGAGACACACAAAGGAGGTATAGCAATAGATAGCAAGTTGCTATTCTTTTGAATAGGATTAGGAATTGGATTTGTACTTTCCTCAGTATCAGAAGCTTCTAGATGAGGAATCTCCCTCTACAACTGTAGGTTTGAGACTTCTATGCAGTCTTAGAAAGTTGCTTAGAGAACTGGGAGGTTAAGTGATCTACCCAGGTGTCAGAGTAAGGATTTGAATGCTGGCTTTAAAGCTAGCTCTCTTGCCATTATTGCCTCTCATATGTTTGAAGAGAGGCCAACTAGATGGCATAGAAGATATAAAACCAGATCTGGAATCAGGAAGACCTGAGTTAAAATCTGGTCTCAGATATTTTACTGGCTGTGTGATGCTGGGCAAGTCACTTAACTTGGCTTACCTCAGTTTCCTCATCTGTAAAATGAACTGGAGAAAGAAATGGCAAACTATTCCAGTATTTACTCAAGCAGATGGGGTCACCCTGGGGATGTAGACTCTAAATGCTCATCCGAGTGCAAATATCAACATCATGGAAATAGGTTCTGATCAAGGACACACGTAAAACCCAGTGGAATTGTGCATCAGCTATGGAAAGGGGTGTGGGGAGGAGAGGGAGGGAAAGAATATGATTTTTGTAACCCTGGAATAATGTTCTAAATTGACTAAATACAATTTTCTAAAAAAAAAAAAAGGTTAGTTAGTATTTGTGACAAAATACATGAATATTACAAAAAGTAAAAAATTTTTAAAAAAATTTAAAAAGTTGGGGTCAGCAAGTATTAGACATGCCTGAAAATGGCTGAACAACAACAAAATAATGTTTGAATGGCATAGGAAAAAATAATTATCAAGTGCTAAGTCTGGAGTCAGGGGGACCTGGGTTCAAATCAGACCTCAGATACTTCCTAGGTGTGTGACTCTGGGAAAGTCACTTAACCCCAATTGCTTAGCCCTTGACACTCTTCTGCCTTAGAATTGATGTTAAGGTAAAAAAATATTAGCAGAGACAACAACAACAACAAAAATAGAGTACTAACCACTAAGTAAGAACAAGTTACTTTTGATGGTAGAGTCAAGGGTTCAATTCTAGCAAATAGCTAATGTTAATTATTCCTTTTCTGTTGCTTCACTACAGAATTCTGTTAGTTTTTAGCCAGTTTTCTTAATAAATGTATGGTTTGAGGTTTATGGGAAGCTTCAAGAGGTTGTAGCTAGATTAGGTCTACTCCCTTACTAATAATGGAAGAATAATCCAAAGGGAATTGCTTTGTTGCTAATTCTTCCTTCAATAATTCAAAGTTTTCACTTGAAATGAAACTGGTTTCATCAGTATGAGAGATTACCAGCACAGATTTGAGATTCCTCCCTTCTTTAGTAGACACCGTCCCAAGTTGCTGCCTTTAAACTGGCCATTTAAGCTGACCATTGATGATGAGCCTGACTGAGCTGGCTGAGGTGGTCAGTAGAATGTAAGTTTCTTGAGGATGAGACTTGTCTGCCTTTTTGTATTGGTATCCACACCACTGGTGGGGATCCTTTGATAACTAAGTATCTCCTCTGGTCTAGGATGAGACATTAGGGCAGGATTTTAGTGGAGAAAGGAATAGCAAAATCATTATTTTGTTGTTGTTCCATTTGAAATTTTCTTGGCAAAGATATCCAGTTCATTTTATAGATGAAGAAACTGAGGCAAACATATTTATGTAAATTGTCCAGCTAGGAAGTGTTTGAGGCCAAATTAAAAACTCAGATCTTCCTGACCCCAGGTACAATTGCTATATCCACTGTGCCACTTATTTACCCTGCAAGTGATTTTGTGATCAATATTAAAGAATGGTAGATGATAAACTGAATGGTGCTCAGAACAGAGAAACAAATCACTGAATTATAGTCCAAAAAGTATAGGGATGGGGGCAGCTAGGTGGCACAATGGTTGGAGCAAAGCTTAGGGTCAGGAGGACCGAGGTTTAAATATGACCTCAGTCCCTTTCTAGTTGTGTGACTGTGGCCATCTCATTTAACCCTATTTGTCTAGACCTTTCCATCTGTCCTAGAGTTATTACTAGGATATAAAAAAATAAGAGCTTAAAATCTTTAAAAATGATTTTAAAAGGATAGGAATAGTGCCATCAGCTGTCAGTTCTTTGTCAAGCCATTTTTTCAAAAGCATTTTATAATTATATAATTTATATGTAAATATTTATCTAGTCCATATTTATCTGATATTAGGTATTATGTTCTATCTAGTCAAGGTAAGAATAAACTTTTCTATTGGACTTTTCTACTTGAGTCACAGAAAATAATAGGTAGAAACTGTCCTTAATACTAGAGTCTGGACTCTGAAATCTTCAGTTTAGTCTGTATGTATCTTTGAATATAGACGTTTTCTGGTGTCTCCCCCAGGCGACAATAAGAGCAGGGGTTGGACTTTTATCATTCTTAGTAACTCCATTTCATAGCACAGTTTCTGGAACCCAGAAAGAGCTCAATAAATGGCTATTGATTGACCGACTGTCCAATAATGCTTAAGGGGACCATTCCCTCCTTGATATCTATCAGTAATGTCCTGAACTGTTTAATTAGAGATCTCTTGGTGTTGGTTTTTTTTTTTTTTATGTTCTATTTGGGAAGGAGTAAGTTGAAGGGAGATACCATGAACATTTGGAAAAATAAATGAAAAGAAATTTTAAAAATTAAAAATGCATTAGATCATGAAAAAAAAAACCTGTCCATCAATTATTTTTCTATCAGTGCAAACTCAATATATAAAAACCTAAACTTCTCTTTTCCCCATCAACTTATGCTGATGACTTTTTTTCCTGTCAAACAAGTAACTATTTCCCCCAGTCATCCAGTTTAGGAATCTTGGTTTCCTTTAGCCTCTCTTTTTTTTTTTTTATTTCTTTCACCTACCCCATGTTCAATCAGTCAAGTACTGTTAAGTATTTTCTTTTACACTTGTCACTTCCATTCTTTCTTTGCACTCTTTTCTAAGCACTGCCAGCATCACAACCAGATGATGACAACAGGGCTCTAATTGTTTCTCTCCTCTCTGTCCCTCCTCACTGTACACTATCCAAGACTGGGCTTTAACAATATCTCATAATTTTGTGGGACCTATGTCTTTGCTGTTGGTCAATCATTTCAGTCATGTCTGCCTCTTTTGTGATCCTGGGACTTTCTTTTTTTATTCTTAAACTCTTATCTTCTGTCTTGGAATTCATACTAAGTATTGGGAAGGTCTGGGTAATTGAGGTTAAGGGACTTGCCTTGGGTCATACAACTAAGAAGTATCTTGAGACCAGATTTGGATCTAGGACTTCCCATCTCCAAGCTTGGTTCTCAACCCATTGACATAGATGCCTATTTGGTGCTTCCTTGGCAAAGATATTGGCATGGTTTGCCATTTTATTCTCCAGCTCATTTGACAGATTAGGAAATGGAGTAAGAGTTAGATTTGAGTTCAGGAAGATGCCTTTTTTGTCTCCAGTCCTGGAATTCTATTTACTGGGCCACCTCACTGCTCCTATGTCTAGATTCTCCCCATAAATCTTCCTTTTGAGTTTCTCTGCAATTATACTAGAGATATTCTTCCAAGTTCTTGACCTCCTAAAGGATTTGTGTAAAGATTTCAGGGATCCATGAACTTAGATGGGGAATAAATAAACACCTTGACTTTCGCTAATCTTTGATATCCTTTATAATTTTATATATTTGACTGTATACATTTAAGAGTATTATTCTAGGTACATAAGATTCCCTAAACTATCAAAGGAATCAATGACCCTCAAAAGATTAAAATGTCCCATTTGACGTTTTTTCACGTTTTATAAATACAAACTGTTAGGTACCTACTTCAAAGAGGGCATAGACAGAGAGAAAGGACATATATGTAGGAAATATCTATTATAGCACTTATATCATATTGATAATTTGGAAACTAAATGAATGTTCAACAGCTGGTGAATAGCTAACAAATTCTGGTATGCGAATATAGTGGATCTATTTGTTCTAAGGAAATGACAAATGTGATGAATTTAGAGAGACTTAGAACAATTGTATTACTACCATATAAAGAATATCTAAAAAGTCTTAAAGTTTGTTAACATTTAAAACTTTGCTGTGACTTTGGGAAAACAAACTAAATTTAATAGATGGAAGAAATCTAACTTGTATAATCTTATGCAGAGCGAAATGAATAGAATTTGAAAAATAATAACTTAATGACCATCAGAGTTTAGAGGAAAATGCCTTTGGAAAAGTACTTTGATCAATACACTGAATAATTATAAAAAGACTGGCAATCAAAGTATGCCTCGTAGCTTTTGACGGAGAGCTGATAGACCAAAGGTGTAGAATGTGCATTTTTAGACAATATGATGCATTGAATAATTTTTCTTGACAATAATTATCTGATGTAAGGGATAGTTTACCATTCGTCCTGCAGGCATGCTTTGGAGCTGTCTAAGCCCAACCATTTGTCCTTCCAATGTACTGTAAGGACTTACACACAATTACTATGATGAACAATGTGAATGGCAATGCAAAGATCCAAGACAAATCCAAGGCTACTCATGATGAAAAAGGCCATCAACCACCATAGAAGAGACTGATAGATTCTAAATACAAATTGAAGAAGACCACTTTTCACTTTATTTCCTCCAAGAGGTTTTTTCTTGTATAAACAATATGTGTCTTCTTTCAAACTATGATGAAGATAGAACAATGTATTGCTTGATGGAACATGTATAGCCTATATCATACTGACTGCTATCTCATGAAGGAGAGGGAGGAAAAGAACATGGATTTCAAAATGTCAGAAAATGGTTAAGGGCTATCTTCTTCAAGTAGAATATGAATTCCTTGAAAGCAGGAACTCTCTCCTTTTACATTTTAAAATTTTTATTATTTATAAAATTTTATATTTATAAAAACACACAAGCAGGGCAACCATATTATATTTAATATACACTTAGGAATAGAAATGTCAGTTTCATACACAATATAATTCATTTTTCTTTATATAATAAAATGTTCTTTTTTGGACTAAGTTTATGATAAAAATTAAATATTAAAATCTGTGGGTATGGGTGCAGCATAATGGATGTACCTCTGTTACCCCTTTGCTTTTGTCATAGCCTTATCATCTTTGCCACATCATCATTGTTCATATTATATTCAGATATCATTTTAACCTTGGCAAAGCATTTTCTGCATTATCTCATTTGATTTTGATCATTACACAAAACTGTGACATTGTCCTATTCTTATCCTCATTTTACAGATGAAGATTTTAAAACTCAGTGGTTAAGAGTCAGGTGGCCCAGTGGATAGAGAGCCAGGCTTGGAAGCTAGGAAGACCTAGGTTCAAATCTAGCTTCAGACACTTCCTAGTTCTGTGACCCTGGGCAAGTCATTTAACCTTATTTGCCTAGCCTTTGTCCTTC